>NC_064854.1:4374076-4744301 GCF_024139225.1 Suncus etruscus
AGAGAGAGGAGAGAGAGAGTTAATTAGTTAGTTATTATTGACCTCTGTTCTCCTTGGACTGATGGTCCCCTTGGTTCATCTGAGCAGATACCACTCCTAGATACCAGTCAGGCACTAATAGTAATCATGTGTTAGGGACACTAGTTATCCTGGTTATCAGAGGGTTGTGTGTGTTATGGAAGTTCCATGCCCTGCTGTGTACAGTGAAACATGCAGATGAGGGGAAGCTTATTTATGTTTTCAGTTCAGTAATAGCACTTAAAGTGATATTAAAGAGAGTGAAAATCGATTTTTCTGGTCAACAGACAGTGCCAAACCTGAGTCCTATAATGAGGCAAGTGCCTGGTGATTCTCTGCTTATTATCTGGTATTTGTCTGCTGCTTATCTCCACACAACTCCCAGTTTAGAAGAGGCATTCAAAGAAAAAGGTTTGATTTCAGATTAACTCACTGTTAGCACTCATTTTGCTCATTTGCTTTATAAAAGAATGTCAGGTTATATAAGCGTTTAGGTTGGGGCCAGAGCCATAGCACAGTGGTAGGGCATTTGCCTTGCATGTGGCTGACCTAGGACTGATTGCGGTTCAATCCCCCAGTGTCCCATATGGTCCCCCAAGCCAGGAGTGATTTCTGAGCGCATAGCCAGGAGTAACCCCTGAGCGTCACAGCATGTAGCCCAAAAAGCAAATAAATAAATAAATAAATAAATAAAAGAGTTTAGGTGATTAAAAATGCTGTTACAAACAAAAGCAACAAGATGTTCAGCAAATTTAATTTAGTTTCACATTAAATGCATTGCTACTCATTTAAATTACAAAAAGAATACTTTAATAATTGATACTAATTAATATGTAAATTATATGTGTAAGTTATTAATATATAAGTTATACATATAATTATATAGTATATAATTTTTGGTGATTAAAATGCTACAAGTTAGAAACAAAGCAACAAAACGTTCAGCAAGTTTAGTTACACATTAAATGCGTTGCTGTTCGTTTAAATAGCAAAAAGAATACTTAATAATTGAAATTAAATAATATATAAGTTATACATGTTATTAATATATGTTATATATAATTATATATATATAAGTTTAGGTGATTAAAAATGCAATAAGTTAGAAACAAAGGCAACACCAAAATGTTCAGCAAGTCTGGTTTAGTTATACATTAAATGCATTGCTATTCGTTTAAATCGCAAAAAGAATAATTTAATAATTGATATTAGTGAATAATTATACATTTAATTATAGGGGCCATTGGGTGCATCCTTCTGTGCTCAAAGCATACTCTTGCCTTGGTGTTCAGGGATCACTTCAGGCGGTCCTCAAGAGACCATAGATGGCACCTAGGAGAGGACTTAGAGTGGCCACGACATGCAAGACAAGCTCTTACCATACGGCACTATGTCTCTGGTCCTCATCATTGGTTCTGAAATTTAAAACTCAGAGCCTCTTTACAATAAATACATTTCAATATTAATGAATAGCCCTTGATGAAATTAAATTCATCATGAAATGTACGACTAGTTTTGGGGGAGATTGTTCAAATATTTTTTAGAATAAGTATAGTTGATTCCTTAGTTTTAGTCTACTTTTTTTTCTGTGTTTATTCAAATTAGTTTTAGTCTACATTTAAATTTTTTTAATTTAAAAGTTTTGAACTTAAATTAAAAATTAAATTTAAAATGAAAATAAATATTAAAATTATAAAAAATATAACATAGTTTATGAAATATGTTTTATATAATATTAAATTTAAATAAAAAAATAAAAAAAATAAAAATATTTTCAACTTAAAAAATGATTGCCAGAGCAAGACTACAATAAGTAGGACATCTGCCTTGCATATGTCTGACTCATGTTAGATCTCTGGCACCCCAAATGGTCCCCTGAGCACTTCATTCCTGAGAACTGCTGGATATGGCCCTAAAACAAAAATAGTTTGCAATTATACTACATAGTCTATATTATTTTCCTATTGTGTATTACCTTACTATTATCTTCCTATCACCCACAATAATTGCTAGCAATCAAATCAAATCAACAGTGCTATATTATTTAGAAGCAGAATCACAGCACTTGAAAGCCTAACTCAGCATCAGTAACATGCCTAGGCAAAGTCTGATGTCCTTGGGAAAGTTTGGCAAGAACTTGACAGTTCCCTGTAGGAGTCAGTCTTCTCTGAAGAGAACAGGACTAAAGTTCAGAAAAAATTTTGTGATAGTGCTTACACTAAGGCCATCTTAAGGATGCAGAATGGTAGTAACTCCCTAGCAGACATCTCAGTGGTCTTGAGCCATCCATCAACATGGAACTGGGGCAAGGCCTCTCTTGTTGGTCTGGTGTCTTAACTGATCTTCTGAGAGTTTGCAAACATAGTTACTGAGGAAAACCCATACTGGGAGAAGCACAGGAAACAAATGCACTCAAACCATGAGTCTCTATGTCAACCTTACCGGATCCATCAGGAAAATAAATCAGAAGACAAGGATGTGAAAAGACGCCATTTCCAAGCCAGGCTCATAACTTTTTGCTTCTCAAATCTACCTCTGATAATGCTTTCTTGGTTGGAGGGAAATATTAATTAGATACTGTGGTCTGGTGAATATGTAAAAAGACCTTGGACAAAAAGAAAAAAGAAAAAAAGAAGACCTTGAACAGAGATGGTTTCTACGCAGGGAGACAGCCTCTGCATGTAGGTGGTCTAGGTCAGTGCAATTGGAGTGGAGCTTTCTGCCACCCGGACAAGGGGTGAGGAGCCATCCTCAGTGCCATTAAGTGGAATAGGCATTAAATCTGGTCACCAAAAAATGGGAGTCACGGTGTTATTTGATTGACTGTTATTTTAAGGTGCAACTACTTTCCCAATAGTGCAAAATAAGACATTTCTGCTGATCTATGGTTAACCTGGTCACCTCTTTTCTTTGTTTCTTTAGTTGGTTTGGTTTTGGACTTTTGGTTCAACACACAGTGTGCTCAAGGTTTACTCCTGGCAATATGCTCAGAAATTACTCCTGATAGGCTTAGGGGACCATACATGATGCCAGGAATCAAACCCAGGTCAGCTGCGTGCAAGGCAAATGCCCTAGACTCTGTGCTATCACTCCGGTCCCAAACCTAGTCACCTCTTCATAAGTTCTTTCTCACATGAAGTCAGCCAAGGATGTCTTGGGCATTTTGTCTGTCCTGGATGTGTCTTGGGCCCTGTTGCCCCTTTTAGCCTTTGAGTGTTGGTCAATTTTAGCATTCTCTTCAATACTACTTTGATACTTGTGTGTAGCTGTCGAGTGTGCATATTAAAAAGTACGATTTTGGAATATGTGTATTTTGTCCTGAGGACATAACTATTAATCCAGAGACAGCCAAAAAAGTATTTGCACGCCTGAGCTCAAGTATAACCACAGGCCACACTAGTAGTGGCAAGTGTCAAGGTTGTCTGGCCTAGCCTTGAGGCTGGCCAGCTTTAGGCTTAGCAAAAAGGGAGCCAAACCTGCTGGCCCCTTGCTGTTCTTGAAGAAATAATTCAGAATTACATTAAGAAGTAACTCATGAACAGTCCCCACAATCTACTTTAACAAGATTGATTGCTTTCTGTTTTATTTTAATACCTTTAATGTAAAGACAGGACTGGCTTTAACATTTTTGCAGTTTGGCTTTTTTTTCCCCTTGTGAAGGTCTGTCCTGCATTTTCTGGTCTCATAAGCACTTTTCATAAAGGAGACATGAATTTGAATCAGGATTAAGTCTCTAAAACAAACAAACATGAGGTCAGATTATAGCAGGTAGGGTGCTTGTCTTCCTTGCGGCCACCCCCAGTTTTATCTCTGGCATCTCAGGAGTGATTCCGCAGTGCCGAGTCAGGAGTCAGGAGGAAGCCCTGAGCACAGTCAACCTACTCCAAAGCAAGACCACAAGAGTAACAAAGCCTTTCTTTTCTCACCTTGTTCTATTTGGCCAACATTGACCACTTAGCAGAACAGGCACTCCCTTGGAGATGTGCCAGCATTTTCTCTTGGACTTTTAGTTTCTGATTAAGACTGCCTGGAGAGAGAATCACAACCAGCTTAGGACACACACTCATGAGTCACACAAAGGAAGTTCTTTAAGGTTGTAGGTAACAGGAAGCTGACCTGGAGCAAAATGAACAAGAAGAGTTTAGAAAGATCTTGGCTTGGAGCAGGAGGAAGAGCACAGTGGTAAGGCTTGCCTTGCAAGAGACAGGCCTGGCATGAACCTAGGTTTGATCTTTGGCATCCCATATGGTCCCCCAAGCCTGCCAGGAGCGATTTCTGAGCACATAGCCAAGAGGAATCCCTGAGAGCCACTGGGTGTGGCCCCAAAACCAAAACCAAAACCAAAAAAAAAAAAAAAGAAGAAGAAGAACAGAGGAGGAGGAGGAAGAAGAGGAGGAAGATGAAGAAGAAGAAAGAAAAAGAAGAAAAATGGAAGTAAAGAAGAGGAGGAAGAAAGAAAGAGAGAAAGAAAGAAAGAAAGAAAGAAAGAAAGAAAGAAAGAAAGAAAGAAAGAAAGAAAGAAAGAAAGAAAGAAAGAAAGAAAGAAAGAAAGAAAGAAAGAAAGAAAGAAAGAAAGAGAAAGAAAGAGAAGAAAAAGCGAAAGTGGAGGAAAAAGCCAAATGGCAGAACAGAAAGCTGGTGACAAGGAACCCTTTGTTTAGAGCAGGGGTCTTCAAACTTTTTAAAGTGGGGGCTGGATTACGGTCCCTCAGAGAGCTGGAGGGCCGGACTATATGAGCTACTAATTCCTACTCACACTGCACATATCTTATATAAATAAAATGAAAACCATTTATAAATAAACAGATCACACACCAGTATTTCAATGGGAACTGTGGGCCTGCTTTTGGCTAATGAGATGGTCAATGTCCGGTTCCATATTTGTCACTGCCAGCCGTAACAAGTGATGCAAGTGGGCATCAGTTAATCTTGATGTGGTTGGAGATTTCAGATGTTTCATTCTTGAAAAAGTCTGTTCACAGGCATAAGTGCTACCAAAGATGGTTACCATTTTGAGTGCATGGTTCCTGATATTTGGATATACACTGAGTGTATATGCTGGCAGGTATCTTGGCAACCAAACAGCGCTCACTGCTGGCGGCCCGATCAGACACTTCTGCGGGCTGCATGTGGCCCATGGGCCGTAGTTTGAAGACCCCTGGTTTAGAGTAAACTACCCTTAGGTTTGACGTTTCTATCAAACCTAATAGAGGACTGATAGGCTTTATCTTAGGCATTTGGGGAAAAGATAAAGAAATAGGGGACTAAGCTTTTTTGTTTTAGGATTGGATTGCTATACTTCTGTGGCAGAATCGAGTTACTCTGTGTGGGTCTATATCCGTATACCACACTCACACATGTAAGCATATTCATATATACTATAAATAAGCCCTTATGTTCCAGTGCTCATGGAGACTGGTCTATGGGTTGATTCTTGACCAGAGACTCAAGAAACTGCTGATGTATCTGGCAGGAATCTCACAAAGCACCTGGGGTGGTTCAACCCACAGGCACCATTGCTGAGAGCTAGGAACCTTGCCCTGTGCTCTTTGCCCTCCTTCGCTTGTTGGATAGATACAGGCAAGATATAAAGAAGGGGCAGAGTAGGTGAGAAAGGCCTTTACACTGGAGAAGGTTTGCGATAGAAATAGAAAGAAGCATGGCATGAGCTGCAGAAAACCAAGGCGGACGTTGACCAGAAACCAGGAAAGGAAACCTGCTGACAGAATGTCGGAGTCCAGGCTTCAGAAGTACTGGAATACTTCCTCAAAGAAGGCATAAAGATGGTCAGTGAGCTTATGAAAAATCGCGTATCATGTACCAAAGACTGAAAATCCAAATGATATTATTTCACTTCACACTAGTAAAAAGTCTTATCAGAATGTCTAGGAACAACTGGTGAAGGCAGGGATGGGGTGACAAGGGAATTCTCAATATCAGTGCTGTTGGGACTGTTGTCTGGCTCAACCATTGGGGGAAAAGTTTAGAGAAATTCAAAAAATGAAGAGTAGAGCTGCCAGATGATCCTGTATTTCCAATTATGGGCATCTAACCCAGTTAACACAAAAACATTAATTCAAATGGACAAATGCACACATTATTTATAGGATCTGGAAAAAAATCTCAAGTACCCATCAACGGATGAATGGATAAAGAAATTATATATGGACGATACTACTCCACTATGAGAAAAGATGAAGTCTTGAAAGTTGCAGCAATGTGAATGAAATCAGAGGCTGCTGTGCTAGAGGAAAAATAATGAATAGCAAATGACTTCATACATATCTGGAACATAAGAAACAAATAGAAGGGACAGAGAGATAGAACAGAGCTATGATGCTTGCTTTGTATGTAGCTGACCCAGGTTTGATCCCCAGCATCCCTGAGCACCACCAGGAGTGACTCCTGAGTGCAGAACTAGTAGTATCCCCTGGGTATCTCTATGTGTGCCTCCAAAACAACAACAAAATCAGGTTTAGATAATTCTTGGTGAAAAGAAACCCTAAGATGCAGTCAGTGTGCATCACTGTGGCATGCACAGTAGGGTGTTCCCCTTGCACGCGGCTGACCCAGGACGGACTGTGGTTCGATCCCCCGGCGTCCCATCTGGTCCCCCAAGTCAGGACCGATTTCTGAGTGGATAGCCAGGAGTAAGCCCTGAGCATCACCAGGTGTGACCCCCAAACCAAATTAAGTAAATAAGTAAAACTAAATAAAGATGCAAAGGGGAGTGGGTAGGGGAAGCAAAGTTAGCATGGATGGTGTGTGTGTGTGTGTGTGTGTGTGTCTGTGTGTGTCTGTGTCTGTGTGTGTGTGTGTGTGAGAGAGAGAGAGTGAAGATGGGGCATAACGACATTCATGGTGGGCCTGTGACTCAGCACAGCAAATATGAAATAGTAGTTTTAGTACTCTTGTAAGTCATAGTATTTCAAAAAAATGATTTAAAAAAAAAACCAACAAAATCTAGCTATGGGAAAATATGAAGGAAATGGACCAGAGGGGACAATTAGGGAGTTACCTCAAGTGAGGAGCAGGGCATCAAATAACATCCATATGTTTGCATAAAACAAAGAATCGCATGTCAGAATTCACCAAGACTAAAAATTAAAAATTGAATATCCATATGCCTCAGTGTTCTGCTTCTTGACACCCCCAAAGACACTTCTAAAATGCCCATTTGCGTTCTTGTGTTTATTGCATCACTGTTCACAATAGCCAAGATCTTCAAATTACCCAGATACCCAAGGACAGATGAGCTGATAAAGAAAGTGTGTGTGGTACACACACACACACACACACACACACACACACACAATGGAATATTACTCAGCAATAAGAAAGGATTAAATCATGCAATTTACTCCTATAGAGATGGAACTTGAGATCATCATGCTGAATGAAGTCAATTAGAAGGACAGAGGCATATACAGAATGATCTTTTTCTTTATTTTATTTTTTGGATTTTTGGGCCACACCTGGTGATGCTCAGAGGTTACTCCTGGCTGTGCTTTCAGAAATCTCTCCAGGTTTTAGGGACCATATGGGACACTGGGGGATTGAACAGCAGTCGGTCCTTTGTCAGCCGCATACAAGGCAAACGCCTTACCGCTGTGCCATTATGCTGCCTCCCAGAATGATCTCTCGCAGTGGTCCTCAAACTATGGCCCACGGCCACATATTGTGTTTGTATCTGTTTTGTGTCTTCATTGCAAAATAAGATATATGCATAAGAATTCGTTCATAAGTTTTGTTTTTACTATAGTCAGACCCTCCAATGGTCTGAGGGACAGTGAACTGGCCCCCTGTTTAAAAAGTTTGAGGACCCCTGATTCTCTTGTATCTGTATTATACAAAGAGACATAGTAAGGGATAATGACCAAGGCAACAGAACTGATCTTATCCATGATATTCAGGGTAGGACCCTTGGAGATACTGGTGAAGGCACACTGATGTTTTTGTGAAGGATGTAGAGTTGGAACTATGCGTGAAGTTCTGTAATTAACAGCATTGTGAAAAACACTGTCCCTCTCCCTTCTCTGCAGACACATTTGTAAAGTGTCACTATTTAGGCAGAGCATATTGCAGAAGTCAAACATTACAAAACTCATTATCCAAGATGTTGTTTTCTTTATGACTTTTACTGATTTTGATATTATACCCAGTGGTGCTCAGCACTTATTCCTGGATTCGCACTCAGGGATCACTCCTGCAGGGAGAGGTTCAAGGGATGCCAGGGATTAAACCCAATCTACTCTGTTCAAGATAAGTCCCCTATCTGCTGTACTATTACTGCAACCCCATCTTCAGACATTTTCTGATTCCTTTTTCCAAGAGCATACAAACTGTTGACATTGTACTCTGGGAGGATTGGCAGGTCAAAGTCACAGCCACTGTCAAGAAATGTTGATGACTGCTAATCTAAGGTTTTTTTTACTCCTAGAGAAGAAATACAAAGGTGCTTCTACTCTGTACTTTGAGCTGTGGAAATGGAGAGTAGCACTTGCTTAACCTTGTGCTGTGGAAAGGGAGAATAGTACTTACTTAACTTTAACTTTCAGAACTAGGAGCATAATGGTCTGCACACACACACACACACACACACACATACACACACACACACACACACACACACACACACAGAGCAAGCAGCCACTTTCATAATCATATGCAAATCTAAACTGAGCCTGCTAGAAGTTATCCCTGAGCACAGCCAGATGTGGCCCCAAAGCAAATAAATAAATACAACCTATAGGGACCTAGCTCCATCTACAGGATCCTTATGTCATTATTTGTGTGTGTTTTGGCCATTTCCAATTTGGAAGCTCCTGGATTCTGATGTATAGCCAAGTTTGAGAACGTTCAACCAGACTCTGAGGTGTTGAATAAACCACTATCTTTGGGTCTCAGTGTCTTGGCCCATAAAATGGAATCATATGAGTGATGTTCAGAAAATGGTATATTTTCTTTCACCTCTGGTAAGTACATCTACATACTTTTTTTGGTGATATCTTGAAGTCCATATTTCCTCTTATATTGGCCAGTTCATTACCTCAACCCTTGACTTGTGTCAGTAGACTTTTTTGAGGTTCTGAAACTTCGAGTCTTTGTGCAAAACACCCTCCAAAATGCCCTTTTCTGTATCCTTTCCAATCTGGCAATTTTTTGCCAGATCTCTTCAGTAACAGCCCATTTTGGATAATGAGTTTTGTAATGTTCGATTTCTACAATATGCTCTGTTTAAATAGTGACAAATTACAGATGTGTCTGCAGAGAAGAGAGAGGAACAGTGTGAACAATGCTTTGCAGAATTAGTTTTCTCAGTCTAGAGAGATAACTGAACCATCACTTCACCATCAGTATGAGACCTGGTAAATCCTCCTACTTTTCTTGAAGATGAATTCTTCTGAGAGATAAATTTAATCATTGTAATGTCTTCTGTTGCATCACTTGCTTATCTGGCTGGGAATTCTGACTGATTTGACACTAACATTAAAAATAATCTGGTGGGTTTTTTTTTAAGGGTTTTTGTTTGTTTTTCTAAAAGATTGGCTCTCAATTTAGCTCATTTTATAGAGGTGTATGTCGGCCTATTCCCCTGCCTACCCAGTACAAACATAGAGCTAGATCACTCATTTCCTTTCCTTATCCAATCTATCATGCTTATCAAGTATATATGTAGGGCTCCTGTAATCCTGCATTGCTATGAGTTTTCCCCTAAGTACTGCTTTTGATATCTCCCGTATATTTTAGTTACTTGTTTCATAGTCTCATTAGTCTCAAGGAAACTTTTAATGTCTTCCTTGATTTCCTCTTTGATCAAGCTGTTTTTCAGCATGTTCTTCAGTCTCTAGGTCTTAGAAAAAACATCTTATTATGGCTAATTTCTGTCTCCATGACATTGTGATCTAACAGAGTTCTTTCTGTGACTCATGTGTTAGAAAATTCATGTGTGCTAAACTTAGGTCATAAGTGTGAATTATCTTGGAGATTGTTCCATGTGCAGTAAAGAAAATGATTTTTGGCTTTTTAACGAGGTATGGCCCATAAAATCCACTACTTTTAGCACTGCTTGTTCCTCATTTACGGCTCTTGTGTTTTTATTTATATTCTGTCTAGTGGATTTATCTTATATGACAGTGATGTGTTGAAATCTCCTACTACAGTTATGTTTCCATCCATGTGTTTGACAAACTTTGTTGAGCCAACATTTGGTGTGTATAGGTAAATAGTTTAGAGTTGTATTTCTTGTATGGTTTATTGTTCCTTTGATCAGGAAGCACTTGTCTCTGATTTCTTTCTTGAGCTTGAGTGCAATTTGGTCTGATATAAATGTGACTGTCCAGCTTTTGATTTGGCTTGTATAATTAGTTCCTATCCTTTTACATTTTCTTTCCTGTGATTTTTTTGATCTGTTTACAATAAATAGTAAAACGTATAAATTTTTGTTTCCTGATTTATCCCACTACTCAGCTTTTGGATGGGAGAGTTTAGTTCATTGTCCTTCAGGAATATTATTGATATAAAAGACATTTGAACTGTGTAGGGTTGTTACTTCTCCAGCTGGCAATTTGGTTTATATAAATAGCCTTTCTGTGGTTCATTCAAGGCCACTTTATTTTTCACAAATGTCTCCAGTTCTTACTTGTCTAAAACTGCTTTTATCCCTTGCTCCCATCTAAATGCAATTTTTTTTGGATAATGTACTCTAAGTGGGGGAGAAGGGAGTTAGGGGGCATTGGTAGTGGGAAGGTTGCATTTGTAAAGAGGGTTGTTCTTTTTTAAAACTGAAACCCAACTACAAGCATGTTTGTAAGCATGGTGCCTATTATTAAAGATATAAGATGTATAAGATAAGACATATAAGATATATAAGCTATTACTTATTTTTAAATGTCTCTTCATTTTGTATTCAGTAATTTAAATGTTATTCAACTCCTTTCTCATCTGTACCATTTCATATAAGAAATCTGTTGTGGCTTTTATGTTATTTTCCTTGTAGTTAAGGTTTTCCTCTCTTTTGCTGCATTATGAAGTTTGTCCCTCTTTGTTTTTTGCCATTTTGATAACTATGTATCTCGGTGTTGTTTTGTATCAGTCTATTTTTGTTTGGTACTCTTTTGGTCTCTTGAGTTTGAATTATGACTCCTGCCAGAGAATAAAGTTATTAGCTATGATCTCTCCCACCATTTGTTCTTCTACTTTCCTTTTTCTCTCACTTTATGATATTCCTATAATTTGGAGATTATTATAACTTCTTAGATTTTTTTCATTAAGTACATTGTATTTTCTTTCATTCTTTTACTTCTCAATTCTTTTGGACATTTTTAAAAATCAATGCTGGCTTTTATTTTGTCTTCAAGTTCATTTATAGGGTTCTCTCCCTGTAAAATTCTGCTACAAGGGCTTAATATGGTGTGTTCTTTAGAGGTTTACATTCCAATTTATCTGATTACTAATCTGATAAGTTGTTTATGCCAGTTACATCAGTTTTTCAGATTATTTTTCTTATCATGTAGTCTTCTTTGAGTATACCCATAAATTATCAACTAGTCTATTATAACTTAATGCTATATACTGTCTGAAGAAATAGGAGTGCCACATACTATGTACCATAGTTTATTTATCAAGTCATTTCTTTTGGGTACTTGGGTTGTTTACAGAGTTTGAGAATAAAGCTGCAATGATCAGAGGAGTTCAAATATCTTTTTCCTTTGTATTGTTGGTTCTCAGGGGTATACTCCAGGAGTGGAATTGCTAGGTTGCATGGAAGCTCAATTCCTAGTATTTTGCTGGACCAGTCAACATTCCCACCAACTGTGAATGAGGGTCCCTTTTTCCTCATCTCCACAGAATCACCATTTTATTAGCCAAAACATTTCTTCAAAGAATTTTACTCTTAAGTAATGCCAGTCTCAAGTCTTTTCGTAGAGGTGCTTGGGTAAGGAATGGTCATTTTCCACTGAGTATACCTCATGGAAACTAGATTGGTTAATCCCAGTTCACACTTTATACTGGGGATTAGTTCCTACAATGTTGGCAGGCTCCTGCCACTCTATATGAGTGGGTACAAGATTGTGATGTGCCAAAGACTATGTGCTGTGCTTGGGTTCAGCTGAGGGCTTCTATAGTGCACTAGGTCTCCAATAAAGAAAGGTAGAGAGTGGGCCAGAGAAGTGGCACAGTGCTAGGGATTTGCCTTGCACATGATTATCTAGGACAGACCTTGGTTCAATCCCTGGCATTCCATATGGTCCCCCAAGCCAGGAGCAATCTCTGAGTGCAAAGACAGGAGTAATCCCTGAGTGTCACCAGGTGGGGTCCAAAAAAAGGTAGAGAGAATGGATCTAGTGATGATGGGTGGGGTCATGATGTTCGTATTGGGAGCCATGGGGTATTTTGAGACTATACTCTTCACAACCCCAGAATTATAGTGAAAACTGGGAATAGAAAACAGTAATCTCTCCTTCCTCACCATACAGTGTCAAAAGATGCTATGATTGGCATCTACCTGAGTATGGACAAGACAGTAGTATTTGCCCCATTAGTTTATAATATGAGCTCTGCATTAAATAGTTAAACAAAGCCTGCATAGGAACAGACCTTGCATCTTACATATCTGGCTGAATTCTCCCTCCTACTCAATTTTTGAACAAAGGATTTTTAAAAAAGTATGGAAAGAAGAGATAGTGCTGCATATATTTCAGTACTTGAAAGAGTAGAGGTGTCTTTTTTTTTTTTTTTTTCTGGCTTTTGGGCCACACCCAGCGTTGCTCAGGGGTGACTCCTGGCTGTTTGCTCAGAAATAGCTCCTGGCAGGCACGGGGGACCATATGGGACACCGGGATTCGAACCAACCACCTTTGGTCCTGGATCGGCTGCTTGCAAAGCAAACACCGCTGTGCTATCTCTCCGGGCCCCAGTAAAGGTGTCTTAATACTAATAAACCTTGTTTCATATTAAAGTGCTTTTCATAGTCAGTTCTCTTAATAATCAATGGGGGCTGGAGAAATACAGGACATTAGGGACTTACCATGCTGGTGGCTGTCCTGAGTTTGCTCCCCAACATCACATATGGTCCCCTGAATACTGCCAGAGTGATTCCTGAAATCAGAGCCAGGAGTAAGCCCGGAACACAACCAGGTGTTTCCTGAAAATTAAAAAGAAAAGAAAAAGAAAATAGAATGTCTCCAAGCCTTCCAAAAGAGGGCAGCATGGTGCAAAGAATGGCAGATTGCAAGACTAGTTGCCGGATTTACCCTAGCTTTAATGCCATTTTCTGGAACTGGATCCCTCAGTTTCTTTCGGTTTTCCTCACCTTTGAAACAAAAATCACATTATCAAAAGTTTCTGATAGTTTAAAAACTCACAGGATTGTAAATTTCTGTTTCACATGTAGCAACTAAAATACTTAATATTTAAATAGACATATATATGAATTCCTCCTCAGTCATGTCACAAGTTCTGCTCAGTTGCTGGTAGAATTAATTACAAAAATTTCCTTAACAAAATAGTCCTTTTTCACCAGGATGCATTTCTGAGACATGTGTACAAAATTCACTAATTCAGTCTATTTTTTGATGGCTGGGGATGGATGATAATGGACTTTCATCCAGAAGATTTTAACTGAATGATTTACCTGTTAAGCTCTAGTAACATAGTCACTATATAACTTTCTATTTACGGTTGGGTGGTCCCCTCTGTTGACTGTGCAGCGTGCAATTATAAAACTCCTTTTAGGCCCCTGTAAAGAACCTGGACAAAGGAAACAGAACAGGGAAGCTTGACTTGGTTGCTTGTAGAGGTAGAGACTGAGACATAGGGGGATTTGGGGGAAGAGAGCACAGGGCACAAAAGACAAGTTCATAAAGTTACTATTTTCTAGGGACAAAATATACAACGTAGGGCATAGAAGTAATAATACGGTATCACCGTGTTATATATTTGAATTGTGTCTGTCTGTAGTGAACAGAGCCTATGGGATATGTGTGGAATTCTGGGCTTAATACTTTTCTCCCTAGGAAAAAAGAGAGAAAAGATAGAAAGAGAAGAGATGGAAAGACAGAGGACTAGAGAGAGTGTCTCTGGGGCCAGGCTCAGTTAACTCCTGCCTTTCAGGCATGTAGCCATGTGTTCGATCCCTAGTACCTCCTCACATGGTAAATGTGATGCTGGCATTTGAGATTTATGGTACCACTGTGAAGGATTCAATTTTCAGCAAGTACCACAGTCAAGAATGTTGAGCACCACTGTAAGATGATACCAAGCTACCAACCCCAAACAAAGGTGCTCCCCCAACTTCCTCCTTCCCTAAATCTCTTCTTTTGGTATGTAAAAGCCCACTTGGATTAGTCAGCCTTCCCCCTCTTGGTATCAGGAATAGGTTCAAATAAATAAAGGGCAGTTCCAGCTAAAAGTGTATTACAAGTGTGCAAATTAAGTGTGATCACTAAAACTAGGTATGTAACTCCTCCCAGTCATTATAACAGCAAAAGGAAAGGAAGAAAAACTTAAAAAAATCATTTTGTTATTTTTTTTTCGAGGTAGCATCCTTCAAAAATGCATATTCTGGTAAGGCAATATTAAATACAGCTTATAAGGTACTTGCCTTGTGGCTGAACTGGGTTTGAGCCTTTGCACCAATATATGGTCCAATAAGTCCCACCAGGAATCCTTCTTTGATATTAATCTCTGATCATTTGATAGTATTCAGGGATAAACTTTCTTTGCAGTTTCTGTGAACTACACAGGTATGACCAGCCCATGTCCCTGAGTCTTTGTCAGGTGGTCTGGAAGCCCCAAACTATTATAGTTTCCTTTCTGGTCCTCTATCTATAGTGCTGGCTCACCATGAACCACATACCTCTAGCAATAACGAGAAGAGATGTCAGACTCATTTCCTAGAGAGAGCTTTGTGTTACCCAGTTGCTGCCAGGAAGCTCCAGGCCACTTGGTGGCTTTAGGCATCTTTGTGAGAGATACTCTGGTTGCTAGCTGAATATGTGCAGAAGCTTTTATCCCACCCAGTAGCAGAGTAGTCTATGCTATAGTGATAAGTACTATGAAAAGAGAAAATTTTTGTTTGTTTTCGGGTTTTGCGCTGCACCTAGTGGTGCTCAAGGGTTACTCCTGGCTCTGCACTCAGAAGTCATTCCTGGCAGGCTTGGGGGGATCAGATAGGGTGCCCAGTATTGAACCCAGATTGGCCTCGTGCAAGGCAAACACCTACTGCTATGCTATCACTCCAGCCCACAAAGAGAACTTTCATAGTGAATGGCAAGCAATTTATTATTTTTAATTTTAAAAGGATCAGATGCAAAATCTGTTAGTCTCAATCTCAGCTGATTTTTAGGTCCTTGAAATTATAGATTTCTTTTGTCCCATGCTTCCACTCAAAGATGTGTATGAGATAGGAAAATGTTATTATTTGATCTTGCATATAATAAATGTATGAGTGGTCTCTACTTGATGCTCAGAGGACTGCATTTAGAATTATTCTCATCCCATTCTCCCTCCGGCAGATTTTACATTTAACATTCTGAAGTCCTAAGAGATTTGAGATTAAAGTTCTCAATGTCTCAATCCCTGTTTTCTCTTTGTTATCCATTGCTTTTTCTTAATGTTTTTTCATACTGTACTTTTAAGAGGAAAAACTCCAGGGGAAATCTTATAAGATTTTGATAATCAACTTTCTTCCTATTATTTTTTCCACCATTCATTTTATTTTATTATCTTATATAAATAAATTCTTTAATTGAATCACCATGAAATATAGTCATTGTCTGTGGATTTTTGCACCAACATTTGGAAGAAGGCCAAAAGGAATTTGATTTTTCTTTCTTTTTAATGTTTTACTTTTGTTGACCAGTTTGAATGGAAATAGGAAAATAGATCCACCTTCAGGTAAACTCTTGTCTGTCCCTTATGGAATGTTGACACATAGCAAGACAAGCTCTGGAAACAATGTTGTAGTGTGGACAGACTGTCTTATCTCCAGGATTTATATTCTAATAATTTTGTTTTGTTTTGTTTTGTTTGGGGCCACACCTGGTGACACTCAGGAGTTACTCCTAGCTATGCACTCAGAAATCACTCCTGGCTGGGGGGGGGGGCATATGGGATGCTGGGGATCGAACCCAGGCCAGTCCTAGATCAGCCACGTGGAAGGCAAACACCCTACCGCTGTGCTATGACTCTGGCCCCTAGGACTTATATTCTAAACTTTTTTACATTTTATTTTATGTTGACACATCTCATCATTTTAAAGAATATCTGGTACTTACAGATGCTTGCCACTAATCTTATTTTATAGGTTATTTTTTAGCTTCAGTGCTCAAATTCTAAGAGTAATGAGGCATCAAACCACAGGTATTGTCTGAGCTCCAGAATGGTTGGCTGCCCATAGGTTGAAGGTTAAGAAGCAGTTAAATAACAGAATTGAGAGGGACTGATGTATCTTATCTCAAAGATCTTGAAATTGGTCTGCCTCTCGTATGGAGGGAGATGGTGGGAAATCATGGCTGTGGGCTAAATAAAGCAGATTTCAACTAACAATAGCCTCTGTGTAAACTTACAATGTTTTAGTGATATCAATATGAAGAGTGTGGAAACCCAATATCCAGGAGAGCAGAGGGTAGGATTTGGATGGGGCGGAAATTAGGTGAATTCTGGGGTGGTTCTTTTGTGCTACCTGAGACCATCTCCTAGGAACCCAGTTATGCTCATTCCTCCCTGATACTTCTCAAAGAAGTAACCACATGTACCGGACACTACTAATGCAACAAGAATATTCTAGGCCCTGGTGTCATTTGAAGGAAATGGAATATCTCCCTATTTTTAAGATGAGGCTTTTTCTTAACTGAAATGTCTTAACAGTGGGGACAGGATCAGGTAAACCCCAGTTCACTCCCTTACCTTCAGTTGACAAAGATGTCAGAAAGCTGTTAAGGACATAGCATAACAGTATTAATGCATAAAATAAGTATCAAATGTTACAAAAATGACTTATTTTTCTTAAAACCCATAGATGAGTGAGACTATTCTGCGTCTCTATCCCTCTGAGTTATTTCACTTAGCATGATAGATTCCATGTATATCCATGTATAGGAAAATTTCATGACTTCATCTCTCCTGACAGTTACATAATATTCCATTGTGTATATGTACCACAGTTTCTTTAGCCATTCGTCTGTTGAAGGGCATCTAGGTTGTTTCCAGAGCCTGGCTATTGTGAATAGTGCTGCAATAAATATAGGTGTGAGGAAGGGGTTAAAAGTCATTTTTGTAACAATCCTCAGAGACAATGAGAGGAGGGCTGGAACACCAGCTCACTTCATGAAGCTCACCACAAAGAGTGGTGAGTACAGCTATAGAAATAACTACACAGAGAACTACCATAATCATGTGAATGAATGAGGGAACTGGAAAGCCTGTCTGGAGTACAGGTGAGGGTGGGGTGGGATGGAGGGAGATTGGGGACATTGGTGGTGGGAATGTTGCACTGGTGAAGGGGGTGTTCTTTACATGACTGAAACCTGATCACAAGCATTTATGTAATCAAGATGTTCAAATAAAGAAGGAAAAAAAATAAGTATCAAATGGGACACTAATAAGACTGTGGCCCATAAAGTACTTCTATGATTTTTCATAAGTATGCCTAAAGCTTTACTTTACTATTTACCTCATCATACTTTTATATTTACATTTTTATTTATATTTTCTTTTTTTATTTATAGCTTCTAGATAGGGTCTCCCACCTTTTTTACAGAACCATAGAATATGAATCATCTCGTTTTGCCTCATATTTCTATGTCTTCCTACAAACTAAGAAAAGAAAAAAATAAGTGGATGGGATCAAGGGACCAAGTGGCCTCAGGAGCTTTGAATGGCAATAATAAATAGTCAAACCTAAATACTAAAATCAAAGTTAACAATAGACTCAAGAGACCCAAACTACAACAAGCTAGATAGACACAAAAGGGACCTGGTACACTAGCAGACCAAGGGATTAAGTGTGAAGGTAAGGGATCCATAAAGTACTTTTAAGGGTGCATTCTACACAGAATATAAAGTCATATTAAGGACATTGAAAGAACAGAGGTAATTTCATACTGGAATTGTGTGATTTTAACACATGGTTGTGTTGAGGATAGAGGACAAGAAGAATTGGAAGTTCAAAATTTAGACAGGGTGGAGTAAAGAGAGGGAATCAGTGTTGGGATTGTGAAATGCATCGTCATGAACATGATGATTACAGATGGCAAGTGGGATGGGACTTTTTCAGTATGCTTATCTGGATGTAGACTGTATTGTATTTCATATGCTTTAGCAAATGTTCATAATACATGCTTGCATACCACCCCTCCTTGAATATGGGGACATGTAGCAGAGTGCTCATGTCTCAGAATCCTGATTTCCAAGTGGGAGATTTTTCTCCCACTGTATGTGTCAAAGTACCTTTCAAAATAAACATGAGTTATTTATGTGTATTTTAATTAATGGAGTACTGCTTTGCTTCCTTTAGCTCATTACATCTTCTGGTCCACAAACTTGGCACCATCTGTGTTGTGTCCTTTTGGACCCCCTTGGAAACCTGGATAGGCTTGGGTAAATTTTCTGGATGCCAGACTGTAGGTTGTCCATCCCTCCATTGTTTTCTGAAGGAATTCTATATTTCATGGATAGACATTGACTATCTTTGATGTTCTTTTATCATCTCACAAGGAAGTAGAATCTGGCATGAAGACAACCTTCTGAGATTTATATTTTTTCCTTTGACTAAATACATAGAAATCTGTGTGCCAACAATATTCTTGAGAATCAAATACCACAGTTATTGACAGAATGAGAGAGAATTTGAGTATCCGCAAAGGTCATACTGGGCTGCTTATAAATCTGATAAGTTTCCTAGTCAATACCTATGGGTTGAACCCTCAGGCCTCTTGAGCAGTGCTGGGGAAATAAAGAACTATATTAGATTTCATTGATTTTTGTTTTATTAGGTATCTGAGGTGAAATGTTGCATTCAATAGTCAATAACATAATCCCAGGTGTGTCTTTACTTCACAGTTTCTGAAGAGTAGAAAAAATATGGACCTGTTTCTGGTAGTAGGTAACAGACCTCTTAGATGACAGATTTGATCTTGCCTGTGAGCTTACTTCTTAACCCCTTTCTTTTCATCATGTGAGAATTCACTTTGTTGATGGGAAAGTTTTCAGGAGATCAGTTCCACCTATCAGCTGGTTAAGAATATTAATTGATTCTAGTTGCTCATTGTTCCCCTTGGAGCCTACAAATAGCTACTGTTTCCTTTGTCATTAAGACAGTCCTCCTGGGCCAGAGAGATTGGACTATTTTGCCTTATAGCAGCTTATCTTGTTTTAAAATCTGGCACCCCATTTGTTTCCCCCAGCAATGTCAAAGCTGATCATTGAATTCAGAGCCGAGAGAAAAAAGGAAAGAAGGAAGGAACAAGGGAGGGAGGGAGGGACGGGGAGGAAGGGAGGAGGGAGGGAGGAAGGGAAGGAAGGAAGGAGGAAATGAGGGAGGGAAGAAGGAAGGAAGGGAGGGAGGGAAGGAGGGAGGGAGGGAAGGAAGAAGGGAGGGAGGGAAAAGGGAAGGAGGAAGGTAAAAGGAAAGAAGGGAGGGAAGGAAGGAAGGAAGGAAGGAAGGAAGGAAGGAAGGAAGGAAGGAAGGAAGGAAGGAAGGAAGGAAGGAAGGAAGGAAGGAAGGAAGGAAGGAAGGAAGGAAGGAAATTCTTACACTAGGGATTCATTATACCCTGTCTTCTATAATTTTCTTGAAAAGTCACAATGTGGCTTGTTTGGGTCCTTCCAGATTTTCAGTAGCGACTAAATTAGCCTGAATCTTTGCTCTGGATTCTCACCCTTGATTCACAGAGATTGTGTTTCCTATTGATGGGGTTTCATTTATTGTCTCTTTCCCCCACAGGGCTGCTTAACAACGCCAAACACTCCATCCTCAAAATCGCGTTCCCTCACAACAGGGCCTTCCCTGTCTCTGAGCAACATTTCAGGAGTGTCTGTGAAGTCAGACATGAAGAAGCGCCGGGCGCCACCACCACCCTCGCAGCCCAGTCCAGGGCCACCAGTACAAAACAAGGCACCGGAAAAGGTAGGACAAGGTGGTTCTTTGGATCAGAGTTTTATTTATAATGAACCGATTATTTCTCTAGGAGTTCTGTGTAGACAATGAACTTCAAGGCTTTAGTGAACAATGAAGCTCTGTTTGAAAGTCAGAGGAGAGGTGATTTCACTCAAATCTGGAAGACAGGATCATAGTAAGTTGGAGCACATCTTTGTTGACATGTAAATTGTTTTTAGCATTAAACTTGGGTCTCCAGAATGATTTTCTTAGTGAGAAATTGCACCATTAAGGATACTTCAAGAAAACTAAAGTCTGTAAGGAGAAAAAATGACATGTAATATAATACAGATTTTCCCAAAATAGTTTTGATTTACAAAAAAAAAGGCTGAGAAAGTTTTGCATATTAGGTTGATTTCTCATGATATGACATGTATTTATTAGGGGAAGGTTGATATTTAAAAGACTTCTCTCTTTCTAAATGTTTACCGTTAGCACAAGTTATTAACAACTTAATACCAGCAGTTGGTATGTTCATTCTGATTTCTCTTTATACTTGAAGATTCCGTGAAACATTATTTGATATCATGTCTTCTCAATTTCTTGGTAAAGGACACTCTCTGATCTTGACTATTTTTTCTATATTGGAACAGAATGCAACACAGCATATGAAGTTCTTATTTCTGTACTCTCTTTATTAGAGTGGAGTGTGGCAGGGCCCGTAGCAAAAGCCAGGTTGGCGTCCTAAATCTTCTAGAAACCAGATTTTCTCAGGCAGCCATGCTGAGCAGTGTTTGCTCCATATTCTTGCTGAGAGATTGTCGTGTTTACTTGTGGCAGAAAGATGAGAAAATGATTCTTTGTTATACTGAGAGACTCCCAATGAAGTGCATCCAGCTTCCTAGGGAGATGCCTCATGGAACTTGAGCATTTATCTCAAACATAGTTAATAAGCCCATTTGTTCCCTAATAGGAGATCACTTTCCTTTTTTTTATTTGTTATTTTTGGGGGGGGTTTGTGGCTATACCCTGTGATGCTCAGTGGTTCTACACTCAGAAATCGTTCCTGATTTGGGGGACCATATGGGACCCCGGGGTATTGAACCACAGTCTGTCCTAGGTCAGCCGCATGCAAGGCAAATGCCCTACCGCTGCACCACTGCTCCAGCCCCTCACTTTCTCCTTTTTATGTGATCGGAGAGCTGTACATTTCTATGCTTTGATAAACTGGATTTTTCTTTTTCTCAAAATAATATTTTTATTTAAGCACCATGACTATAAACATGTTTTAGTTGGATTTCAGTCTTAAAAAAGAACACACCCCCTTCACCATTGTAACCCCACCACTAATGCCCCCCCACTCCCTCCTTCCCCACCCCCTGCCTGTATTCAAAACAGGCATTCTACTTCCCTCACTTATTAACATTGTCATGATAGTTGTTAGTATAGTTATTTCTCTAACTACACTCACCATTTTTTTGTAAGCTCTATCTTGTGGGCCAGTCCTTCCAGTCCTGATCTATTGTCTCAGTATTATTACAATAAAGTATTTTAATTTTCTTAAAACCCACAAATGAGTGAGATGGCATTCTATTTCTCTTACTACCATTGTCGTGATAGTTGTCAGTGTAGTTATTTCTCTAACTGCACTCACCACTCTTTGTGGTAAGCTTCATACAGTGGGCCGGTCCTTCCACCCTAATCTCTATTGTCTCTGGGTATTATTACAATACTGTCTTTTATTTAACTATATTTTCCCTAACATAAGCTTTGACAATAAATCTGTGGAGATTTGACCCCTGGATTGTGGCTGGAAATGGTTTTGGTCACTTTCTGGAACTAAATCACACATAAGTTGTTGTTGGTGGTGGTGTTTGTTTTCATTAGCTCTTTAGGGGTGCTCTTTATCATTCATCCCAGAGATCACTCAGGTTATATCTACAGAGCTTTCCATTCAGAGCTCTAAAATTCCATCTGAAAACTGTATAGGTAACAGTATATTTTGCAATGGTTTCGGAGAAAATGTTTATTATTTTGTGTTTCTTAAACCTTTCCTTGTGCTGTCCATTCATTTTATTTTTTAACCATCTTTTGAGAATATTTTATACGAAGGAGCATAAGACCATGGTTGTGTATCATTTTGTCATAAGTTTGTACAAATGAACGTTATTCTTGCTGCTTCCTATAATTACCTACAATGAACCTTTAATTTTACTTGGCTTTAGATTTAAACTTTATTCTACCACACATCATATTTATAGTGTTTGGCACTCTTCATCTGCCCATGTCTGGGGTGATTTTTGCTTTTGCCTTTAAGGGATATCTCTTCTGATAAGAATAATGGGTTTCAATGTCTTGTTATTCACTAAAACTCATTGTATAAACTGCTATATACTAAAGATACTAAACTTCATATGCACTTTCAAATCTCTAAATATACTTTCACGAATTTAATGTATGTGTCCAACAGTGGATAAAGTCAAGAGAGGAAATAGATACAGAAAGCAGAGAATTGGGAATTGGGAATAAAGAAATAAAAAATACTCTTTAGAATGAACAGTTCCCTCTGAGTAAGTAAAAACATTTTACTTAAATCTGTTTGATTTGGCACTTAGACAATCAGAGTTGGCTTACAGAAATCATCTCTTTTTCTAAGCATATGGATTAGATTCAGGCTTTTGGCTATGAGCATGTGTGTTTTTTTTTAATGAAAGGTATTTTGTTATTTACTAATTTCTGGGAAAGGAACTTAAAAAATGTGTGTAGTCACAGGAAAAACGTCAATTCCTTCTTATTGAACTTCCTTCCATAGAAAGATAAGATGTTTGCAAAAGTTTTATTTATATGCAACTGTTGCTAACACCAAGTGTTCTGAATACGACGGAAAGATTTCATTCAAGGATATAAGTACTTTATAAGAAAATGAGAATGGGGGGCTGGTGAGACAGTACAGCAGGTAAGGTGTTTGTCTCGCACATGGAAAACCCAGGTTCTATCAGTGTCATCGTATAATTCCCAGAGCATTGCTAGGAGTGATTCCTGAGTACAGAGCAGGGAACAACTCCTGATCATGGTTGGTTGTTAATAAAAAAAATAAAAATAGGGGCCGGAGAGATAGCATGGAGGTAAGGTGTTTGCCTTTCATGCAGAAGGTCATCGGTTCATATCCTGGCGTCCCATATGGTCCCCCGTGCCTGCCAGGAGCAATTTCTGAGCATGGAGCCAGGAGTAACCCCTGAGCACTGCCGGGTGTGACCCAAAACCACAAATAAATAAATAAATAAATATAAATAAAAATAATGAGAATGTTTACAATGGTGTCTCCCATTCCTTTGCTTTGTGTCTGTGGTGTGCTGTTATGCATACTTGGTTGTGATGCTTACCTGAGGTCACCCTCATAATTTAGTTGTAAATGCAGGAGTTACTCTGCACATCTTTTTACCAAGGGACACACACTTTGTTTTACTATCACACACCTGGCTTTGCACCAGAGAGGTGTAAAATTAGGGTGAGTTGAATGGAAAAGGCCACAATGGTATAGCAGTAGCAGCTCTGCTCTGATTGTGGGGGCCACATCAGGGATCAAATTTATGGCCTAAGGTGGCACATTTGTTAGGCAGAACTTTGACTCACAAAGTCCTCTCCTGGAGCCATAAATTTTCATATTATTAAAGCCTTTTTTTTCCCCTGTCAACTAGCATTAAAAGTTCAAACCTCTGAGAGGTCTTAAACATAGTCCATTCTCTCCAGCTATGATCTCTGTCTCAGTATTTCTACCCTGATTGTATACTCATAAGTGTGTCATTAGTATGTATAATTCCTAAAATAACTTTAGAAATCAGAGAAACAGCCAGTCCAGGTTTGATTCCTGGCATTCCATATGATCTACCAAGCACTGACAGGAATGATTCCTGAGTGCAAAGCCAGGAGTAAGCCCTGAACATCACCGGGTATGACCTCAAAACCAAAAAGTGACCCCAAACTCTTTTACAATAGAGCACTTGCTTTGAATACGTGGTATTTAGCACCACAAAGAAAGTTTTTTTTTTAACTTTCAAAGAAAACCAATAAGCAGAGATTGATTAGGTAAAGTGACATCCTTCAGACTGAGATAGGGCTGCATCTCTTCCTTGACTTTAGTTATAATTGTGTGACTCCCTCAAAGATTAATGATATTATATTATGTTACCGAATACCTAAATACACAGTGAGTTGAGTTTGTACTTTTTTTTTTTTTTTTTTTGGTTTTTCGGGCCACACCCATTTGATGCTCAGGGGTTACTCCTGGCTAAGCGCTCAGAAATTGCCCCTGGCTTAGGGGGACCATATGGGACTCCGGGGAATGGAACCTCAGTCCTTCCTTCTCTAGCTCTTGCAAGGTAGAGTCTACCTTACATCTAGCGCCACCTCACCGGCCCAAGTTTGTACTTTTTAAACTTGAGCACAGAATTACCCCCTCTTCCAAACTGCTTTTGATGCATCTTTGTTTACTACTATTTAGAGATGATGCTGACAATAAGAATTTTTGTTTGTTTGTTTTGTTTGGGGGTCACACCCAGTGGCACTCGGGTTAATTCTGGCTCTGTGCTCAGAAATTGTTCCTGGCAGGAATGGGGACCATATGGGATGCCGGGATTTGAACCACTGTTTGTCCTGGATCGGCTGTGTGCAAGGCAAATGCCCTACCGCTGTGCATTCTCTCCGGCCCCATGACAATCTGAATTTTAACAGATCCCCCAGTGGTGAACCCCACTTTGAGAATTGTCACTCTGTCGGCTGTTCTTGCCCTGAGGACCACTCAGAATTCTAATTAAATATGAGGTTTCACTGAATAAATATTTTTTATTTACATGTTTGGAGAGATTTTTTGGCGGGCGCTTTGGTGGAAATAGATAAATTTGCACTCTATAAATAATTGCAACTTGCAGTGAACTGTAAACTGTGAACAGTGTTCTAAATTTATATCCTAAAATAAATAGCTCCTGCTTCATCCTTTGAGGAACCATGGCTGCCCTAGTGAGGAGATAAGGGAGTGATTAGTTCTGGATGGGATTTCTTCCTCTTTCATCTTCCAGGCTTCAGAGCCCCTCTCCCCATGCCGAGTTAGGTAAAGCAATAGATCAGCTTGTCCTAAATGTTCTCTGTTTCAGCAGATAGCTATATTACTTACTGCTGAGTGTTTTCTCATTTGCAAATGAGGTCTTCATGACCTGACCCCAAAGAGACCAGATTTTCCATCATGCATGTAGGGTCCTCTCCTGGGGCTGCTCTTGACTCAATATGGGTCCATATTCAGAGTTAATAGGGAATGTGGACAGATGCGCAGGGTGGCATCCCTTTGTTTACACACTCATGCTTGGTTTTCTCCTCTGAAAAACGGGACCAACCCGAGAGGCATTTTTCTGGTGCACGATGTACAGTCGGAGAGTGATACTTCCTGGGGAGGGATTACTGCTGATCCCCCAGAGTTTGTTCTTACCATCTATTTAAGTATACACTGCAGCATAAAATGGAGATAAGATCCAGTCACAGCTGGAGGCAAAGAGACCAGCAATGGAGATACAGGTTCTGTGCCTTCACCTGGGTTCTTTAGTATCCAAGAAGATGATGACATTAAAAAAGTCACTGTATTTTTCACTCTCTAAGACGCACCTGACTCTAAGACGCACATTGGGTTTTTAGAAGAGGAAAACAAACAAAAAACATTCTAAAACAAATGGTGCAACACAAGACACCATTAGGAGAATATGGCTGGGAACAGCCAGCCTGCAAGGCTGAAGTATATTTACAGTACACCAGTCCACAGCTGGTTAAACACATTTACCACATTTTACAAAAAAAAATGTTTTAAATATTTTTGTTAATATAAAAAATCATAGCAGTGATCAAATAGTCCTAAACGAAAGCTCTGTAGGTGATGGTGAACGTGCGTTAACCTATGTGGTATATGTGCAAGAAAGAGGGCATTACACTGCAGATTCAAGTGGTTAGTGTCTGCTCTCCTTCCCTACACTCAGGCTTCAGCTCCAGGCAGCATTTGCTCCAGAAGATGCACAGACATTTTCCCCCATCTTTTGTGGGGGAAAAGTGCATCTTATGGTACAAAAAATAAATACAGTAGTTCTTTTATTGTTGCAAACAACAATTATAATTTTTAAGATCTAGACTTCAGAACAGACATGTTTTCTGAAAATCAGCACCTCCCACATTTTACCTTCTATGAGCAGTCTGCTCATGAATTCATGCCTGACAGTGGGGTATCCTAATTTGAGGGGAATGGGAAGATGGTGTCAGTTTAGTTGACCCTGTGGACCTATCAAAGACTGAAACCCGATGGTTAACTCACAATGATTGATACTACATTGGGGCAACATTTTGATGGTTTAGGGCAGCTGAATTGCATTTTAAAAGTGATTGCAAATGAGTCAATGATGAACGTTTACTAAGCAACAACCCTGTGCTCTAATTTTAGCTACATTACCAACAAGTTGACTAAATAGCTGGTCATTAATTAATCCAAGCAATATACACCTGCTGTTAGGCTGATAGCAAGTACAAATCCATTTTATTTTCAGCAAAAGTAATTGGAAAAATATTTTTATTTGACTTTCTTTCATCCTATCTCATTTTAGTTATAGCACTCATTATGTTTAATATAAAATTCCAACATGACAAACGCTTTTCTACATTTTCTCAAGTTGATTGCATTGGAACCGCAGTGATTAGTGCTATTGGTCATTAAAACAAGAGATTATGAAGATTTATGTTCTGATCAAATATTAATATAACCTAAAATGATTTTTCTATGAAAAATGTTTTAAGTATTGAATATTATTTGCTGAATGCTGCTATACCCAAGGCCTTGAACTTGAAATAATGAATTGATGGCCAGTACTTTAATATCTTAGTGCCACTACATTAAAAAGCCAGAATTTCATATAACTTGAGTCATTGGTTAAAATTGCTACACATTGGAAATGTAAAGTAAACCAGTCCTTGAAGTTCTGTTTCCTGGGTCTTCAAGAAACTTTGATAGTCATTGAACTACCATAAAAAAAATATCATGAACCTTCACCAATAGGACTCCAAAGATAGATTTCCTTAAGGGAGGAAAAGAGGTAGCAGGTGTGGACTGAAAGCTGTACCTTGTCATTTAATACATACATCACAGCCCAACTCAGATTTCTCATCTGTTAAATGGGTATGAATTTGAAGTCTACTTGAAAACACAATAGAAGATAATTAAGGAAATGTTAGCAAACTGAAAGGCTTTCTATTTCCTCTCTGCCTATTTCTTGCTTCTTTCTTCCCCTAATCCTTGGTTTTCTGGAACCCATTCCTCCCCAAACCTGCCACATCAGATCCCATTATATTCCTTTTAGCCCACTTGGTCTTTCACTATTTTTAAGCAGGATTCTTCACAATAATCATGTTTGTATCACATTTTCTCTATTTATTAAATATCTTTCGTTATCAGCTGCAATACCCCTCTTCTGTTGAGGAAACAGTTGGAGACCAGGTCTCCCTATCTGCTAGGAGCCTGGGAACACAGAAATCAGATTAAAAGTTCTTCTTTTTAACCTGCAGAAGAAAGAAAATAAAACAAGCATGGGACACACAACTTGCCTGACTTTGTAAGAAGATGACACAAACCTGTGAGACAAAGAGGGGTGTTTATCTTTTATATCTCTAGGGATTGATCCGTACTAGCATTTGAAGGCCCTTAAACATGCATATCCAATACTCACTGCCAGCATTTCTCCCACTGTCCCATATTTTAATTTGAAAAACATGGAATATTCTGGAATGCTGTGGAAATGCCAAGTCTCCTTTTCTTAGTGCAGTACCTGTCCCTCTTGAGAAGGTTGGGATCAACGAGTTGAACCTATATGTTAGATGGGAATGGAAGGAACTTTTCTCCATATAGTCAAGACCATCTACCACAAGTCAATGGCAAATATTATTCTCAATGGAAATAAACTAAAAGGCTTTCCTCTAAAATCTGGTATAAGACAAGGCTGCCCCCTCTCACCACTTCTATTCAACATAATGCTGAAATTAGGCTAGTAAAAAATATCAAGGGATTCCAAAAAGGAAAGGAAGAAGTGAAGCTCTCACTGATTATGAGAATTCATTGTGTTTTCTAGAGGTTCCTATCTCTACCACATTGCTTTCTCTATATTATGGTAAGCAGATCTGGATCAATTCTCTTGCCCCCAGTTCAAAGCTTTCCCTCCCACTTCCTCCAGTCCATCCATCTTCCTCCTTTACCATAGAGAAATAATGTGTTTTCTTTCTTGTCTTTCTTGTCTGGCTGACCTTTTATCCTTGCCTGTCTTTTCTTCTGGGCTTGTTATGAATGTTACTCTTCTGCAAATTTAATAAGCTTGGTATCCAATCCCCTCACAGTACTCCAAACTGACTTTCTTGTCTGATTTCCCATCTCATGGGGGGGCACTTTTCCAATCTCATCTTCCCCTTGAGCACAGTACAGAATCTCATTATTCTGCTCCATTATTTTAGTTTTTCTTGAGATGAAAACAGAATATTTTCCCACAGGCTATAGCGTATCTTGTTAGTGGTTTGTCCTGTTATCCTGTGTGTGAACTGTCTTCTCAGGGTCTGATTCATTTTGTGACTTGGTGTACCTTTTACAACATTTGCTGTCCTTGCTGCAATTACTATATACTCAGGCCTTAGAATGTAAGTAGCTTTGGTCAGAGCACATTACTATATGGGGGAACTCCTTGGAACAGATTTCTTTAGGTTCTACTGCCCACTTCCTATCCCCTGATCTCCTACATGACTACATATTCCTCTAAAGAACCAAAACCCCTATCCAAGCCTACTACTTAAAGAAAATGGAACCTCAGTCAGAGTTTTGAAAAATTAATATAGCCTCAATGATAAAATATCAAGAAGGCTAAGGAGTAGCCTTATCCATTACATATATGATAAGTAAATCATCTGCAATGTTGATCCAGCTGAGAACAGGATGGAGAACAAATAGGCATGGGGACCATCAGAATCCAAAGTGATCTAATCTGTAGCATGACCATTCAACGAAATAAAGTTCAATGTGTGTGGATCAGGAAAGGGTGTTCAGGCTGAGTGCATTTTCTTCAGGTGAGCAATGTGCTATAGACCCAATGCAAGGGTTCTATCTGATCTCCACCATGTTACCTGTTTCCCACTGATTTTCGCTGCAACAATGGAGTACCTGATTCAATGGTCACCTCTAAGATAAAGTCATAGATATTTTTGGTGTTATCTGGCAGTTAGCTGAGGCTGTTGAGAGTCATAGCAGCCTTAGACTGGACTAAGAGTGTATGAAACAGACCAGCAGCATTAAAATTACTTGATGCTGATGAATCTGTGTCTGGAAACTATGTCTCTGACCACCATCTTTTATGAAGAAAAGAACTAAAATATATCTAGACTAGATCATCCTGGGAATTGGAAAGTCTAGAAGTTACCGTCACTTTTTAAAAAATATGCAAATCAGAAATGGTAAAGGTGTTGCTGGGAAAAATAAAGGCTTCCTGGACCTTCTATATCTGTAAGATATGGGGGTTCTTGTCTCCATTGTAGTGATGGATGGCTTTCACTAAGGGTCAGTGGCTTGTACAAGGTTACAATGAGTAAAATGGAAGAGCAAGGTGAAAACACTATTTTGTAAAAACCTACATAGAATTTTCGTAGTTTGAATTTTTATTTAGCATAATCTCTACCTGCCATCTAAGCCAAGTACATGCATTTACCCAGACTGCAATTCTGGGTAAAGCTCCATTCCCAGCAATGTGTCAGTATGAAAGACTCTACAGACTCTCAATCACCAGATGGAAAGAGATTCCAATGTAAGTTTACCTCTTACTCATGGGAATTCATTTGCTAGGTATTCTTAACTGGCTCCTTCAGACTGGGGGGATCAAACAAATAAAGTGTCCACATCCTGGACTCTGGAAGTCCAAGATAAAATGGTAATCAAGTTGGTTTTCTGTGGAGGATTTTTCTCTTGAGTTGTCAATACCTCTTAGCATCTCCTCTGGACCTAGCCACTGTGTGCTTCTCTGCAGTTCCTTCCCCTCCTGAAGAAGCCACTTTTCTGCAATCTCCTCAGACCAGGGCCCACTCATAGGTCATCACTTTAACTTACTCACATCTGTAAAAATCCCTGTATCTAATGGCATCACCATCTGAGGGAGGAGAAATTATGGCTTTAGCCTATGGATTGGTGTGAGGGAAGTAAGGTTCATAAAATTCATCCCATGACAAAGAGAAGTGTCTGGTTTTTTACAAAGCAATTTTTTTGGCTATAGGAATTCAAGGAAGACTATATTCTTCAATAACTTAAAATTTCAGAGATTAATTGAAACAATTTAATGTTCTTAAATTTCTGGTAGATTACTGTATATGGGTCCAAGAGAAATCTCTGACAGTCCCATGGGTACCTTCTGCTCATGACATTGCTTTTTTTATTATTCTATCTTAATCCTCATCCTAAGGAAACTGTCAGTTTTAATTGGAGTCATGGACTAGATGGAATGGTTGGCTCACTTCACTTTTTTTTTTCTTCCATAGTTAACACGTAAACCTTGGGAGGAAAAAAATGTTAGTTGCAGGAAAAGATTACCCTCCCAGCTGGTAACACTTTAACTGTCATGTCATTTGGGGTGGAGTGGTGAAAGCCCTAGCACAGACTAATCACACAGAATAGTTTGTCTGCTAACCAGCGAAGTCTCTCTCTCTCTGGCTGCTGGGCAGAGAGCAAACTTCCTTCAGCTCAGCTCAGGATTCCAAAGTCAACATAAAAGCAGATAAGGATCTAACAAGGGTTAGAACTTACTGTGCTTCACCGCTCTTTTAAGAATTTATGTGCATGATTTCATAGGAATGTAATTTCTATTAAAGCCCGGGGAAATAGGTTCTGTGATTTTCACCATTATATCCCTAGAAGCTTGACACCTAGAAGTGAGAAGTTCCAGAGCTGTCGCAGTTAGCAGCAATCTTTGCACCAGGCATTCTTCTGCTTTGGTGCTGATTGGGATCAGAAAGGATCATGTGATCTCTGGCTGGTAGTGTGCCAGGGTGCCAACTGGGAAATGTGCAGGCTGGAGTGCCCGAGCTGCAGACTCTGCACAGGCAATGCAGGATGGTGGCACCTTCATCACTCACGCTTCTGCACCTCATGTGAAGTGCAGGTTATCAAGCAGAATGCTTCAGATGGGAGAGCGCACTTTACTCCTTGACAGAAGTGTATGTGAACCACTAGAGAATCCATCTCCAAGATCTAAAATTTTGAATTTTCAAGATTTTTCAAATCTTCACAGTTTTTATTTATTTATTTATTTATTTTGCTTTGATTCTGAGCCACATCTGGCTGTGTTCTTCAGGATTACTCCAGCTGTCCATAATGCTCAGGAATCACTCCTGATGGTAGTGGGGGAATATGAAGTGCCAGGATTAGAACTCAGGTGTCTTAACAAAGCAAGCACTCTAGTTCTTAGAGCTATATCCCGCGTTTGTCATTTATAGGGATTTTGATTTTCAGTAAAAACAAGTTGATATGGGGAATATGGGATGGTTGGTTCCTTTTTTATATGTAATTTTTTTGAGACCAATGTGAATTCCAAGTCTTTCAGAGTTGTATTTCAGGTACATAGTGACAGTGAATTAGGGCCATTCCCAACACCAGTGTTGGCCTCCCTCCACCTCCCAGCATGCATCCCGTATCTCCACTCTTAGCCCCCTGAACTTCTAGTGCAACAAGTCCATTTTGTGGATAGCTTCTTATAGTTTGGGTCTCTGGATTCCATTGTTGTTGAATGATTTCTTTTTATTGTTGTTGCACCAGCAATCAAACCCAGGGTCTCACACATTCAGGGCACATGAACTACCATCAAAGTAAATCCTGAGCCCAGACTAGCTGAGGTGGGGAAACTATATTGCATGCCAGGGGTCAAATCTGGCTGACAAGCCCCCTTCTTGCTGTACTATCACTCCAGCATCTAACAATCTTGTATGTTTTCATTTTCCATTTATACACAGTACTCTCTTTATTTCTCAACAGAAGAGTATCTAAGTGTTCCAAGTTCATGGTGCTCTTTTCCAACAGCCCTTTGGCTTGTCTGGGAAGTTGATTTCAACAATGCAGTTGAAACATCGGACAGAAACAGAATCTGGTTACCTCCATCTGTGACCTTAGTCTAGGAAATTAAGCAACACTGGCAAGCTAGAAAGAGGAATGCTATGTTATTGTCTGTATAATATTCCCTAGGTGGAACTGCTACATAAAGGCGGCTATTCTGACTTGCCAGTGCTAAAGATCCAAGCTTGATGAGTCTAAAACCCAAATAAAACTCATTTTGAAAAAAATAAAATGCCAAGCTGTTGCTGCAGGCCTGGTCAAAATCCCTATAAATCTATTTACCAGTACAACTCAGATGCAAGGTTTGCATTTTATGTCTTTGGCTTTTCATAGTTTCCAAAAATCTACTTATCTGCTTTTACAATATGTTTTGGGACTTCAAGACTCTTTGACAGGAACAAAGGAAAAAACAAATGAGACTGGACAAAGTTCTTTGTACCTAGCCAAACAGCCTTTGTCTGCATTTTAAATGAGAATTGTGTCACTGCATCTTCAACTGTTTCACATATAAGATACATCTTCCTTTTCACATATAAAATACATCTTTCCATTTGATAAAGTAACATACGTAGTGGAAGACTCAATAACTAATGTTTTCTTTTGTAAAAATTAACCAAGTGTCTAGTTTTGTTTATATCTTAAGATATGGAAAAACACACAAAAGATATACCAGGACAATCTTACCAAATTTTGGAAGTGGAAACACTGAGAACACATGTCTGGGGCTAGGATGTTTCCTTTTTCCTGGACATGGGAAGATGAGAACTTCATTATATTCAGAGGAAGCGGATTTCTTTAGCCAAAACAAACCTCCCCGTGAGCCTGTGGGATCCCTCAGCAGGGCCTATGAAAACAACCAGCTTTGCCAAGGGACTTCCTTGGGCAGAGATAACAGGGCGTCAATAGTGACAGTTCCCAGGGAAAGGAAATGGGCTATTTTCGTTGTTTCTTTCCTCTACCTTTTGTGATGGATTGTTTCCTGTGGCTTGTTCCAGTTAAAGAAGCGTGTGTTTGACGAAGATTAGATTCCTGGATATTTTTAGATGTCTTTGGAGTGCGATATTCAATGGAGGTATCTTTGATGGGAACAAAATGAAAGGGGGTCCCAGCACTTTCCCACACGTTGGTATTTTAATAATACAAAAGAAGTGGAAAGTTCAACAACTTTGGACTGTGGAGTCATCCTGTTAAAACTTTACTGCTTAACCAATGCTGTTTTTACCTTTGGAATCTCTCGTTTTTGTCACTTTGGTTTTGCTGCTTGTAACAGTGCTGCATACACGGTCTACATTTCTCATTCTGGGCAGCATCGCTATTATTGATACTATTTATGTTATATAATTGATGCCCTGGGAGTGCATCAATTTAATTTCAAGTGGTGGCCTTGAAAAGTGAGTTTACTGCTTTTCTTTATTGTTTTTCTCTTTTTTATTTTATTTTATTTATATTTTGGTTTTTGGGCCACACCCCAAGTCACTCAGCGGTCACTCCTGACTCTGTGGTCAGAAATGGCTCTTGTCAGGCTCAGGGGACCATACGGGATGCTAGGGATCAAACCCAGGTCCGTCCGGGTCGACCGCATGCAAGACAAATGCCTTACTGCTGTGCTCTCTCCAGCACCTTCTCTTACTTTTTCAGTAAAGTCATTTTTAATTGAATCACCATAAGATACACGGTTACAAAGTAATTCATAATTGAGTTTCAGTCATACAATGCTCATCACCCATCACCCTTCACCATTGCACATTTCCGGCCACCCATGTCCCAGTTTCTTCCCATCCTCTCCCCTTTTTCTCCTCTTTGGTCACCCAGAGAAGATCCCTGGGAAATACAGTACTGATAAGCACCAGCACTGAACTCCTGGATTGTACAGACTTGCTGTCTCACTGGCTCCAAGAGTCAGTCATCAAACTACTTCTGGGTTCACATTTTCTGCCTAGCATGGGAGATGATCCTGTCCACTGATTTTTCAGTGAGCCTTGGAAGCAGGCTAGGGCAAGGAAAGAAAAATCAGTCCTAAATATTACTCAAGGTTTCTAGATCCATTCCTCTCCTTCATGGAAAAGAATTTCAGGAGGAGATGAAGAATAAAAGAAAGACAGTTTATTTGGGAAATAAGGGGAGAGTTTAAAAACAAACAAACAAACAAACAAACAAGTAAAATAGGATACTTGTTCAAGAAAGAACACTTCTCCAGAGTGAAAAGAACAAGGACAGATCTCAAGCAAATGCAGGCCCTTTCCCTTGGAAAGTAAGAAAGCCACATTTCAAGAAGGGACTGGGCAAGATAGGGTAAAAAAAGAAACATCTTGGTGAGATGAGGTCAGATATTGACCTCTCGCTACATATCCAGAAGAAGCAAAAAAACATCCAAGAGAGTGGACCTGGAGAGATAGCACAGTGGCGTTTGCCTTGCAAGCAGCCGATCCAGGACGTAAGGCGGTTGTTTCGAATCCCGGTGTCCCATATGGTCCCCCATGCTTGCCAGGAGCTATTTCTTAGCAGACAGCCAGGAGTAACTCCTGAGCACTGCCGGGTGTGGCCCAAAAACCAAAAAAAAAAAAAAAAAAAAAAAAAGAGACATCAAAGAGATGCTATTGGCAGCTTTATTCACAACAGCCAGGAGATTGAAGCAACCATGTGACCACCAATGGTTAAGTGGATAATAAAATGCAATATCTGTAGACAAGAGACAATTATTTAACTTAAAAAAAATGAGCACTTTAACACTTGCTGCGGCATTGAAGAACTTCACAGAAGTTCAGAGAAAGTCAAGGAAGTAAGATAGTCACAGAAAGACGAGATCTTGCATAACTCACTTGTATATGGTACCTGCCTAAAGTACTCAAGATTTAGAGCAAAACGTTCAACTCTTGGGTGCCAGAAACTGGAAAAGATGCTTGGTAAAAGGAGAGTTGTTTAATTGGAGAAGAGTTTCGGTTTTGCCAGATGTTCCAGAGAGTGAGTGTTCAACAACTTAAGTCTTCTTAACTATGGAACTATTTAAAAATGATTATCATAGGGGCCCGAGTGATAGCACAGTGGTAGGGCATTTGCTTTGCATCTGGCCAACCCAGGACAGACCTGGGTTCAATTACCACATGGTCCCCTGAGCCTGCCAGGAGAGATTTCTGAGCACCCCTTATTCAATCCCCACCACTACATATGGTCCTTTGAGCAATGACAGATATAATTTCTGAGCCAGGACAGGTGTGAGCTCTGAGCACCACTGGATGTGATCCACCTCCTTTCTTTTAAAATTAAGATACAAAAATAAAAAGAATATTATAACCCCCCCTCCAAAAAAAACTACTGAATATAAACATTTTGATTTTGATCTAAACTTAGTTTACATTCTTCATTTTCCTTCCCACATATTTTCCTTTTTCTTCACATTATATCATGAACACATTGTCCTGTGCCCTTTGGACCTCATTGGCAATACAATGACACTACATTGAGTGACATTTTGTTTTGTTTGTTTGTTTGTTTGTTTGTTTTTGGCAAAACCCTGCAGCACTCAAGGGTTACTCCTGGTTCTGTGCTCAGAAATCACTGCTGGCAGGCTCAGGGAACCATATAGGATGCTGGGGATCAAACTTTTTTTTTAACACTAATATATTTGCAGTGCTTTTCCTTCATATTTTAAAGTCCTCAAAACTGGACTCCAGTAACAAATATGAAAGAAAATATGTGAACTCTTTCGCTTGTTTTTTTGGGGGGAGGGGTCATACCCAGCAGCGCTCAGGGTTTACTCCTGACTCTATGCTCAGAAATCTCTTTTGGCAGGCTCGGGGGACCATATGGGATGCTGGGATTCGAAACACCTTCCTTCTGCATACAAGGCAAATGTGTATGTGACATATTTTTACTGAGGAAATTACAAAAGGAGTTCTTATGTGTAAACGGAAGCTAGTGGGTCAGTCTCACACTTTGCTTATTTTGGTCAGCAGGAAGTTACCAATATTGTTCTCTTATGAATGTGGTTGTCCTACAACCACAACCATAACAGTTGTGTGTCTTTGAGATTTTACTGTGTCTTTGTGAACCTCTGATTTAGTAAGTACCTGGGGTTTCTCACTCATTCACTATCCTCTTAGTTATAGGGAAGTTCTTTCGGACTTACCAATCAACATTTTTGTCTCTTCACAAAATGGCTGGATGCTTCTCTGCACAGCCAAAGTTGTTTTGAAAGTTAGTTTATATTTTTTGTTTTGTTTTGGGGCCACAACCAGTGATGCTGGGGGATTACTCCTGGCTATATGTTTAGAAATTGCTCCTGGTGGGCCGGAGAGATAGCATGGAGGTAAGGCGTTTGCCTCTCATGCAGGAGGTCATCGGTTCGAATCCCGGCGTCCCATATATGGTCCTCCCGTGCCTGCCAGGAGCAATTTCTGAGCCTGGAGCCAGGAATAACCCCTGAGCACTGCCGGGTGTGACCCAAAAACCACAAAAAAAAAAAAAAAAAAAAAAAAAAGAAATTGCTCCTGGTTTGGGGGACCACATGGGATGCCAGGAAATTGAACTGCGGTCCATCCTCGGTTAGTGTGTGCAAGGCAAACACCCGACCTCTGAGCCACCACTCTTGGCTCCTTGAAGGTTCATTTATTAAGAAGATGTCCAATGCCAGTTCACCATTAGCAGGGATTTTCAAATATTCAATCTTCTATAAGATTAATATTTTTTAATGGACGCTCTAGCCATGGTATTACTTTGGTAAACATATAAATAATTAGCTCTTAAACTGTAGGTCACAATATCATAAGAGTGCACATAAGTTTGAATGTGAACATTACAAAAAATTACAAAAAAATTGACAAAAGTGAATGCATAATGCACAGCAACCAAAACTTAATTCAAAATTGGATAGCTAATGACTCTAAGAAGTTCTTGGCAGTGTTCTTGGGTGGAAAGGAATCACAAGTGAGAAGAGTTTAAGAAGCCCTCTCAGACTCAGAAGTCATGATAACTACAACTTCTAAAAAGTGCAGAGCCAGGGCCGGTGAGGTGGCACTAGAGGTAAGGTGTCTACCTTGCAAGCACTAGCCAAGGAAGGACCGCGACCACGGTTCGATCCCCTGGCGTCCCCTTGGTCCCCCCAAGCCAGGGGCAATTTCTGAGCGCTTAGCCAGGAGTAACCCCTGAGCATCAAATGGGTGTGGCCCCAAAAAACAAAAAGAAACAAAACAAAACAAAAAAGTGCAAAGAAGACCAGAATGAACCTAGAGCCTAAATCCTCCAGATAACTTGAGTGAAGCAAATTCTAGGCAAAGGATACATGGAGCAAAGGCCTTATATGCTTGATCTGATATTGGGAATAGTTGATACAAGAAAACTTCCAGGTTAGTCTTCTCTTATTAGACTTTTTGTTATGTATTAAACTAAAGACAAAAACAAATTTTGACTACATTGATTTTTGTTAAGTTAATATGACTTTTTTTGAAGTTAGGGTCATACTTTGCAATACTCAAGACTTAACCCATGTCTCTGACCTCAGGGATCTGTTCTGCAAGTGCTCAGGTCACCATATGTGTTGCCAAGGGATCAAACCTGGGTCACATGCAAGGCATGTGCCCTACCCACTGAACTATCTCTCCAGCCTCCACATCTTTAATAAAAATTAATCTCAGAAATTTATTTCTTAGCAAGAGAGAATGACATTGAAAAATCATTATCTCATTAAGTCTTTGGAGTTTATATATGTATTTTTAATTACTTTATTTGAACACTGTAGTTGCAAGGTTGTTTATAATTTAGTTGAGATTTCTTTTTTACAGTAGCAAAAGTTATTCGAGTTTGAGTTTCAGCCACACAGTGTACAATAACAGGGAAATGTGCATTGGTGAAGGGTTTTAAATATGTTTTTGATGTTGACTCAGTGCTGAAAACGGCTTTTTATGTCAAAGAACAAATTATGTATTGCTTCATTGCACTGAGAGTTAGGTTTATTTCTTTACAGTAATGCTAGTAATTAATAGTAATAAATTCATTGACAAAACAAATCTGACCTTGTCATGACTCTTCATAGAATCCCCATAAACATCTGATTCTCTTGGTATTTTAGTCAATAACTGGACAGAAATGTGAAGTAAATGGACAAAGTAACTCTGTCAGCCAAAAGCTTGATTAATTTCTTTGACAATTAAATATTTTCTCTGAAATGTTAGGTTCTGGTTAATTTTTATGTTAAATATTCAGTTTATTGAATGTCTTGTTATGCTGAAGGACAGTAACATAGTGATGGTGCTCATAGATTTTGACGAAGCTGGCCATATGGGTCTTACAGCAACATAACCCCTGCCCTTAGTGTGCGTGAACACACACACTCACACACACACACACACATACACACACACACACACACACACACACACACACACACACATGGTTCTCTATGCTAAGCAGATTCTGGTTATGCCATTGTGGAGTATGTGATGGAAATTATTTCCATCTGATTCATTATGAAATCAGTGTAGATTTTGGAATTTTCACAATGGTTTAGATTGTTGGTCACATTCTTAAAAGGCCTAATTGGCAGCTTTGGGTGAATTAGATAAAGTCACTTAAAAGTTTTGTCTATTTGACAAGGTCATTTTTTTAACCTTGTGAGGTCTTCAATGGAAGAGGACAATGATCGGACAGTATAGATTTAGATCATCCAGAAATGTTACAACTCAGTCATAGACCCTGGATTATTTTTAGAAAATGCACATAAATAAGGCAATCTTAGGTTATATGAAGAAAATAGTTAATTGCATGAAGTTGTTTCTTTCAAAATTCTAATAACTGAAAAATTACTAAATACTGAAAACAAGTAATATATTTTGTATGGAAGAGAATTTACTTTAAATGATACTTAAAGAAGTCTGAATCCTTTATAAAAGATTCAGTCAACCATAAAAATGTGGTTTTCCTCCCTAAAAATCTATTGTTTGTTTAGCTATAATTGTAAGAAAAGCACAATATTATTGCATTTTTGTTTTGTGCATATTATTTTTTTGTTTTTGTTTTGGGGCCACACCCTGCGGTGCTCAGGGGTTACTCCTGGCTATCTGCTCAGAAATAGCTCCTGGCAGGCACAGGGGACCATATGGGACACCGGGATTCGAACCAACCACCTTTGGTCCTGGATCGGCTGCTTGCAAGGCAAACACCGCTGTGCTGTCTCTCTAGGCCCTTGTGCGTATTATTTTTAGTATGAATAAAAGGGACAACATTATTCATTGTGATCATGGAATTTTATGGCAATAAGTCATCCAGTCACTAAAAAAAATGCATGTTTTGTAAGAAAGAATAGAAGATGGTTAGAGGTAGATGAGACAAATGAAGAGTGGGTTTTTTTTTGGGGGGGGGTCTCACTCAGCTGTGCTCAGGGGTTACTCCTGGCTCCATGCTCAGAAAATGCTCCTGGCAAGCACGGGGGACCATATGGCACGCCGGGATTCAAACCGATGACCTTCTGCATGAAAGGCAAACGCCTTACCTCCATGCTATCTCTCAGGCCCCGAAGAGTGGGTTTTTAATGGAAACTTTATACACAAAGGCAATGAGAGTTTAAACTTTTAAAGTTTTACTTTTCATTACATAATTTATTACTAATCAATAATAAAGCCTGATTGGCTTCATTATGAATGTGACTTATCTGTTATTTCCTTCACATATCTGAATATTGGTTTGCAATTGATGCCTCAACTCATGGTTAAGAATATTGTTAGATCCTAGTTCTAAAATTTACAAAATTTCTGATGAAGCATAACTATTCCAAATAATCTAGTCTCTACAATGGAAGTCTAGTTTCTGGATGAGAGAAATTCCATTTCCTCCAGGAGAAAGGAGATGCTGCAGAAAGAATGCATTTCCTCCTCAGGCTCTGTCCCTGAGAATTTTTACAGATTTCCAGAAGAAAGTTGAAATGCCAGTCTCTGGCAGCTCACTGAAGACTAACAAATACTTTCTTTTCAAGTGGCTTTTATGATTTTGATGGTGGGCTATGCTGGTGTCTGGGACATCCAAAGTTGTTCAGCACAGAACAGGTTTGAGGTAGCTGCACGGATGTATTGGTGCATTGGCAATTACCTGAGCCTGGCATATGTTTGTTATTAGCAATGGCCTGCAGGCTGAGTTTGAATGCCAGCACATGGGATACCAGAGGCATGTAATGCCCCAAAGATCTGATACCAGGAATACTCTGCCTTCAATTAACTCTGATATTAGAAAAACAACTTCTAGAAGACATTGAAAGTTCTGTGAGCAAAAGCAAGCACCTCACAAGGAAATCAGCAGAACAGGAGAATATGATGATGCCACGTTTGTAGAATTACTTGACTCTGACTTGATAGCCTTCAGGAAACTTTCATACACAGGTAATTTTTCTGTTAGGAACCTTTCAATTATGTAAAATAGAAATTCTCAATACCTTCAACTATTTTGGAGGTAAAAAGGTATGTATAAATATATGTATATATAAATTTTGGAGAAATTTTAAGATTTACAACAGCATTAATATAAGAGAAATGAGATTTCTTGTTTTGTAGAATTTAGGGAAGAGGAGAGACCCTCTGTTTGCTCCCTATACCTTATGAGACACAAAGATAGAACTTCCACCATTATCAACATCTTACATTATCAATGGGATACTTGATCTATCAATGGGATAGAATTAATTTGGGGGACCACCTGTTGGATCTCAGGACCTATCCATTGCTCTGTGTTTAGGAGTGACCCTGGGTAGTGAGTGCTTTGCAGTGCTGGGGTTAAAATGGAATTGGCTGAATGTAAGGCAAGTGCCCCCAAATTATCATTTCAGAAAATATAACTGATAAATTCTTATTAATATAACCACCAAATCCACTGTTATGTTAAAGTCCATCCTTGCTATATATGCTGTAAGTTTAGACAAGTATTTGCAGATTGCCACTAAATCCTCTGTGCTTTACCTGTATGTTCCTTCCTCTCCCTGACTGCTGACTATGACTGTGGCCTTTTAATGCCTTCAGTTTTGCTCTTTCACAATATCATGTAATTAGATTCATACAGAAGATATAGAATTTTCACTTTCATGAATACCAAGTAGATACGAAGGAGTGCAATTGCTCAATCATATAGTTAGTTGAGATTTTAGAGTTAGTTTAGTTTAGGGTGTTATTTATTTTTCATTTTATAGAGACTAAGATTTACAGCACTGTTAATGATAGTTTCATGCATATGTTGTTCCTACACAACACCTGCCACCAGATTGCCTGCTTCCCTCCATCAATGTGTCAAGCGTCCCTCCTCTCCCCTTGTGGGAAACCTACCCAACTCAGGCCAGATCAGTCTTGTAGACAAATTCTCAGGTTCTGTTGCCTTTAGACATTTGTTGTTTCTTTACTGTGTTTATTTATATTCCACATATGAGATAGAACATTTTGTGTCTGTCTCCTTCTAACTGACTTCACTTAGCATGACACCCTCTAGTTCCATTCATATAGTGCTAAATTGCATTTCATCTTTACTTATAGCAAGTAGTATTCTGTTGGATATATGTACCACAGTTTCTTTATCTAGTCATCTGTTTTTTGGATGCTTCTGCAGTTTCCAGATCTTGACTATTGTGAATACTAATGCAATGAACATATGGCCAGACATGTCTTTTTTTTTGGTGGGGGCACACCCATTTGACGCTCAGGGGTTACTCCTGGCTATGCGCTCAGAAATCGCACCTGGCGTAGGGGAACCAGGTGGGACACCAGGGATTAAACCACGGTCTGTCCTAGGCTAGCACTTGAAAAGCAGACGCCTTACCTCTAGCACCACCACGCCGGCCCCAAAACATGTCTTTTTGAAATAGGTTTTTGGTTTATTTTGGCACATTGGGTTAGATGCAAAAAAGCAGAATTGCAGGTTGGCATGGGAGCTCAGACCTTAAGTCTTTGACAAGTGCCTACATTGTCTATCTGAGTAGATTGAAACAGTAGATAATCCCACCAACAATGTATGGGGGTTCCTTTCCCCCCACATTCTTGCTAGGACTGATTTTATTTCCTTTTAAGAGTGCTAGTCTCACTTGTGTAAAGTGATACCTCATTGTTTTTATTTGCATTTACCTTATAAGTGATGGAGAATATTTTTTGATATACCTGTTAGCCATAGTATGTCTCCTTTAAGGAAGTATCTTCCTTAGCTTCTCCCTCTTTTATGATGGGTATGTTTGTAGTGTTTATCTTGTCTTGCAGTGGTCCTCAAACTATGGCCCGCAGGCCACATATTGTATTTGTATCTGTTTTGTTTCTTCATTACAAAATAAGATATATGCAGTGTGCATAAGAATTCAGTCATAAATTTTGTTTTTACTATAGTCATACCCTCCAATGGTCTGAGGGACAGTGAACTGGCCCCCTGTTTAAAAAGTTTGAGGACCCCTGTAAAAGCCTATGTAATCCTTCTTGAAGAGTTTCAAGTCTCTGAAGTTCCTGAGCTGGGGTTCATCTGAGAAGCTCTGTTTTGTATTGTTCCTTTAAATATGAATGAAAATATGACCGGGAAAATATTCATAAGGCATTTGTTTCATTGATGTTTTATTTGGTTTGGTTTGGTTTGAACTGTATCCAACCATTGTCTGTGGGCCTGTTGTCTGTGGGATGTTCTTTGACAAATCTATAAATCTGAAGGATGTTCCTTTGTATGTCATTTTCTTTGTTGATCTTGCTGCTTTCATTCACTATTCAATTTCTTGTTTTCAATATTTTCACTGGGCTATGCATTGGAGTCTTTTTGTTCGGGTCCCTTTTAACGATCAGGATTCTTGGCTCTGAGTACAGATTGTAGTTCTGAGAACTTCTCAGTGATCGTGCCTTTGCCTGTTGCTTCTTCATTTGGCTTGTCTTCCTATTCCTCCCAATGAGTCTTTTTTTGTTTACTTGTTTGGGGACTACACCTGGCAGTGCTCGTGGATTAACCCTGACTCTACAGTCAGACAACAATCTGATTGTCCTCAAGGGGATATTCTGTGGTGCTGGAATTGAACCCAAGTCTGCTGCATGCAAGAAAAGTGCCCCGACCACTGCACTATTGACCCATCCCTACCCCAGTAATTCTTACGCTGTTTTATAATTCATCCCAAAGTTTTTTTGGTCTAACATTCAGTTATTTTTGAGACTTTTCCCATCTTCTGCTGTTATCTGTACTTTTTTGCTTCTTGTCTGAAGCTTACTGATGTTGTCCTCTGCTGTTACACTAATGCTGAAACCATCCAGTGAGTGTTTTGTTTCACCAACCAGAGTCTTGAATTGTCATTTTGGGTACAGTATTTTTATTACACTTTCCCTGTTTTCATGTCTGTGCCGCTATTTCTTTGAGCCCAGTGAATATCTTCCCCATTTTCTCTAAATTCATTACCGAAAAGTTGGATAGCACCAATTGAATCTCCTGGGCCAGTATCTTTGTGTAGTGAGCATGGGGACTCTTTTCGGTTCCTTCACCCCTCCTACTGCCAGAGTTTGCCTGCTTAATTACTCAATCACTTGTGCAAAGGTTTTTATGGATGATTAACAGAGTTAAACTCTCCCTTCTGAAATGATTTTTTACAAGATGGGTGCTGGAACTTCTTTCCCAATGCCCCAGTTTCCCTACCATACTACACCCCGTGTCAATGACAATGTTCTTCCTTCCTTCCTTCCTTCCTTCCTTCCTTCCTTCCTTCCTTCCTTCCTTCCTTCCTTCCTTCCTTCCTTCCTTCCTTCCTTCTCTCCCTCCCTTCCTTCCTTCCCTCCCTCCCTCCCTCCTTCCTTCTTTCCTCCTTCCTTTTTCTTCCTTCCTTCCTCCTTCCTTCCCTGCCTCTCTGCCTCCCTGCCTCCCTCCCTCCCTCCTTCCTTCCTTCCCTCCCTCCTTCCTTCCCTTCCTCTCTGCCTCCCTGCCTTCTTCCTTCCTTCCTCCTTCCTTCCTTCCTTCCCTCCTTCCTTCCTTTTTCCTTCCTTCCCTGCCTCTCTGCCTCCCTGCCTCTCTACCTCCCTGCCTCTTTGCCTTCCTCCTTCCTTCCCTCCTTCCCTCCTTCCTTCCTTCCTTCCTTCCTTCCTTCCTTCCTTCCTTCCTCCTTCCTTCCTTCTTCCTTCCTTCCCTCCTTCCTTTCTCCTTCCTTCTTTCCCTCCTTCCTTCCTCCTTCCTTCCCTCCTTCTTTACTTCCTCCTTCCTTCCCTGCCTCTCTACCTCCCTGCCTTCTTCCTTCCTTCCCTCCATCCTTCCTTCCTCCTTCCCTGCCTTTCTGCCTGCCTCCCTGCCTCCTTCCCTCCTTCCCTCCTTCCCTTCTTCCTTCCTTCCATCCTTCCTTCCTTCCTTCCCTGCCTCTCTGCCTCCCTGCCTCTCTACCTTCCTCCTTCCTTCCTTCCTTCCCTCCTTCCTTCCTTCCCTCCTTCCTTCTTTTAGTATTCTGTTGTGTAGTTATACTGCAGCTTCTTTATTTGTTCATCTTTTGGGGGTTGTTTCCAGATTTGGACTATCATGAATAATGCTGCAGGCAAACAAGAACTGAAGAAATTTTCTGCACTGAAATGAACTCTATAAAATGTTGTCCTTCCAGGAAAGACATATCTCATGATATAGACACACATGCTATGCATAAAGGAGTCCAAGATTAAATCTCCTATAATGGATAAACTCCCTCAACTATCCAAAGGAGAAACCACAGAACATTATTTAATGAGTAACCTCTAAATGTTGCCAATAATGGCCAAAAGTAAATGGCAAAAGAAAAAGAAAAAAGAAATTGCTATCCTTCTAGAAGTCTATATTTCAGAAACTTCTTTAGCTTCTTCAACCCTGTATTCTGTTATTTTGAGAAAACAAACGTGTTTTTTCAATCAATTAATGCCATTTGGTTGTATGGTAGAGACTGGATGTTAACAATCTATTTAAATATCAGGATGATAATTTTTGTGATAAATAGTTTTTATAAAAAGTAGTTTTGGTGATAAATATTTCTGTATCATGTAAGCTCAGAGAAATATTTTTTGACTTGGGCTGCAGCAAAAGCACAACGGGTAAGGTGTTTGCTTTGCATGCAGCTGACCCGGGTTCAATCTCTGGCATCCATATGGTCTCTGATATTTCTGAGCACAGAGCCAGGAGTGATCCCTGAGCACCACCAGGTGTGACCCAAGAACAAACAAAAAATATTTTCTACATAAAGAAATGGGTATGTATATGTAAACATGATAGGTTTACAAACATATCGTGATAAGTCAACTATGCTAGAATATATAATAAAAATTTAAATAACATAGCCCTGTTAGATGAGAAAAACTATTATCATCATATACTGATCTTTAACTTTTGTACCTTTTGAGTCAATTACTAGATTACTTTGTACTTTTGTAAATTACATTAGTTTTTAAGTCAAGCATTGTAGGTGCCAGAATGGTAGAGCATTTGCCTTACATGCAGCTGACCCAGGACAGGTTTGATCCCCTGGTGTCCCATATGGTCCCCTGAGCCAGGAACGATTTCTGAGCGCATAGCCCGTAGTAACCCATGAGCATCACCAGGTTTGGCCCCAAAACAAAACAAAACAAACAGACAAAAAAAAAAAAGAATTATGTATTAGTGGTGGCCATTTTAATTCTATCCCAGTGCCTCTTTTGTTTTACTTAAATTACTGCATTGAATATTATTTTATACTTGCTAATGATTTTTTCATAGTTTCTTCATATCAGTTTGAGGATCATTAGTTCTTAATGTGCTAAATTTGCATCCTAAATGGATATTTTCTTACTCTGTTGGCTTTTATTCGTGTGAATGTACAATTATTGTATCAGAGATGAACTACATGGATAGATATTTCACAATGCTATGAAACTCACTTTGTCTCGATTTATATAGAGATAGGTTTTTGTTGTTGTTGTTGTTTGGTTGGTTTTTGGTTTTTGGGCCACACCTGGTGACGCTCAGGGATTACTCCTGGCTCTGCATTCAGAAATCACTCTTGGCTCCGGGGATCATATTGGATGCTGAGGATCAAACCTCGGTCCATCCTAGGTCAGCTGCATGCATGGCAAATGTCCTACCGCTGTGCCACCTCTCTGGCCCCTAGACATGGTTTTGACATTTATATAGAGATGGATTTATTCTTTCCTATAATTGTCGTCCTGACTTCTTTCTTAAATTTCTTTTCTTTTTAATTTTTATTGAGACCAATGTGAATGATAAGTCCTTCACAGTTGTACATAGTGACAGTGAATTAGGACCATTCCTACCACAAGTATTGATCTCCCTCCACCATAGTTTTCAGCAGGCATCTCATCCCTCTACCCTAATTCCCCTGGTCTGCCAGTGTAACAGGTTCCTTTTGTGCATAGCTTGTTTTAGTTTGTGTCTCTTGATTCTATTGTCACTGACTTTAGTTTCAGTATTTAGGTTTGACTATTGTTTTTTCCTTTCCACTCAATGCTCCTAAGACTGCTTGGCCCTGGGGCCCATTTACCTTTTTTTCTCAATTTATTGGAAGACACAGAAATAGGAGGCAGAACAAGATGATTCATGTTTTATTTTTCTGTAAAATAAATAATAAAGGCATAAGCCCTTACCTAGAAGCTATAAATATAAATAAAATTAAAATGATAAATAAAGAAAAATAAATAAAGTGGGGGCAGATGTGGCAAAATCTTTTTGTTTGGTTAGTTTTCTGTGCAGTAAATGTTGGGGAAATTGGAAAGGAAATTTATCCTTGTGATTTTAAATCTATTACTTATATTTTTATATTTATATAAAATTAGTTTAAAATGTTAAAAAAAAGTAAAACACTTTAAGTGGTCAAGATGGTTGTTAAGGAGCTAGTGCAATGGGTGAGATGTTTGCTTTGTGGGAAGCTGAACTTTATATTTAATCCCTGCTACGCCAAAGCATTCTTCAAGTTTCTCCAGGACTGAGCTAGAAGTAAGCCTGACCACAGACGGGTCTTGCTCTACCTTCAACCCCCACAAATATTAAGACAGAAAAATTTATATGCAACATCTAAAAAAAAAAGAAAGGAAAATACATTTTCCCTTTACCGCAAAAATTACACATTCGAAAAGGGGCCATAAATTAAGCAAAAATATGCCAATTATTTGTAGTCCTCTGGTTCATAGCAATATTTCAAGTAATTTAACTCCATAACAATAATAAGTTGGTTAAATAATTATGATTGATTCATTAAAAATAATAATAGCCAACCATATGGAGATCTCTGTGGAATGCAGACTAATCAAATAAAGACTCTTCTGGTCTCAAGCCTTCTCCAGACTCACTCAGCCCTTTGTCTCACTGAACGTTTAGCAAGTCGTACGAATAAACCATGCCAACTTGGAAGCATCCTTTTTTTCAGTTTCACCTTCCTAAATTTACTACTTTTAAATCTTATTATAAGCACATCTTGGCATGATTGTCCTGGCATGAGATGCTAGGCAATCCTTTTAAAAAGCGGCATCACTGGTACAGAAAGAGATATATACACATTACCAGGAACAAAAGAGTGGGAAATTATCACAGGACACACGGTGACAAATTTTGTGAGCTTGCATATGTGACATGGTGTGTGTCTTTGCAGCTGAGTCTGGAAGAATGAATTGAAGTTTGCTAGAGACAAGGATAAGAGGCCACCAATAGAGGAAATATCGTGTTGTAATTTTATAATGTGTGAAGTCTATATAATTGGAGAGATGAAGTCAGCACTGAGAGTGCTGGGTGACTGCTTCAGACGTTGTGTTTCTTACAGGACATCTGATTTCTGACTATTTGCTAAGTGTTGCAGGTGACTAACTTGGATATAGTGGGGAGTGAAAAATGTAAGCTCTAGAAAAGAGTACTTGGTTTGGGTGAGAGCTACTATAGTTGCTTCCATGAGCACCTATCCAACATGGACACCTGACTCTCACCAGCTTACAAGGCAGCTGTCAAACTGTGTTTGGGAATATATTAACTTATGTTTCCTCTTATTTATACATTTTTCTATAAAGTAAAATAGGGGAGATGTGGGATTGTGGTATTTGTCTGTTTCTACCTCAATCAGCATACTCATTGGATGGAATTATCCTTTATTATTAATTTTTATTGTGACCAATGTGAATTACAAGTCTTTCACATTTATGTTTAAGGTGCATAGTGACAGCGAATTAAGGCCATTCCCACCACCAGTGTTGTCCTCCTTCCACCCCTGTTCCTAGCATGTATCTCGTACCTACACCCTTTCATCCCTGGACTGCTAATGTAACAGGTTCCCTTTGTGTATAGCTTGTCGTAGATTAGGTATTGATTCTGTTGTCATTGACTTTGGGTTTGGTGTTTAGGTATCATCAATTTTTATTTCCACTCAATGTTTATTCTACTGTTTGCTCCTGGTACCATCTACTTTTTCCCCCTCAGTTTATGAGGCAGAACATGAATGTAGCATCTTGGATTGGTGTTGAAAGCAGATGGCTCCACCTTCAGGTGTGATGTGTTCCCTCAGATTAAAAGATTGGATGGAAAGAAAGTGAACCTTTAGGTTTTCCAAATCTCCTGGGAGCCTTCGGCTTGAAGCTGTGGCCTGTTAGGAGTAAAGGGTAATGTGGGGAGTACTTCCTTTCCAACCAAGAGTTAAATCTGAGGGAAAACATCATACCTGGAAGTTGGGACCATCTGGCTTCAACACCAATCCAAGATGCTACATTCCAAGGTAATTCCATCCAATGAGTAACAAGCTGTATACTGATTGAGGTAGGAACAGACCCATCCCATAACCCCACACTCATTTTCTGCAAGAGTCATTGTCATCCTATAAAAAACGAAGATCAACTGAGTCGTCCAGGCAGTGTCATTGGCCATGAAACAACTTACATTGGGAAGGAGATCTACCAGATGGGCTGAAGAAGAGGGAAGGAGTCTGGAGTCTAGCTTTATGATCAGCAGAAGTGGAGAGCTTTAACAGCTTAGACGTTATAGTATTTTTTCAGGAAACGTGTGCATCTTCATGGGATAGAACAATGAGCAAACACAATTAGAAGACAAAAAGAACATGCATCTAATAAAAAATATACCAAGAAAGCATCATCTGTGTTGCATAGTTTAGTATGGTTATGAAGACCAAGGAGACAAGTAGTTGACTGGAACTTTATAACTAGGGATCTGGGTTTTTGAGGAACACAAAAATGTGTTCGTAAGATTCTGCAATGGCCCAATCAGAATCAGTAGATTGCACCGTGGCAGATTTTTGCAGGATAAATTTTCAAACCCTCCAAACTACAAGCCTCAGGCAAGACAGTTTTAGCTTTTTCTAAAGCTAAAGTCCTTTTTCTAAGTGTTTAGAGATCATTGGAGGGAGGAGAGAAGGGTCAAAGTTGCAAAATATCTTTGACATTCCAGTCTTTTGTCAGTGCCTAGCTCCCAAGACAGGAACTATCCAACTATAACTCTATTAATTGTGGGTCCTATGAACCTCAAGTGGCAAAGCTAGAGTGACACTGCTCCAGATTCATCACCCTTTGCAGAGGAACTCACGTTTTGAGGTTCAGGGGCAACTACAGCTTGACTTAGGTTGATATAACAAAGTCTCGGGACTTTATAAAAAAAATATTCACTTTTAGACCTGCAATCCTCATTTAAAACCTTGACCAGGTATTGGGGAGTGCTAAGTGTTCAGAGTAACAGAAAAATAATATAGATAGTAGTAATTTCTAGATGGACAATTTGTAATGTTAATCTTAAAATTGCTCCAATGCAACTGGCTGAAAATATCTGGAACTTCAAATTGAACTGAATGGGCACTGTCATACTTACATTTCAAAGTAGACCTAGCAAGTTCAACAGTTTAACTGTTTCTAATTCTACCTGTGATGAAAAATTAGTTCAGGTATAACATATAGTGCTTACAATGGCACATCGTTTTATCCAGAATAATATAAAAGAAAGATACTAACTACTTCCTCCACTAGAGAATCCTGTTAGGAGGTTAGAGTCCTGACTCTAATCGGTCATCTGAATTGTTTATTATTACATTATTAATTAATTATTACATTATCATTTATTACATACCTGTATTACAGACAAAATGTTTTATAGAGGAGTGTTTGGAGAAAAATACATGGTAGTTTGGGTGTAGGTTAAAGGTATAGAAGATAGATTGGGCAGTGGGGCTCAGATTTGGAACTATAGAGAAGTTTATTAGGCACACTACCTATAAAAAGTTATAACATAAACTTTCTGCGGGATAGTGATACATCCACTGATGAATTTCTAGCACATGCTAATGACTTGGAAGTTTCTGGCAGTTGATTTTACAACTAACAGTTGGGAATTATTTTCCATGTGTAGAAACAAATTTTGATCCTGTTGATCTTATCAAGATTTTTAAACTCCTTCAGCAATTGGCAACAAAGAACAAAATGCTTAAATTACACATATAAGAAAATTATATATAAGAAAATGAGTAAGTGTTTTTATCCAGGAGAGAGGGGTGACCACACAGACAATTTGGAAATTGTCCACACTGAAGAAAGAGTTGGAAATGCAGCTTTAGAGAAGGAATAGAAGAAAAAAGGAGGAGGGGCCGAAGAGATAGCATGGAGATAAGGCGTTCTTTAGATTTCCCTTGAGTTTCTCTCCTTATTTTCAAATATCTGCCTTGTCTTATCAAGTAGTGGGTGGACTGGCCTGATACTGTTCATCTACCCACATCCCTATGTTTGCTGAACAGTCAGCAGGAGGATTGCTGGCAAGCATGTCTGTGGCTTGCCAATACAAGTGATTGGCAACTTTTTCACCTACACCTGTATCGGCCTATAAAAGAACTTCTTCCATCATTACTTGAGAAAAATTAAAAGATTACTATCTTTTTATAGATAGCCATCCATGCACATCTTTCTAGCTAATATACAGTTTTAACGGTAAAATAAAAATTTGCCCTTTCACTAATGCTTGCTGAAGTGGTATAAGATTCTCTGTTGCACATTGGAATGTGAAGGGGAAATCAAAATTGCGAACTTCATCTTAAAATCTCTTTTAAAAAGTAAAAGAAAATAATAAGTGTTCTGCTTTAGGGCATTTTGTTCTAAATGAAGTAGAAAGAAAGTGCTTAAGCAGCAACTTTTGTTTCTTCTCATAACTTTCCATGAAGCATGCCCAGAGTTTTTCTTTCTGGAACTTACCAAAGATGGTGATGATAGAAATTACTTTTCCTGGCATCCTGCCTGCTCACACCTGTGAAAAGGGCTTTAATTTTACCAGATGGAATATAAACAGCCACGAGTTGTTGAGTTGACCCGAGGCATCAGAGTTTCGTTGGAGTCTTTTTAGCCTACTTAAGAACCTAATACGAAAGCAAAACTCGCAAACTTTTGATGAAAACCGAAATGCTAGTGTTTGCAGTGCACCTAACATGACAGTTTAGTAATCTAACAGTTGTACATTTCATTTGTGATGGGATTAAGGGGCCCTAAAGCATTGCTTGTGTCCCAAAGTCTATAAGATTTAAATGTGTTGTTATATCTTATTCACCATCCTCAAATCTCTTTATTTTTAAAAAGTCTTAAATGTTATTGGATGAAAATTTATCTGTCTTAGCTAACGAGAGAAGCTAATGTATTAGTTGTATTTTAATATGGAAACATGCACTGAAAAGCTATACACCTTTTAAAAATCATTGCCATTATGCTCTATTACATTTTCTATTTTGTTTTTTGTTTCGTTTTGTTTCATTGTTGGTGTCTTTATCTAAAGGCCACAGTAGTTTCAGGCACCACAATAATGCCCTAGTATTTATTTATTTATTTATTTATTTATTATGATATCTTTATTTAAGCACCATAATTACAAACGCCCCCCTTCACCAGTGCAACCTTTCCACCACCAACACCCCCAATTTAGTCCTCCCTTCTCTCACTCTCTACAATTGTCATAATTGTCAGTGTAGTTATTTCTTTAACTGCACTCACCACTCTTTGTGGTAAGCTTCATACCGTGGACCAGTTCTTCCAGCCCTCATCTCTGTTGTCTCTGGGTATTTTTACAATACTCTTTTTTATATTTTCAATCCCACACATGAGTGAAACTATTCTGTCTATATCCATTTTCTCATGCCTCCAAATTCTTTCAGTATCCGGGTGCTGTTATTCAACATAGAGCAAATTATACTTCTAGAACCCCACGCCCACTGACTGTAAATCTCTGCCGATATTCAACACTCTTAGTGGTTCTGGAAGGCGAGAGAAGCAGAGAAAGAACCTTCTTTTTTACCTTTAGCAGTTATGGCATTGATTTTTGGCCTACAGCTTCTTCCTGCCTTCTCCAAACCTGCCATGTTTAATTTATATTATAAATTATATATGTTATATATAAATTGTATATAATAATATAACATAACATATTATAATGATATAATAAATATATATAAGTTATATATTATAAATTCATTTTTATTCATTTTGGGGGGCCACACCCATTTGATGCTCAGGGGTTACTCCTGGCTAAGCGCTCAGAAATCGCTTCTGGCTTGAGGGGACCATATGGGATGCCAGGGGATCGAACCGAGGTCCGTCCTAGGCAAAGCAGACCCTTACCTCTAGCACCACCACTCCAGCCCTATTTTTATTTACTTTTTAATTTAGCATTGGAATCTAGAAATTTATTGATAATTGCATTTTAGGCATAAAATGTTCCCACGTTTACTCCCATACCCTATACCACCCCCCCCACAGCCCACCATCTTGATAGCCACATTATAAAGCTTGGTGGTTGTAGTTTGGATTTCAAGTATTTTGTGTTGCTGTGAGCTATACCATTACACACACACACACACACACACACACACACACACACACACACACACACACTACCTGTATATCCAAGGTTCCTAACTCCTGTTTCCTCATTACTTCTCTTTCTTATCCTCATCCTTCCCCCTCTAGGTCTTTTCTTTTTTGTCCTTCTCCTTCCTATACTCTGGGGTCAAGGGTGATATAGGCATTTTCCTTTACTACACTTCCTCATTCAGTTAATCTATAAACCATCATCTTGTGTTTGTCCTGCTTGTTGTTGTTGTTGTTGTTGTTGTTGCTTTGTTTATTGGGCCACTACTGATGGTGCTCAGGTGTTATTTCTGGCCCTGCACTCAGAAATTGCTTCTGGTAGGCTAGTGGGGATGCCAGGGATCGAACCTGGGTTGGTTATAGGTTGTCCATGTGTAAGGCAAACACCCTACATGCTGTACATTGCTCCGGCCCCTATCCCTTCATTATTACTTCACTTAACATAATATCTTCCAGTTGCATGATTTCATTGTTCCTTGCAACTGCCTAGTATTCCATTGTGTATATATACTGCATGATCACAACCCATTCATCTGTTGTTGGACATTTAAGTTGATTCCAAATTTAATTATTGTACAAGTGCCGCAATGAATAAGTGATTACATATGTCTTTTTGAATGAATGTTTCTATGTCCTGAAGATAGACAATTATAATATAAAAGATTAATTGTTTAAGATGAGGGTTAAAACTTAAATCCAGAGCAACCTCAATGTATTATTAATTTAATGTCCTTTTCCTAAAAAAAAATAAAATAAAATAGGCCTTGTTTAAAAAATATCTTAAATGGCTAAGGATTTATCTTCTTAAAAATGTCTTTTTTTTTTCTTTCTTGTTTTTTGTTTTGTTTGGTTTTGTTTTGCTTTTGGGCCACACCAGGTGATGCTCAGGGGTTACTCCTGGCTATGTTACCAGAAATTGTTTCTCACTTGGGGGACCATATGAGATGCAGGGGGATTGAACCGCGGTCAGTCCTAGGGTAGCACAGGCAAGGCAAATGCCTTACCACTTGCGCCACCGCTACAGCCCCCAAACTGTCTTATTTTTTGAAATGATATAAACATTTAGAGGGAAATGCTTTTCGGATAAACTATCAACTATTATGTTTTCTCAAACCCCTACTTAATCTTTCCAGGAAACCTTGGATTCATTGTTTAATGGAGATGAAATCAAATTCCTTCAGTTGCAGGAGTTGTTAGGTTTCGGGATAGGATCTCTGCAGGCACCTTCCTATAGAACTGAGGCTTGATAGCTTGAGTTTGGATTCTGAGATAATACAATTTTTTTCAACAAGCCAAATTTTTCATTGGTTGGGGGGGTTCAATAATGGAACTGCCAACATAATAAAGCAAGGTGTTCAAATTCCATTCTGCATGTAATGTTGTGTATATATAAGATTTATGGTAGGATATATACATAAAGATTTATAAAATAATGTATTGTAAACTAATTTAATCATATAGTAAAAACATAGAAGCCATAGAAAATTAAGTTGGTGTAAGTGAGAAAAAAATGATCCCAGTACTTTGAAGCAATAGAGATTTTTTTTAATTTTGGAATTAAGCTCTTTCTTAGTAAAGGTTTACAATGAAAAATATAGATATGGAATGTGATCACTTTGGTTTCAAACTTTCTTACCCATCAACTGTTGTACATACATGATTGGAGGTGGAGGTGTGGGAAGAGAGGAAGCAGTTAAGAGGTCTTAGGGTGAGCATGACCTCTACTGAACTGCCTGCACTCAGTTTCTCTGTACCTCAGCCAATAGCCACTCCAAGCACTCTGTGGCCTGGCAGCTCCTTGCACCCCCATGGACACCATGCTGCTATCTTGAATTTCCTCCCACTACTTCTATTGTCAAGAATGTAGATTTTAGGGCCAAAGGGATGACATTTGCCTTGAACAGAACTGACCCATGTTTGATCTCTAACACAGCATATGAACAGAACCAGATCTAAAGAGAAGTCATCGCCATCACTTGAGTACAGAGCCACTAAGCTTCACTGTGTATGCCCTCCCCCTCAAGAAAATTATCCAGCAGAATTCTAGAACATTTGCCTCTAAATGAACTCAGCTAATTCTTTTTCATTTTGGGAGATAGGGGGCTGGCTACAACAATACATACTCGTGGCTCTGACTTTTAAAAGAAAAGAAAAACAAAACTATATGTGCTAACTGTCGTAGTTTTAAGATATTGTTTCTCTTTTGTTTATATAACTTTCATTTTTTTGGCAATAAATGAAGATTACTGGTTAGAAATGGAGAATGCTGATCTCAAAGGGGGGGGGGACACATGCATATATCTACATGGAACACCTGCTTCCAGACAGATTAGGTTTCTTTCCTTGGAAAGCGTTCACTCTTGCAAAAACATATACACACGCATACCCACACCCACAACCCCACACACATACACACACACCCTAAATCTGAGCTAGTAAATAAGAAGGTCAGCACCTAAAGCTGAACCAGAGTTTTTCACTGGGCAGTGTAGAAAGACACACCTCTCAGGACGAATCTACGAACCATCAGGGACTGTGCAGACTGGAGGTTCCAGCTTAACTTGAAGCTCCAGAATTCAGAGCCAGACACAATTCTGTTTGCGTTATCTGCACAAAGTCTGCACATGCATTGCACTTTAGAAAAAAAGTTCATCAATGAGAGTGAGTGGACAAAAACTCTGTAATGAACAAGAGAGAATGGTGCAGTTTCTCTGAAGTGAAGAGCCAGAAACAGACGGCATAGTGATTGTGGGACTGAAGTTATTTCATTAGCAGTAACTAGCCCTGGGCAACACAAACAAGCCTAGAGAAACTGGAAGTTGTCTTTTGGAAACTTTGAGTGGGTGCTGGAGTTCTGCAGAGTGGGAGCTCATTGGCCAATAATTGGTCCAGGGCCTCACAAACTAAAAGCCCCTGAGCCAAGCGAAGTCAGAAGGCCTCAGCATCCTCCTCTCTTCTCTCTCCGCCTGGCTCCAAATCGGGGTCACTGTGAAGCTCCTAGAAGAAATAATTCTAGTTTGAACTGTACTGCCTGAACTTGGTTCTCTTTTAAACTAATTTTCTTCAAAATAGAAATGCACAGAAACCAGAATCTACAGAAACCTGACACCACCAACAGCTAATGTGCAAAAAAATTTCACCAGGACCACAGAGAATGACTCAGGGGTTGGACAACCTAGTATGCCAGGAACCTAGAGTCAGTCTTATGCCAGAAAACTTCAAAGATAAGGTCTCCTTGTATTTAGGCCAAGGATGTTTTCTTTCCTTTCCCCCATATTTTGCTGGGCCTATGCAAACAACAATAATTGCCACTCTCACACCGTTATTATTGTGTGTGCATTTATATATATATATATATATATATATTTAATTTGGTATTTGGGTCACACCCGGCAGTGCTCAGGGGTTACTCCTGGCTCAATGCTCAGAAATCGCCCCTGGCAGGCACAGGGGACCATATGGGATGCTGGGATTCGAACCACTGTTCTGCATGAAAGGCAAACACCTTACCTCCATGCTATCTCTCTGGTCCCCCCCTCCTTTTTTATCTCTTATCCTTTTTTTTTTTTTTTTGGTGGTTTTTGGGTCACACCCGGCAGTGCTCAGGGGTTATTCCTGGCTCCAGGCTCAGAAATTGCTCCTGGCAGGCACGGGGGACCATATGGGGCCCCGGGATTCGAACCGATGACTTCCTGCATGAAAGGCAAATGCCTTACCTCCATGCTATCTCTCCGGCCCCCTCTTATCCTTTTTCAAAAGAAAAGAAGAGCTTACTAAACTTTCTGCTGGTGCTTTAATGAATTCATTGTGATTCAGTAATTTTCAAAAATATACTTGCTACTGAACTTTTTCTTTTTTCCTTTCTCTTCCATCTCTAGTTTTTCTTTCACTTTTTTAGTTTTTTAAATCATGTTGCTTTTGGTCTTCCTAAAACAAATGTATTGTGATCGGTTATGTCAACTATGTAATGCATTTTCTTTAAATAAATTAAAAATAAAAATAATAAATATTACTTTTTCTTTGTTTTTTTCTTTTATTTCTTTCCTTTTCTTTTTCATTTTTCCTTTCTTTTCATTTTTCTTTCCTTTTCTTTCTCTTTTCTTCCTTCCCTCTCTACTTTCTTTCTTCCTTTCTCTTTCTTTCCTTTCTTTTCTTTTCTTTCTTTCTTTCTTTCTTTCTTTCTTTCTTTCTTTCTTTCTTTCTTTCTTTCTTTCTTTCTTTCTTTCTTTCTTCCTTTCTTTCTTCTTCCTTTCTTTCTTCCTTTCTTCCTTCCTTCCTTCCTTCCTTCCTTCCTTCCTTCCTTCCTTCCTTCCTTCCTTCCTTCCGTCCTTCCTTCCTTCCTTCCTTCCTTTCTTTCTTTTTTTTTTTTTTTTTTTTTTTTGTTTTTGGGCCACACTGGTGTTGCTCAGGGGTTACTCCTGGCTGTCTGCTCAGAAATAGCTCCTGGCAGGCACCGGGGACCATATGGGACACCGGGATTCGAACCAACCACCTTTGGTCCTGGATCGGCTGCTTGCAAGGCAAATGCCGCTGTGCTATCTCTCCGGGCCCTCTTCCTTCCTTCCTTCCTTCCTTCCTTCCTTCCTTCCTTCCTTCCTTCCTTCCTTCCTTCCTTCCTTCCTTCCTTCCTTCCTTCCTTCCTTTCTTTCTTTCTTTCTTCTCTCTCTCTCTCTCTCTCTCTCACTCTCTCTCTCTCTCTCTCTCTCTCTCTCTCTCTCTCTCTCTCTCTCTCCACTGTGATTTGCCATATTGTTTTTGAAGGGGTGTTCTACATCTCCCTTTCCTTCCTTTCAGCACCCAGTTCTTGTCAAGAATGGTCATTTCCAACTCTCATTGTGAAAAAAAAAATAATCAATTTTATTTTAATCATATTTGTCCTGAGGGTTAGTTTTGAATCCCTTGCTTTGCTCATAAGAACCTCGGGGTGTCTGTGAGTGTTACCAGTCGTCCTCTCAGCTCTCCTGGCCATACAAGCCCTTTCTTTCTTTCTTTCTTTCTTTCTTTCTTTCTTTCTTTCTTTCTTTCTTTCTTTCTTTCTTTCTTTCTTTCTTTCTTTCTTTCTTCCTTCCTTCCTTCCTTCCTTCCTTCCTTCCTTCCTTCCTTCCTTCCTTCCTTCCTTCCTTCCTTTCTTCCTTCCTTCCTTCCTTCCTTTCTTTCTTTTCTTTTTTTTATTGTGACTGAAGTTCATTTACACAGAATTATTTACGATGCATAGTGACAATGAATGAAGGGCATTCCCACCACCAGTGTTATCCTCCCTCCACTCTTGTTCGCAGCATGTCTCCCACATTTCCCTCCTTTACCCCCCAGAATCCTAGTGCAAATGGTCTCTGCCTTATAGCTTGTTATAGGTTGGGTATCTATTCTGTTTGGTGTTCCAGTCTGGTCATTTTTTATTTACACTACGTGTTCATATGACTGGTCCTGGTATCATTCTTTTCCCCCCTCAATTTATGAGGCTGAATGATTCAAATTATGCTATTCTTTTGGAGGTAAAAAAGTTAAGGAAAAGAGGAGAAAAAATTTGGTATCAAGTACTAAAAAAAAAAAATTACCGAATAATATCCACAAAAGTGGAAAAGAAAGAAAAAAGTGAAGAAAAAGGAGAAGGAAAATAATATCAAAAAACAAAACAAACAAAAAATAAAACAAAACAACACCAGAAAAAGTGCTGCAGTGGCAGGGTTTGTGTTACCCCATCCTTTTTTTTTTTTTTTTTTTTTTATAGGCACAGCAAGTATTGGAGAAGGAAGGAAATTCCCGTGGCCTAAGAGATTCAGGGTTTCTCCACTCTTGAAGCATATTGTCCTGGAAACAACCACTGGCTCCATACCTTCTCATTGCCATATCCCAGGGTTGTGGGTTTTGTGTGTATGTGTGTGTGTGTGTGTGTGTGTGTGTGTGTGTGTGTGTGTGTGTGTGTGTGTGGTGTCAGGAACCTTTCTTCTCTGTTGTGGATGAGAAATAAGGCCACTATAGCAAGCAATCTTGGTATTTGCGCAGGTCCTAGGACAGGGCCTAGGATAGAGTCTTTAAGGTTCTGGAGGTACTGTTCCACCGTTGTTGGTGTGTTCAGTTTTCTGTATCATGTGCTCCATGTTTTTCCTTGTTCCCTAAGCTGAAGTCTAGGAAATTATGGTTCCAACGGTTCTGCTCAGTCTCTGTTGTCAGAATTGTGCCTCTGTACTAAGAAGTCTTGATTTTTGTAAAAGACCTGGGCTATAGCCTAGGGTAGGGTTTTCCTTAATGGTCTCAAGGTACATTCTGCCCAGCCACTGTTGTCAAAGCCAGTTTTCTGTAGTTAGTACTCTTATTTTTTATAGTTCAAAGGACAATACATCTTCTGATTTCCACTTAGTGTTAGGTGATGTGATTGGACCTCCTGGTCTTAGGTCAGGTTTTCATTTCCTCACTGTCCTCGTCATATTAACACTGGCACAAGCATATCTCCCAACGCAGCTTAGTGTTGTTGCATGGGTTTGTTTCAATTCTACGTCTGGGATCTGGGATTTGAGAATGAACTAACACTGTCCAATCTCATGGAGACTGAGTTGTATCCACATGACATACGTCCAGGATGGGAGGCACCCTTGTATAAAAAGTGTGAGTTCTTATCCTGGAAGATAAGATCTTGTGTCTGAGTCCATGATTTCCCCTTATTTACTGTGCCTATACAAAACTGTGTGGTGTCCTTTTGTGTTGCTGGTGCTATTCCAGGTAAGGATGACAGACCACACGTACAGTATCTGTGGTGTGGTCTGTGCTTTATCCCAGGCAAGACGTTTTCTTGTTTTTTGACCAAGCAGCACCAAAACTGGTCAGAGATAATATGTATATATAAAAATAGATTATATAGATAAAATTGAGATATATTAAAAAAGGAAATTGAGAAAATAAGGGAGAAAAGGTATTTGAAAGAAGAAAGTGATTGGGGAGGCTATCTGTATGTTTAGGAATACATATCTTAAGATACATTTTTAAAGATATTAAGCTAACGTAGGCAATATAGGCCTCCCAATTAGGTTTTCTGAGATATTCTTGTGGGGAGCAAAAGCCAAGTTACTTTTTCGTATCACAGACTTTGGTCTAGAGTTTAAGATATGATTTGCGGCATTTCAGAGTCCTATAGTGTCCTTGAGCTGGGGTTTTTGCTGCAGCTGAATCTGGTATCATGCAACCGTCCTCTATTTGAAGGGGGTGAGGGGTCACAAGCTTGAGTCAGGAAGCTTATTGGTTGTGGTTTCTTGCTGAGACACGTGATGAGGGATCAAGAGGGTGTCGTTCATTGAGGAGCTGGATGGTGGTCTGTTGGGAAGGAGGTCGGTCTTGGTGCCTAACGAGTTAAAAACTGAGAGTAAACAGGGTTAAATAAGGGGGAGATAACAAATCCAGGTTGGGATATGGGGGGTGTAGAAAGGTCTCTGGGTGTGGAAAGGCAATATAGAAGAAGGGCTCTATACATTGTACAGATAGAATGTTTAAGGCTAAGGCTCGGTAGTCAGAGAGGACAACTGAATAGAAAGTAACGTTTACTTAGACAATGACTTCAGAGATCTATTTGAGTGCTATCCTCCATACATAGGATATTCCATTTCCTTACCTACAAATAGTCAAGAATTAGAATATTTTTGGACTATGTTAAGAAGGGTATATGAAAAAGGTTGAGCTAAATCTGCTTTGGCTAGCTGTCCGGGGTTTCTTTGGCTAGCTGTCCAGCCCAGTGCCCACCACATACCAGTGCAAGGGTCTAACTCCTGGCGTGTGGCTTCTCCAGGCCCAGCTCTCCCCTCTGTAGCTTGCGAATGAATAGATTGGGGCGGAGTTTTGCTCCACCCCATCCCATCTCCCAAGGCCCAGTTACCAGATCAGGCCATGAAGACTCTCTGAACAAGCCCTTTCTTAACCACGCTCCAAAAAGGCAGTTTGCTCTCCAACACCCCTGTAAGGGATGGCGCTGGTTTCACTTCTCTGAGTTGTGCTTCTATACATGCAACCCCAATCCCTGCAGAACCACCTCGAGCTGACCTGAGCTTGTTTTCCTTGTGCTTCACAGGTGTCTCTGGGGTCACAGATTGATTTACAGAAAAAAAAGAGGCGGGCACCCGCTCCTCCTCCGCCTCCGCTCCAGCCTCCACCACTGAGCCCCCTAATCCCAAATCGCATGGAGGACAAGGAGGAGAAGAGGAAGAGCGCCACAGGTGAGTGGATGCACCGTGCATGGGGGCTTGCATGCTGGCATGAGATTTGAGCACGGCTATTAACTCCTGCAGTGGCCTCCACTGGGTGGAATTAAAGGACATTTGGAAATAAAACATCTGTGGCTATAGGTACATGGTCCGGTTCAGCTCTGGGCATGTGAAAGAAGGAAGCAAAGAGGGTGGAAATTCGCTGATGAAGGGAAGAGAGGTGAATGACGGAGAGCCTGAGTCTGGGCGTATGACTTTCTGTGTCTGATCCAATGGGGCTTTTCTCAGGATGATATAGCCAGAAGTCCTGTTTGCAAGACCATTGCCATTATTTGAAAAACATCCAGATCCTAGGAGCTTCTTATTAGTTTTAATAAAGTTCAAGGTGATGTTTGGATCACCTTGCATAAAAGTTATCTTCACTTATGTTCCTTTTAGGTATGTTAAAAAAAAAAAAAAAAGACCAAGATTTTAAAAATAAAACTCAGCCAGGACAGTGGTATCACAATAACTGAGAAAAGAGTTAACTTCATTATTATACCCCATCTGTTCAGATCAGGGCTGAAGCAGAGAGAAATGACAGATGTTACTTATTTTTCTTATTTAAAACTAGTGTTTGTTCTTTCACTTAAGCAATAGCAGAAAGTCCTCTTATTAATAGGGCCCCGAATGCCACAAGCCCCCTCTGATTTTAGGAGGGCATCAGAGTTCAATCCAGAAACCGTTGGACTCACTCTCTTTTTTGGGGGGAGGGGGCGCTCAAGAGTTACTCCTGGTTCTGTGCTCAGATATCACTCCTGGCAGGCTTGGGGGACATATGGGATGCCGGGAATCAAACCCAGGTCTGTCCCTGGTCAGCTGCATGCTAGGCAAATGCTGTACTGCTGTGCTTCGCTCCAGCCCCTGGACTCACACACTTGGTATAATTCAGCATTTAGCAACTTCCTGCTTTTCCTTTAACCTAATATCGAAAACATCTAGAGGAACAAGATTCCAGAATGAGCGTTTTTTATGAGTAGAAGCTTTAAAGTGAGCTACTGGCCTCTTATCAATAGTTTATTTTTAGTCAGTACCTCACTTTTACTGTCTCAGCATTTCATAGACTGAAGATTGATTATCCTAAGAAATAGTGTCCTATATTTCAAGTCAGTTATTTTTTTTCTCAAAGAAAGCACTATGCTATTTAAAGACATGTGATGAGTAGCTTACTAAGGTAACCCTACTTTTCTTCTTTATCATGATAGTACTATTTCAGCTGTCATGCAGTTTCTCTCCATTTTTTCTAGACTTTGAATTCCTCGTTGAAATTCTGAAAAACTCACAGTTCATGTAGGAATGGAATGTCACACCAACCTCCAGGCCAGACGGCTTATTTCATTTTAGAAATAAACTCCTGATTTAGCTGAAAGGACTGAGATTTCAATTTTCCACTGAACTTAGAGTATTAGGTTTGGGCAGTTGGCCTGGTACCCAATGGTGTTTAAAACTATAGGGCCGATTTCTTTACTCAAGAACTAATTACAGTGAGAAGGTATGGGTGATAGTATTCCATGCCGTCAAAATCTCCCTCTAGATTTTGGTTTGTGAGGGCTGAGAATGAGAGCAAAAGCCACCTTCTCACTGAAAATAATTTTGAGAATTTTTGAAGTTAGGGAAGCTATAGAAGGAAATCATCAGCCATTTTCAGTTAGATATCCATCCCCATTACAACCTTTAGAATTAAAGCTACACAGAATTTTCAAACAAGGGCTTGGCTTTATTAAGTTAAAAAGTAATTTTAAATTCTTATTAATAAAGTAGAATGATAGGCATCTTTTCTATTCTCAAACCTTGCTATAAAAAGAGAAAATATTTTTATTTTATTCATATAAAATTTATTTTATTAAATAAACAATTTTATTAAAATACAATAAAAGGGTTTATGAAAATAAAATATGCTTACTTTATTAAAATAGTCTATAGTGGTGGGATTGGGAATTTGACTTAAAAATTTTAGTAAACAAAAATAAACTTCCAATAGAGAGCTTGTCCCCCCTTGTGCTTGACCACTGAGGTTTTCTAATAACAATTTTTTGAGTAGAACAAACATCTGGCTCTGGAAAAATATGGATATATCTCTTAATCTACTAATTTATCTACTACTATTGTAGAAAATTCTATACTTTAAAGCTTGAAAGTATTCTCTGTTAAAGATTAGGGCACATTTCATTTTGACAATGCCCACATTCCAATTTGGGGTATGTAATTTTTTTTTTTACTTTATGAGTTTCCTCTTTTTTTCTCTCTATCTCTTTCATTTTCCAAATAAAACCATTTTGCTCAAAAACAGGGATACTTATTTAAAAAATTTTATATAAAATTATAAATCTCTAATGTTTAAATAAAACTAAGAGGATTTCTTTGGCCATTTAAGAGGCTGGATTTCACAGTAGAACCCCTATTTACTCTCCAACTCAGGATGCTCTTCAAATCAAATTTGAAGTTAGTTATCCCCAAAATGTAAGTGGCTGGTAATATAAATGGTCTTAAGGATATAATATCACAGTGGTGATTTTTCTCTCAATAATAGAACAGGTATAGGGACTGGATAGAAGAAAGCTACATGACTAAACTTGAAAAAACAAATCTGTGGAAAAAAAAGATTAGCATGAATAAATGGAATTACTTGCCATAGCTATTTATAGGACTTTAAAAAACAGTTCAAGCCAGTTACTGAATATATAAACTTATAGAGACAGACTAGAGGGTGCAAAGACCAGAGAGCTGGCTCAACATGCTGATAACATGCATTGCATGAGAAAGGTCTGGGGGTCCATCCCAGTACCACATCTCCTGAATATGAAGTGTGACTAGCCCCTAACCCCTACCAGGCCCCACATTATTATACAAAAAATGCCCCCCCAAAAGATACAATTTGAGAGTATTTCCATATAGATCAGAGAACAGGGCAAGGCAATTCATACGTAAAACATTCAAGTATGAGTAAAGTTGACAACGATGCTATATAGTTGAATTTTGTGCCAGATAGAGTTGAATTTGGTGCCACAAGATTGGCATTGGAGGGGCCTGAGCTATGGCACAGCAGTAGGGTGTTTGACTTGAACGAGGCTGACCCAGGATGATCTCCGGCTTCCCATAGGGTCCCCCAAGCTAGGAGTGATTTCTGAGCATATATCCAGGAGCCTGAGCGTCACCGGGTGTGGCCCAAAAATAAAAATAATGATTGGCATTGGAACCAGGTATGACCACATGCTGTGGTTAGATTTGATATGAGTGATGGTTGGATTTGGTGCTGGGTGTGACTGGGATAGTGCCAGATGGGACTGGATTTGATAGTGTCTGAGTAGGTATCTATTGCAGCTGCATTCGATGCCCTGTGAAGAATGCCCAAGGAATGAATGGGTGGGTGTTGGCATTGTGCTCCCAGATGGAGGGCAGGGTCTCTGGGTGTAACCTTCTGAAGTAAACCCCGTTGATTTCATGTAGGTGTTGGACGTCTGGTACCACAAAAGCCTCCCAGAGGCACTGCTCGGGGACCTCCCCAGTTAGTGCTCCCCCCACCCCCACCTTATCCCCCACCTGACATAGACCTGGCTGAGCCTCCGGGCTTTCCTGGGGAAGGAGCTGTGGCCGAGGCCTCTGATCTGAGACTCACACGTACGTGCCTCCTGTTTTCCTCCCACTAGGTGTCGACTTCATGTTCTCCAGTCTTTCCATTTCCAGTCTTTTCCATTCTTGCCTTGGGATGTGTTTTGTCTTCTCTCTTTAGATTTTCATTCTAAATGCTCAGTGCAGTGTGCCCAGTTGGCAGTGAAGGCCCTCTGAATGTCTTGCACGTGCCCCAAACAATGATCAAACCCATTCTTTATTTAGATGATGGATAAACAGAAGTGTGGCCAGTGGGTGGAGGCAGCAATCTTGGAGGAAAATGTTCCACAAATTAGACTCAGCCTCAGCATTTGTGTAGACAGCAGAGGAACCCAACCGTGATTTGCTTTGGTTGGCAGACTCAACTTAGGCAAGCTGTGAAGTGAAGGAGGTGTGGTCAAAAGGAGGGAGCAGGGGGGGTCTTTGAAACCTGTGAAGTATCAGAATTGCTGCCCTGGGGGAAAAGAAACAGGTACCTCAGATGGAAACAGCTGGATGTGAGTTCAGCAGTAGCCAGCACTAAAGATTTATTTTGTTTTTATTTCTAGTTTCCCTTTCTGAAAGCAGATAGTCTTCACCAGATTGGTGATCATTTTCTATACTTAGTATACATTCTGTATTCAGATGCCTTCATATGCACATGCTCAGTGGTCCTTCAACTGCCTTAAAGAGATGTTTGTAATAATGCAAGAACAATTCTGGATGGCATCTCCTGCCAAGGAACAGCAGATGCATGTGCTTAGAGTGTTTGGCTTCCCTTCCAGGGGTGCTTGCCTTTTATTTTGGGTGATCTCTTTGGAAATGTCAACTGACCACTGCTAGCTCTTGAGTAAAGAACATAACTGTTGAATTGCTTACCTGCTCATCTACACACACACAAAAAAAATCTTGATTCATTTTTTTCTTTCCTCATAACTATTTCTTTTCTATTCTTAATATATGGTTAACCACCTTGGCATTGTACATGCATCCAAATGCAAATAACTTTTATAAGGAATTCAAAAATTAGATTATTCACAAAGATAATGACCATGATTCAGAAAATTTGGAGCATTTTTATCTCTGAAGATATTTAGTATGAAGCCCCCTTCCAAAGACTCTGGATATTCTTCCAGGAGTCTTTATTCATGGTGCTAAACTCACTTATTAATTTTTAGAGGATTAAGGTAGGCCAGAACACAGGTTAAGACAACTTGACCACTCCAATCTGATACAAACTTGAAGATTTGTCTCTTTCTGAGTCTTCTGAAGTCTTGGCCTGTTGAATCTACTGGGAAAACTACAGACTTCTTCCTGGGTCTTTTCAGTTCTGTGAAAATATTTCCCATCCCTGTCCTCAGTAGACTTTCAAAAAGAGTCCAAGAGAGATCACTGAACCAATACCAAAGAAAACAGTCACTTTGTTCTTGCTATGTTGCTTCATCTCCCCTGGGACCCAGAAAGTTTTTTTCCCCTGTGCTCATTTTCCCTGATCTATGTCTAAGTTACTATAACTGCTCTTTTTTTTTTTATTATTATTGTGGTCAAAGTAAATTACAATTATTTCGCGAAAATACTTAAGGCACATAGTGACTATGAATGAGGGGCATTCTCACCACCAGTGTCGTCCTCCCTCCACCCCTGTTCCCAGCATGTATCCCATATCTTTTTACCCCCCATAATTTTAGTGTAACTGTTCCCCACTTGTACAGCTTGTTGTAGATTGGGTATCTATTCTTTCGTCATTGACTATGGGTTTTTAGTTCGCCTGATCATTTTTTATTTTCACTAAATGTTCATTCAACTGTCTGGTCTTGGTACCATCCATTTTTCCCCCTCAAATTGTGAGGCTGAACAAGGTAATTCCAGCAATGTGGTTCTGTTGGAGATATACAAAAAGATAAGGTAGAAGGAAAGAGAAAGAAAAACAAAAGCAAAAGGAGAAAAAGAAAAAGGGATCTAGGAGGAGTCCATCTAGGTGTTATAAAAAATAAAAAAACATAAACAATCAAAATAAATTTCAACCTACTACTATTACTACTACTTCTCCTTCTCCTTCTTCTTCTTCTTCTTCTTCTTCTTCTTCTTCTTCTTCTTCTTCTTCTTCTTCTTCTTCTTCTTCTTCTTCTCCTTCTCCTTCTCCTTCTTCTCCTTCTTCTTCTTCTTCTTCTTCTTCTTCTTCTTCTTCTTCTTCTTCTTCTTCTTCTTCTTCTTCTTCTTCTTCTTCTTCTTCTTCTTCTTCTTCTTCTCCTTCTCCTTCTCCTTCTCCTCCTTCTCCTCCTTCTCCTTCTCCTCCTTCTCCTCCTTCTCCTTCTTCTCCTTCTTCTCCTTCTTCTCCTTCTTCTTCTTCTTCTTCTTCTTCTTCTTCTTCTTCTTCTTCTTCTTCTTCTTCTTCTTCTTCTCCTTCTCCTTCTCCTTCTTCTTCTTCTTCTTCTTCTTCTTCTTCTTCTTCTTCTTCTTTCTTCTTCCTCCTCCTCTTCTTCTTCTTCATCTTCCTTCCTTTCTCTCTTTCTTCTTTGCAAACACACAGTAAATATTGGGGAAATTAGAACGGGAATTCCCAGGGTTTCTCCATCCTTAAAGCATACTGCCATGGAAACAACTACAGACTTTATACATGCTCATTTTTACACCCCAAGTTCTTTTTATGGTGCCCATAGCTGTTCTTATTCCTTACTTTTCTCTCTCATTCACTCACAGAAATGCTAGTGTGGAATGGAGGAGAAGGAAAACAATAAAAGGGGAGGTATCAGTGGGTCCCTAGGACATAGCCCAAACATGGCTGTAGCCATAATATCTTCCCCCTCTGCTTCCTGTTCCATTTTCTGGTTGCTCATGCTTCCCCCCTTTCCCAGTGGATTGGCCACCAGAACACAGGTATAGTGAAAATTACACAGCTAGACACAAGCCAAAATGGGAAAGGAATAGACACACAAACACCAACATTAGTGAGCACATAAATTGGCAGTCCACCACCACTGGCCATCTGAGCAACAAACATGGAGGCATTGGCAAGAGAACCACTGAGAAGTTTGAGGAGGCCACCAAGATGGTGAAGTACTCCTTCAAGTATATCCAAGTCTTGGATAAGCTGTAAGCTGAACATGATTGTGGTATAACCATGGAGGTTTCTCATGGAAGTTCAAAACCAGCAAGTACTAAGTGCTATCACTGGTGCCCCAACACAGTAACTTTATGAAATATATGATGACAGACACCTCTCAGGCTGAATGTGTTATCCCTATGAACACTGCTTGTGTGGATGAATTGAAGATATCTCCAAGAACAGGGAGTCCCAGTGCCCATCTAGCTTACACACTGGGTGAGAACCAGCTCTTTGTTGGTGTTAACAATGAATTCCACTGAGCTCTGGATTGCATCCTGCCACCCACTTATCCAATTGACAACCCCCTGAGCCTACCCCTCTGGGATGTGTACATTGGAGGTATTGACACTGTCCCTGTGGGCCAAGTTGTAACTGATGTTCTCAAACCTGGCATGGTAGTCATAGTTGCTCCTGTCTGAAGTGCTATAGCTGAAGTCACATCACAAAGTTCTCTTAGTCCTCTTCCTGAGGTCAATGTGAGTTTCAATATCAAGAATGTGTCTGTTCAGGGACCGGAGAGATAGCATAGCAGTAGGGCATTTGCCTTGCAAGCAGCTGACCCAGGTCCGACATTGGTTCTAATCCCATCATAGAAGAAGAGAATCTGTAAAAAACCAATAGCCTATCTACTGGATGCTCTGAAGGCCAATATGTCATAAATCAAATACAGTAACAGAACCCAGAGGATGGAGGAAGGAAAATGGCTTTGACTTCAAGTGCAAGATGGGAATATAATTGTATTTATATTTCTCTTTCTTTTATTATATTTAGTATTGGTGTGCATAAGCCTCCTCCCCTACTGTCCTACTCATGTTTATATTCAGCTTTAATTTTGGTGGGGTTTTTTGTTTGTTTGTTTAATTTTTGTTAGAGTCAGCATTAGAGATTAGCTTAGTGCTTAGGGTTAGTGTTACAGATGGGTGTTGGGTTCGGTTTACCAATAAGGTTAGAGATGGCATTAGGTTTACATTTAATATTATGTTAGGGTTTGGGTAAGGATTGAAATTAGTGTCATGTTAAGTTTAACATTAGGGATATTTTTGTAGTTACCATTAAGGAGAGAGCTAGTATTTAAATTAGGGTGAATTTAATAGGGTTAGTGTTAAGGTAGATTTAAGGTTAGAGTCAATGTTATGGTTAAGGTGAGGGTTAGGGTTAAGATTAAATTTAGGTTAAGTCTACAGCCATTACACCCTCAATGTGTTCAGTTTTGTCTGATCTCATAAGTTAAGCAGGGTTAGGCCTGGTTAGTACTTGCATGGGAGATTTAGGGTTAAGGTTTGGTTATGTGTAACAGAGTTAAAATAAGGCTTAGATTAAAATTAGTGTTTTGGGTTGGTTTAAAATTTGGTTTACTATCCAGAGGTGTTTTCGGTGTTTTGTTTTTGTTTTTATTTTTTTGGTTTTTGGGCCATACCCGGTGATGCTCAGGGAATACTCCTGGCTATACGCTCAGAAATCAGTCCTGGCTTGGGGGACCATATGCGATGCTGGAGGATCAAACCATAGTTCATCCTTGCACCACCACTCTGGCCCTCCAGGGTTTTTACTTTATTTAAAGAAAATGCTTAGTTGACATAGTTGATCATGATACATTTGTTTTCATATGTGATAGCAAAGGTATTTAAAAAATAGAAAGAAATAAGAAAAAGAAAGAAAAAGGAAAATTTTAAAGAAAGTAAAAAGTACAGAAGCAAGCACATTTGTTAAAATTATTGTATCCCGTCTCAAGTCATTAATGAAATGGCAGAAGGTTTAGCAAGCTCTTATTTACTGTCCATTCTGTTAAATCGGTGTGTTACTGTAGGGATGACAGCATCAAAAAAAAAAAAAAAATGAAGTTGTCCAGAAATTCAAAATACTGATACTGTGGATTTTAGGGGGATGTTTTCAGCTGCCAAGACTCCTGGAAGAAGGAGGATATGGAGAAAGGGTACTTGCATTTTCACTCCCCAAACCCCTGGTGATATCAGCCCAAATACTGGTACACTTGAAGTTTGTTTAGTTTGGTCCTCAAAGAGAATCACTGAGGGGTGGTGAGGCAGGGCCATAGGCAAAATTGTGGTTCTAGTTTAGATGCAGCAGGTTGGCTTCAGCAGAGAAAGGGGGCAGAAGGCTTGGCCTGCCATCTTCTTCTAAGATTTCTGCTGTATGACTGGTGGACACATGGTTTTTCATGACTTAGTTTACATTTTTTTCAAGAGAAGAGTCTATAAAGCTGGCCTGGTGTGAGCATGACAACTCTAGTATCCAGTTTTTAACTCAAGATTTAACATAGGAGATAGTCAGTAATAAATCTTCGCAAACTACCCCTCATGGCAACAATGTCAATAATAGACGTTATCCCAGTCAGTTTTCACATTGATGCCAGAGTGACAATATGTGTTAAATAAGCCATATTGAAGTGCGATCCCCTAGTGGCACAGGCTGCCATCAATGTGTTAAACTGAGATATTTTTAAAATTACAAGTACTGTACAAGGACAATTTCAATGCAGCTCTGGCTTCTACAGCCCTGGCCCCAACATACGTTTTTTTATTCTCTGTTTTTGCAAGCCAGAGAAACTACTAGAGATATACCTAACAATAGAATATAGTCTTTGTAGCCAGACTAAAGGTTCAGAAACTCCGGCTTCCTGATAATCTTTATAATTAAGAGAACAACAGAAAAGGGTTGGTGAGTTGGGTTGTACATTCCTGTAAATCTTTGGAATCCTCTGCTTCACTTCAAATTGCTTCTTATTACACAATACATAATTCTCTCTTGAAAACACCTACACTAGATGAAATGTGGGCTGTATAAAGCTTCAGTTTGTGAAGCTGTGTTTGTCCAACGGAAGCTTTCCTCTCTGCTGTCATCTGATCTAGATGGTGACTTTCATTACCCATCCTTTGCTTTCACTTTCTTCCTGGCAGTCCTGCGTTGCTAAATACTTACTCCCCAAGGGAGGAAAGAATGATTAAACTGCTAGCGTATAAATCCTTATCGCACAAAGTTTATCATAGATGGATCTTCTGTAAAATAAAAATAAAAATATATAAAGCCACGTGTCATGTGAGACCTCCCTGGTACCGTTTCTAACCTCTCAGGCAGAAAGGTGTGATGAAGTTGGGTGGCATTGGAGAAATAATATACCAAGCAATCAGGAAAGATATTCATTGAGTCAGCTGGCTTTATTCCTCACGGCCTTTCTCTGCCATGTGCTTTTTGTATCTGCCAGGTGCTTTCACTGCCCTGTGTTGCCTGTACCATGTGCTTTCTCTCTCTCCTTTGCCCCAAGGCCAGACTCCTTTGTTTATTAACTAAAGTCCTACCCACCAGGGTGGAGGGAGGACCTGTAATCCAGGTGGGCTTTTACATCTCAAAGGAAGAGGTTAGGGAAAAAGGAAATTGGGGAAGGGTTACAGTCTGGTAATTTTTTTTCCATATTGATTGTAATAGCAATGGGATACTGCTTTCCTGTGTATGGTCTGCAATTGTTGTTTCTTATTAATAAGCTTGCATATTAGCCTTTAGGTATCTAATCACTATGATTTTTGTGTGCATTGCCTAAACCATTATTGCATATGAATTTTTTTCTCCATAACTTCATATTCCTCCTGCTTTCTGCTGGCACTTGGTTTCAGTTGAGCTGTCACTACTAACCACCATGATGAAGCCTGTCCTCTTAGATGTTTTGAATTATTTGTTTGTAGTATTTTTAATATAGCTTATGATCAATCAACAATTTATCAACTACTAATTTTCAGTTACTTATTCTAACCCGGGGATGTAAAGATTATTGTATCAGAATCTCAGGTGACACATCTCAATTTGTTTAATATTTCTTCAATTTTTTTTGGTGACGCGTTTTTTTAATCCACGCCTATATTCTAGACTTAAGCACATCCATCTTTGTCTTTGCATATCATTTATAAAATAATTGACAATGGATTTTAAAAGCATAAAGACAAATAAACCATTATTTCCTATTCTGTACCTCAAATTTCACCTAAAGTCTAGTTCACATAGAGATAAAGTAGCAGTCATCAAACTTCCAGCTGACTGTTTTACAATTTCTAACAAGTGTCCCATTCTTGGGTACTTTAAGGGAATTCAAAAGTAGAAAAATAAAGTAAGATAAATGAACTGTTTTCAAAGGAGAACATGAGCTTACTCAGTATCAAAATAATTAAAATACAAAAATAATTCACATTTTAGGTATCATGATTTAGCAAAACAATTGAGATTCTAGAAACATTTTAGCCTCTAGTCCAGGTTTTCACTGGCAAATGACTGTAACCTTACATACATAGACCAGATTCTCTTGAAAGACTGATCCAGGTGTCAGTTCAATAAGCAGACAGCATGGAGCTAGAGAAGATAGGACAGGGAGTTTGCTCTGCCCCTGAAATTGTCACCATTTATTGTAGTCACCTCATCACTTTGTCCAAAATTTGAACTGAAATGAAACACTGCCTATTTCAAGAAAAAGGATTTTAAAGCTAACAGCTGAGAATACAATCCTGAGTGTTTTATTTGTCAGGGAACACTCCAGAAAGCTCAGAGTTATGAGGCCCAATAGAGCAAGTACAGTATTTGTCCTTTGAAGCTTGTGAAGTGTTTGTTTTCTCCTTTCTCTTTTCTGGAGAGAGGGTCAGTTCCATAGCAATTCCAGCCAGCTGCCACTGGAAAAGGTAGAATAGGGACAAGCATCCAGTGCATGGAGGATGAGACCTCAAAATGGAGGAAGTCTGTAGCTTTGACAGCTCTTAGAAGTACACCCAGATCAATTGAAGAGTCAATTGAACCTTTTTTTTTTCCGGGCCACACCCGTTTGATGCTCCTGGCTAAGTGCTCAGAAATTGTCCCTGGCTTGGGGGGACCATATGGGACGCCGGGGAATCAAACCGCAGTAGTGATCTTTCCTTTTTTAGAACTTGCAAGGCAGACACCTTACCTCTAGCGACACCTCACCGGCCCCAAACCATTTTAATTTTATAATCAAGTCCACCCAATATGAATTCAAGATTGGAAACAATAAATAGAAACAATAAAAACCATTATATGACTATGCAGAGCATTAAAAAACAAATCATGGGTTTATTTCCTTTTGATGATTATATACTAGAAGTTTATTTACTTGGTTTGAAAACTTTGGTTTTGAAAACAAAATGAAAGCTCAGTCACAGGGCTGATTACAAGTATGCACTGCTTATACCAGCTCATGAGAAAATAGTAGAAGTTTAAGGAATGTTATAAAACATTTAGTGCACAGAAATAACTAAAGTATATTTTCCATTTAATTATGTTATGAATTAATATGTAAAATAAATTAGAGTTGATTTCATAAGTCACTGATCTAAGTATCACAGCAGGTAGCTGTGTCTAACTTTCAACATAAAGTCAGGTTAGACATAAATAACAGTTTTTACATCAAGAGTTATAAGAACTTACTTTTAGTTTTTAGAAATTTAAGTTCTTAGAACTGAAGATTGAACAGCTTAAATGACCAAGAATGGTTCAAGATTCTTATTAAATTCCATTTGTTTTATGAATTAAAAAGGGTTATGAGTCAGACATTCACTACTGATGGATATTAAATCATGGTTAATCATTATTAGATAATATGAATTCAAGTACAATTTTTTATTTTAATCCCTATCTTTGGAGACCCTTAGGGGTTTAAGCTACTACCATGTAGATTTTCTTTAAAAACAGTATAACTGAACATACATTTACAGTTGATGTCTTTTTTTTTGTTTGTTTTTTGTTTTTTTTGTTTTTGTTTTTGGGCCACACCCGTTTGACGCTCAGGGGTTACTCCTGGCTATGAGCTCAGAAATCGCCCCTGGCTTGGAGGGACCATATGGGACACCGGGGGATCGAACCACGGTCTGGTCCGTCGTACGCTAGTGCTCGCAAGGCAGACACCTTACCTCTAGTGCCACCTTCCCGGCCCCTACAGTTGATGTCTTTTTTCCAACTCAGTAGTCCATCAATATTTTCCACGTTTATTTGAAAAGTCCGCTCAGTATCAACATTGTTAAGGAAGAATGGATTCACCTTAAATTGTGGGCATTGTGAAACATCTGTTTTTTACCCAGAGCTTGAGAATTTTTTTTTCCCAAGGAGTAATACAGTTTTTGCCGCAGTGTCTGTCTGCAAGGACTTTAAGATTTCATATTAAATGCAGGTAGATTTCATCTGATAACCCCAGTAGCGAACAAGGATTACGACGATATTTAGGAGACAGAATTGTAACTTCTGGATCAAAAGACTGCACATTATAGGCACAACAATATAAAGGAAATGGAAGAAACGACTTTTCTGTATGATTTCTCAGGTAGTTCCCTACTCGGTGTTAAATCCCCAAGGCTAGAAGATGAATGCTAATGGTGAAATTCTGTTTTCCCATCTTGTGTTCATATTGTGCCATTTATCTTCCCACAGTTTACTGCTGTGCATCATTCCCTACTCATACCAAGCGCTTCTGATGGATGTGCCCTTCCTGGAACTTCGTACCTCTGACCTTTCCTGCCTCTGCTGTCCTTTGATTTTTCTGTTATTCTTTCATCTGCCAGCATAAGGATGCTTGTGTCATTTAGAATTTGCATATAAACATTTAAATCATATTTTTGTCTCGTCTAGATTCTTACTTCATTGCAGGCAGCAAGGCTTCCCTACATCAATTCTAAGAATATCCTATTAACCTTCCTGAACATTTCCTTTCATTGATATATGGATATGTTGCTATTCTGTTGCAAAATTTCTTCTCCATTTTTCTTTAACTAATGTCATCAATTTGGAAGAAATGGAATTTCCTGTATATCTGGTAAAAAAAAAACACAACAAATTAAGTGTCTTAACTCATGAGCAGTCTGTTGGAACTCACAACTCATGAGCTATATAGCATTTCATTCACACAACTTTTGGTGTGACTTTCAGGTTTTTGTTATCTCTTCATTTCTTCAGTGTTTTTATACTGCTTGCTTTCAGTCTTATGCCAGTCCTGCAATATAAAACATTTGAAAACCAGATTTGGCCACTTAATTGTCAGCAGTAGTTTGGTCTTCTTAAGCATTGTCCGCAGAGATCTTTCAACCCTTATTCCTTCCCTCCCCTGAAACCACAAGTCCTCCCCACTAGTCTGTCCTCTGTCAAGAAAGATGGGCAGTCCTAGATTCAGATAACACACAAATAAAAATAGGAAGAAGGAAAGGTGTCATTTTGTCACTTCATGGTTGACTCATTCATTCACCCATTTGTGCTCACTGAACATTGAATCATGCTTGACGCTAGACATTGTGCTAACTGGTGGCTCTTAGAAAATGAGGGGCAGAATACCTGTCCTCTGTCCTTGGATGTTATTGCCTGTGTCTCCCTTCAAGCACATGAAAGAAGTAGTAGTGGTTCCACTTGACCCATGCTTGTTTGGAAGTTTGGACCAGTAGTAAAGATGTTCAGAGGTAACCCAGCCATGTCTGTCTATACCATATTTTTCATACCATAAGACGCACATTTTCCCCAAAAACGTATGTCTTATGGAGTGAATGCCACCTGGAGCTAAAGCCTGAGTATGAGGGAGGAGAATATCTAAAAACTATGTGCGTCTTATGATCAAATGTGTCTTATAGAGCGAAAAATATGGTAGGTGGTGTCTGTTCTCCCTAGAGAGTAAAGTATTTGAAAAAAAAAAACTCATCTAGTTATTGAAAGCTGGTTATTTCAGTGACCCTAAGATAGAGTAGGTGCCAATAATCATATCATGATTAAGGGTTTATGGGATGGAATACTTGCCTTTATTACTCATTATCATGTTACAGAAATACATTTAAAATGAGTTTATTATCTTTTTCTTCAAAAGATTTTGTTAATGTTACTGCTCAAAGTAACAAAAAATCAGTAATGTTTTATGTTTATTATCAGTAATGTTTTATAACGAATGTCTGGTTGGTGACAATTAATATGTTAGTAGTATATAATGTAAGGATTAGCACACTCATACTGTTGTTACAGTACTTATATTACAGAAATATCAAGTGAGATATGAGAGCTTAGAAGTAAGTGGGGTGTGCCATCATTCTAATTCTGTATTTGGTAAAGGAGTAGAACATAAATTTAAAGAAATTATTCACCAGCAAATGTATAAAGAACTTAAAAGTATTTTCCTTTGCATTAAAATAAAGAGCATTTGTCAATAAGAAGTAAGCATTTGAGAGTAAGTCTAACAGATGTTTCCTAAATGTTAAAAGAAGCACCAGAGTTTATAATTCAGATAACTAAGATTATAAAAAACTATTTAATTATAGCAATGAACATTTATAAGAATAGTAGAAGTTGGGGCTAGAGCTATAGCACAGCAGTAAGGTGTTTGCTTTGCACTCGGCCAACACAGGCCAGACCCCGGTTCAAATCCTGGCATCCCATATGGTCCCCCGAGCCTGCCAGGGCCAATTTCTGAGCGTAGAGCCAGGCGTAACCCCTTAGCACTGCTGGATGTAACCCAAAAACAAACATACAAAAAAGAATAGTAGAAATACTAAATAAAAATGGCAATAGAAAATTTCAAGACAAAGAGGTAAAGAATGCTAAATGGGTTAAGAAGATACAAAATATAATGCAAAAATATATTAGACATTATTGATAACTTGATATAGTAAATTGATATTGGGGAGGCGAACTAGATCATTTAACATGAGGAATAAATAGTATTGGACCATAAAACTCTCAATTCGCTTCACCCTGATGGGTTGTTTTGGGTAGTACCCTCACATCTCTTATCACCAAGCTGGTTCCAAGTTATATCTGATACATGGCTGTGTTAAAAAGGACAATGCAATGAACACACTTTATAGATCTCCTATGTCATAACACTATACTGACCAGTATTAGAATCTATCTACAAATCTGACCTATTTATTTGACAAAACATTTTTTCCTAAAGCATTTGCCTTTTATTGGTATTTTCATTTCTGGTTTATTTCATGTTTTCATCTCTTTTTATTTCCTTTGCATAAAAACCATAAATACCAGGGCCGGCGAGGTGGCGCTAGAGGTAAAGTGTCTGCCTTGCAAGCGCTAGCCAAGGAAAGATGGCGACCACGGTTCTATCCCCCAGTATCCCATATGGGCAATTTCTGAGCGCTTAGCCAGGAGTAACCCCTGAGCATCAAACGGGTGTGGCCCGAAAAAAAAAACACAAAACAGAACAAAACAAAAAAAACATAAATATCTCTGCGCATAACTCATGTAAACTGATTCAAAGCAAGTCCATATGCAAAAAAAATTGTTCTCCTTAACAAACTAGACTTTATTGCATAGAGATAGAATTACATCTAACAAAAATGACAAAACGAGAGCTTTCAAACAAGTTCTGAAGGTGTCCTGAACCAACTCTAAGATCTCCAGGAATAAGTCCACTCAATGTGCTTACATTTTTCTCTCTAAAGTATGTGTGGGCATATTTTTTATTTCACTATTTTATCATTCATACCAAAGGAACGTGAAATAGGAGAAAAACTCAAGTGACTTTCACTCCTTATTAGTCACCATGGTAAAGTAACAACAAGCAAACCATTAGACGATTTGGTGAATGGAAGAGTCAAGTTTAAAATGAAATGAGATTCAAGTTCTTCCCTAGTTGGAGACTCGATGCTTTATTTCTCACCAGTAGTAACACTGAACAGCAAACAGCCTTCTATGCTGAAAACTGCAAGATTAAGTTTTTCATCATGTTCTTTATTTACTCACCTTTAAGTACGTATACACATTTTCTTCTTAAGGAAATAATAGTTTAATTACTGTGAATGGAGTTGTGCAAAACTCTGAATATGCCCATTTTCCGTAGTTAAAAAAAATTAAGAGAGTTGTAAGATTATTTCTGGAGCAAAAAACTGCTACCTGGTCTATAGGGAGGGGAATAGAGAGACAGAAAACTGTTACCTAACTCAGGATATAATAGCCGATCTATTATATTGTCATTTCTTCTTTGGCATCTAATGAAGTAAAGTGAGAGAGAAACGGCTATGTTTTGTATAAATAACATCCAGCTGCAGAACATAAAAATGGCGCCCGTCCTGTAAAGAAGCTGAAATGCATGGCATATTGCCATAACTGGCCCACAGACATGTGCTCTTTGTAAGGATTAGGTCAGATTTGTCTTAAAGTTCCATCTTAGAGATTTAAGGCAGCCCCCGCCCCTAAGGGACCCAGAAGGAGTTTAAAAAGTATCTCACGACCATGCTTGCCAGCATCCACATGGCCCCAAACCTTGGGACTACTTTGACTTACCCATATTCTTGCAATCCCTCTTCCCTCTTATTTATAAGAATAAAGGGAAAGTGAATGTGTCTTATACTCAGGTTAAGAATACAAAAATAAGAAAACTAAAACACATATGCTTGCTGTTTGGGAGCGGAAATGAGAAAGTGAGCAAGAAAGGAGTATCTCTGGACACATGCCTAATGGAGGTAGTATCAGACTTTTACCCTCTCTCGTGTGCGATTATTTTTTTTTCTCCTACCCTCTTCTCTTACGTTAACAAATCTCAGAGCAATCTTTATAAGAATTCAGCTAGTGGCCAGTCAAGAAATACTTTGGAAGTGACAGTTGGCCTTTTATGAATGTGCCAGTCCTTTTCCATCCTATCATATAATCTATCTCATGACTGAGATAGGAATATTGATCTGCTGAAGGCCAAGGTGCACAAGCTTGAACTGGCACTTCTGGAACAAATTGATATTTTGGGATCCTTAAACTTCTCTATGTAGAAAGTCTAAGTTCATTAGCGATAATAAGTAGTTTTAAACTGAGACTTTTCAGTCACCATAAGTAGAACGATACCTTCACCCATGCCACAAGTTGAAAATAGGAGAAATTTGGGGCCAGTGCGGTGGTACTAGAGGTAAGGTGTCTGCCTTGCCAGCGCTAGCCTAGGATGGACCACGGTTCAATCCCCTGGCATCCCATATGGCCCCCCAAGCCAGGAGCGACTTCTGAGCACATAGCCTGGAGTAACCCCTGGGTTACTGGGTGTGGCCCAAAAACCAAAAAAAAAAAAAAAAAAAAGAAAAAGAAAAGAAAATAGGAGAAATTTGATTAGAATTGGTAGCTTTGTTTTGGTTTTTCTTTCATAACTGTATTGATGTCCAATTGACATCCCAAAAACATAACTACATATGTATAAAGAAAACCCACATTTTATAAGGTGGGGGATAAATCTACCCATGAAATCAAGATAAAAACCATGCTTATAATTTCGAAAACTTTTTGTTGTCCCATCATAATTATTTCTAGTCTGTGTTTATTGGATACATGTATGTTTAGTCACAAGTAAAGAATTATACATGCAACCATTCAGATGACCTTACAATAGCACTATGAACTGAATGGGAAAAATTAAAGATATATATATTCTTTAATTATTTTTGTAAAAATGACATTGGCTTAGAGTATTACAGAAATCTTAACACGCATGTATTCTCATTATTATTATTATCACCAAAGTTCCAGCTGCCCTCCTTAATAATCAAAGTCTTTTTTGTTTGTTTGTTTGTTTGTTTGTTTTGGGGCCACATCTGGCAGCACTCAGGGGTTACTCCTGCCTCTGTGCTCAGAAATCATTCCTGGCAGGCTTGGGATGTTGGTGATCTAACTTGGGTCTGTACCGGTTGGCCACATGCAAAGCAAAAGCCCTCCCACTGTGCTTTCACTCTGGCCCCAAAACTGACTCTCTTTATTTGATTTGCCCACCTGCTCTCCCCTATGTCTTGTTTTTTTTTTTGTTGTTGTTTTCGTTATTGTTGTTTGTTTGTTGGGGGCCATATCCAGCAGTGGTCAGGGGTTACTCCTGGCTCTGTGCTCAGAAATTGCTCCTGGGAGGCACGGGGGAACCATATGTGATGCCAGGATTCGAACCACCTTTGGTCCTGGGTCGACAGCTTGCAAGGCAAACGCCCTACTGCTGTGCTATCTCTCCATCCCCACCCCGTCTCTTTTGATAATCAGGCAAAATGTTCCTATGTCTGTGTTCCTATAGTCTAAATGTTTGTTGTTCTGTTCATTTGTTTAACTGTCATATATAAGTGAAGTCATATGGTGTTTGTTTTTCTCCATCTGTGAAATAACACTTGGCATAATATCTTTTAGTTTGAAAAATAGAATCTTTAGTAGCTGAAATTCTAAATGAATTGAGAAGTAAAGTTTCATTATAGTTAATTGGGAAAGAATGAAAATGGAAACCATTGATGTCTTTAATGCTGAAGTAGCATGCTGACTTGAGAGGAGGAGGGCCACCATTTATCCTAGCAAGAGTTTAATAAGCACATTATTTATGAAGTAGTAATACATGCAGTGCACACACAAAACCCCGGAACTAATTCTCTGTCCAGATTCTCAAGAAGAAACAAGATTGTTCTTGGTGCCTTTTCTCCTGGTTGAGAGGTACAAGAGTAATAAATTATTAATTAGTAATGACTAATAACTTATAGATAGGAAGACACATTCTCTGCTGTGGACCCTGCTTTAAGACATGGCATCAGTGGTGGGAAGGTTGCACTAGTGAAGGGGGTGTCCTTTTTCAAGACTGAAACCCAACTACAGACATGTTTGTAATCCTAGTGCTTAAATAAAGGTATTAAAAAACAGGAAAATAAAACAAAATAAAAAGACATGCTTCCTGACCTTTGGGAGGCTGGCTTTTCCCCCACCACCCATCTGAAAATGTGAGGCTAGCCTACAGCAGTGTAGAATGTTGGGCTCTCCTGAAGAGCTATGAACCCCTGACCTCACATCTCTCTGTTAAATTAATTGGATAGAAATAATTGTGGTTTTTTAAAGACTTTATAGGACATCTTGACACAAAAGACCTTGGTTTTCCTATTTCAATTCAATTAATTTCAATTCAATTCAATCCCATTCAATAGGCAAATAGAGACAAAGACAAAGTAATATCAGAGCATTCAGTTTATGCCATTGTAAAGTGGCATAAAAGTGGACACAACCAGAACAGCTTTGGTGACCTTGTTCATTGACTAAGCCTCCTATTTTTTTTATAGAGAAAGAAAAGTTGAAGCTACATAAATAAAGCAAATTGGCTAATATCATTCACTTGTGTGGGGTCTGGGCTGGACATTCTAACTTGTTTTCTGAAACTGATTTACCTTTGATAGGTATTGAACTGTGTTTTTATATCTATCTTCCTATCAATATATTTATCTATTTAGATCTTTTTATTACTGTATTTATTCGAATATAATGTGCACCCATGTATAATGCACACCCCTATTTTTCGATTAAAAATCTGTATAAAATTTTGTTTCACACCAAGCATTGTAATTGACAAAAAACGTTGAACACGTGCAGCCATGATAAAAATCATTTATTGACAGCATAAACTGGTATAAACACAAGACCGAAATAAAATGACCAGTAACAATATTTATTTAAAATGCCTCAAAGTCAGATTTATCATCAGATACACTAAAGAGTTGTTCCCATTCTTCTGGAGTTAATTTTTCATCAGTGTCCCAGTTGGCAGGAACATCTTTTTCTCAGTTTCTTCACTTTCTTCTCCGTCTGAATTCCTCAGCAGGTCGTCTTCTGGTGCCTGTCTTCCAAAAACTCTTGATGATCATTCCTTCTGGTATGTCTTCCCATGATGTTTGAACCCAGGATGTCCCGAGAGATAGGCCAGTGCGAACTCACAATTCGCCTGCACCCTCATTGGACCAGCCGCCACTGTCACCCCACTCCAGCCCTTGTTTAGAATGCACACCCAAACTTGGATTTCTTTTCTTGGTAGAAAATTTTGCGTGTTATACTCGAATAAATACAGTATTTTTGAGGATGACACCTGTTGGTGCTCAGGGCTCTGAGCATTCCTGACTGCTGAGCTAGGATTTGGGGATCTCCTGGTGGGGTTTAGGGGAACACATGAAGTACGTGGGATCAAATCTGATTCATCCACCTGAAAGGCAAGCCCTTATGTGCTGTATTATCACTCTGGCCACCTACATATTTTTTTTAATTTAACATCGTATTCCAAAGTGTACTTTTCAGTGATATCAAGTACATATTATTGTGAAACAGACCTCCAGAAATTTATCATGAAAACTTGAAACGTTAAGGTCTTGCACAACTCTTTCTGTTCCTTCCCCTCATTCCCTAACACTCATCTTTATCCATTTTTCTCAATTCTTGGGCTGCTCTAGGAACCTTGTTTAAGTGAAATAATGCAGGATTTGTCCTTTTTATGAATAGCTTATTTCAATTAGCAACATCTCTTCCATGTGGCAACTTCTCGGATTTTTTTCTTCTCCCAAGTGATATTGATATTTCATAGAATGGCTATACCATGATTTTATTTTTAATAATTACTTATCATTGCCCTACCGCTGTGCTATCACTCTGACCCCTACAACATTCTTTTAAAAATCATTCAGAATTGGAAGGCATTTGAGTTGGCCATTAGGGATTACGTTTCAGTAGACTGGAGGGTACAAATTTCTCTTTGAGATACTGCTTTCAAGTCTTTTTGATAAAAACTGAGAAACAAAAGTGCTAATTAATCAAAAGTAAGTATGTTTGCCTTAAAGAAGAATCAAACTGAGGCCGAAGAGGTGGCACTAGAGGTAAGGCATCTGCCATGCAAGTGCTAGCCTATGGTTCGATCCCCTGGTAGCCAGGAGTAAGCCCTGAGGTCAAACGGGCGTGGCAACAACAACAACAACAACAAAAATTAAACTGACTTTATCTACAAGGAAACATAGAAGATCCTTCAAAGCTTGTAGGCTTTTACTCCCAACTCAATCCGAGTGAGTTTTGAACCAATCACTGTGACCCAAAAAATGTCATATACCCATTGACTGAAGCCAAATATCCAGATCACTTATTTCTAGCAAGAATTGTCCTGTTTTTTGAATGCCTAGTATCCATCTCCTTAGTATTTGCATGCTAAAGAAACTAGATGCTCCATTACTAATATGGAGAATTAGGATTACAAGCTGGAGCCTAGAATCTCAGTAAATCACTCCACAGCTCTGTACTTGTTTCTTCAATCTGACGAGAAAGGTAGTTTTTAGAATTATACCTGCATAGAGATCAAAGTTATTTATAATAATGGTTGACTATCAACAAATATTATTAATGCCTGGAATTTTAAAGTAGCTTGCATATCAAAATATTAATTTCTGATTTTAGAAAATATCTGATGTGACCATGCCAGTTTTCCTCCTGAAAGAAGCAGCAATATAGCAGTAGTTACTCTTTTGGAAGGCAAATAGATATTCGTCTGTGACATCCCACACAAACCCATCAAGTTCTTGAAGGCGGTCTCTCATTCCCCTAGGTGTCAAAATTTGAGTCTTTTTTCTAATCAAACTGGAAAGGTGAAGTAACTCAATGCCTCATCTTTTTAAATTATAAAATGTTATTAATCTGTTGACAAATAAACCTTAACTTAAAATGTTAATGGTCCCCTTCATATGCTGACACAAATTATGCAAAGCTGTTTCTTATCTTTCTGATTTTTCTTAGGTTACCTGTTTACATTCAGATATATATTGCCTTAGAAGATATGTATTAAATATGCTCTTTCATGACTATAAAAATGAAATGCTTCCTCTTGCTTTTTACTCTACAGGTGTGTGTCCTTTTATCCTCTCTTTAGATGAATATTAATTCATTTTCAACCTGCACAAGTCCCACCTGAATGGGGACACAATTGAGGTTTCTTCTCTCTGTGCCCCAGCACTCACCACTTTATTTTGTGCTTCTGAGAAGAATAAGTCTGGGGTACCAAACATCTGAACTGGTACATTAATAGAATCACTTATGTTCTCCTCTCCACCCAGACAGAAGCTTTAGTGCTGCCTCAAAATAAAGAAAGGGTGGTGAGTGAGCACTTTGCACACAAGGGAGAGATCATCTTCTCTTTGTTCTAATGTGATGATGAAGCATCGAAGTACCTAGGCCTTAGCACCATCTGGAATTGCTTAAGTTGTGTGGCTGCTCTTAAACCGACCTAGTTTCTTTAAGTTCCTGCTCATAAGCCACTCAATGAAAGTCTGGGTGCTACTTGGAAGTAAGTTTCTAAGTCTCCAGAGGCAGCTGTATGTCCTAGATATGAAGGCTCTGGGCACAACCATTGTATTGAGGTACTTCTTGATTAAAGACTCCAGCCAGGCTAGGCTAAATTACAAGGCATCACAGAGGTAATGTACCTCTAACTAGAGTTCTTATTAGTTATTGCTTGCCACCTCTCGTGGGCACACAGGCTTGTGAGCATTAAGAAATACAAACCAGGGGCCGGGAAGGTGGCGCTGGAGGTAAGGTGTCTGCCTTGCAAGCGCTAGCATAGGACGGACCACGGTTCGATCCCCCGGCGTCCCATATGGTCCCCCCCAAGCCAGGGGCGATTTCTGAGCGCATAGCCAGGAGTGACCCCTGAGCATCAAACGGGTGTGGCCCAAAAGCCAAAAAAAAAAAAAAAAAGAAATACAAACCAGGGCCCGGAGAGATAGCACAGCGGCGTTTGCCTTGCAAGCAGCTGATCCAGGACCAAAGGTGGTTGGTTCGAATCCTAGTGTCCCATATGGTCCCCTGTGCCTGCCAGGAGCTATTTCTGAGCAGACAGCCAGGAGTAACCCCTGAGCAACGCTGGGTGTGGCCCAAAAACAAAAACAAACAAACAAAAAAATACAAACCAGGGGCTGGAGAGATAGCATAGAGGAAGGGTGTTTGCCTTGCATGCAGAAGGATGGCAGTTTGAATCCCGGCATCCCATAGGGCCCCCCATGCCTCCCAGGGGCGATTTCTGAGCACAGAGCCAGGAGTAACCCCTGAGCGCTGCTAGGTGTGACTCAAAAACCAAAATAAAAAAGAAATACAAACCAGGGCAAATACAAACCGGTGGCGCAGCATTAGGGCGTTTGTCTTGCATGCAGCTGACCTAGGACAGACAGTGGTTCTATCCCACACGTCCCATATGGTCTCCCGAGCCAGGAGCAATTTCTGAGCACATAGCCAGGAGTAACCCCTGAACATCACCGGTGTGGCCCAAAATCCAAAAAACCAAAAAGAAAAAAATAAGAAATACAAACCAGTTGTGTCACTGTAAGCATTTACACTGAGTATGTTGTCCGTCCTAGTAATAGTTAAAGTTGCACACTAGGAATTTTATAATTTTATAAACTCAAGGTAATAAAAATTAAACCATGACTAAATAAATGTTTTTCATTTCATTACAACTTCAAAGCATGAGAGATGTAATAAACAGATCTATGTTCATATAAAACACTTTTTAATCCTGTATTATTTAATAAGACTTATGGACTACATACATTAAATATATCATATAAAGTGCTTATCTGAGCATGATGTAAGACGGTTCAGCATGTAAGTCACATGTACTGAATCACTAATACGTGTCAAGCATTGATAGGATAGAATTTTCTGGATAAAACCCAGCAGAGAGCATTTCAGGAGGAGCTTGTTAGCACTCATTTTTATGACAAGGATTTAGTCCTTAGCTCTTTGCATGCTGAAGAAGATAGACCCAAAATGCATACTAAAGACAATGCTTTATTTCAAGTAACTGTCTCCTCTGAAAACCAGAGAATAAACGAGGAAAGGAATGGGCTCCAGCAAAGTCGTATTGTGACACCCAAAACACAGGCCCTGCTAGTAGTTCAGGCAATACAATATGCCCCTCTTTGCCATGGAGCTTCTCAGGACCATCTAAACTGAGTCCATGAAGGTTCAGAGCCTTCAGCAACTATAGGCTTTGATCCCTTTTACTTTCCCCTGGCAAAAATAGTACCTTACCCTCTATTCAGGTATTGAGGATAGACTGTGCCTTTGGCGCCTGGGTCAAAATAGAGAAAAATCCTAATGGAGACACCAAACAGTTAAAATACACTAGGAAGAAGGGCTGACTGTGAGCGAGTATTTTATTTTTGTCATCTCCCTACATCTGGATTTTAGACAAAAACAGTGCTTACTACTTCCAGTGCTTCTTCACCTTTATCCTTTTCTCAGAGACTGCATCCTGCCATGTGCCTGGGTTTCTAGGAATGAAGGAAACACTCTTAGGGAAGTTCTTCAAGTCTTTAGTTCCTGATTTCCCATGTGATTAAGGTGGTTCTTAAATTTGCTATTTTGGGGATACATCATGCCTGGACAACAAAACAAAAAGGTCAGCTAAGCTCGTCATAGTAGCTACATTGACAGTGAACCTCTTATGTGTTCTTGGCACTGTCCAGAGATTTTATGACGACATTGGGTTTTCCTTGTGTAAGTGATGAAGGGCATAATTTTTACCCATTTGCATTTTAGACAGTCATATGCTCATAGGGACCAATTTGCTTGAGGTCACCATCGAGTCATCCCTGTAATGGTTTATGTTGGTACAAAAATAAATGAGAAAAGTAAAGGGTAGAAACAATTAAGACTACATAAACAAGTGAGGCAATCCAATTGATTTTCTTCACAGTCTACATAATTTTATTTCACGTTAAATATGGAATAGGAGAAAGAGTTGGACTGGCTACCCTTTTGGAAATTACAAATGAAGTGTTTGCTACCTCCAAAAGGTCGACCTTCATAAATGGAGCCCCAAGATAGAAGTTGTCAACTAACACAAGCCAGACACCTGTGAAATTATTTTGGGGACTGGTGGGTTCTGCTGAGGTGAATATCCCCTGGCAAGTACAGCCAAGTTATTTTGGTTCATCACCATAATTGTGAGTTATACAGGTGGTTTGTGCACAAAACCTTTAATTTACTGACTGTGTAAGTGTGTTGACTTTGGAAAAGGCTGAAAACATTTTTATACAAGTTTCCTTCAAATGACAGGCTCTGGTATATGGAACTTGTCATTGTTATAGTGGATGCACACATTTCCAAGACAAACTGGACCTAGAGAGGAGGAATTGGGGAGAAAATTTTGGTATTAACTCTCATTTGTATGGCGACTGTTCTCTTCTGGATTTGAACAGCTTTTAGGTTGTGTGTCTGGGTGTGCAAAGGCTTGATATATAAAAAGTAGTCATGATATTTGTCACATGTCTTTTTATTTGGGTGGCATCTTGGAGCTTTGTAATTATTAAATGTTATAGGGAGCTTTGAAATAACTCCTTCTTTGCATGTCTTTGAATACAAAAATATTTTTTAGAGTAGTCTGGAGCCAACAAATAGTTTGATGAAATGTCTTCACATTAATGAAATGCCTGATATGCTCAGGAGCTCAAACTTCAGTGAATATGCATAATGAAATATTTAAAAATATAGAAAATATTTGACAAAAGTAACTCAGAAGGCAAAGCCTGGAGCGGGGACTTAGGTCAAAGAAGAGGAAAAGAAGGTAAGTGCCCCTGTGTTCCTGCCTTCTGTGACCATGGTGTCCTCAGTTTATTACCAATCTCTACATTTTTTCCCAATTTGTGCATAGTTTCCAACCACTGGCTTTTTTAATTTTTACATTACATCCTCGTTCTGAACATCTGGAAAAATATCTTATGCTGTTTCCACTGTTGCAAATAATCTTCCTAGTGAGGGCATGCTCATTTCTTGTGATCAATTTCCAAGCAATCAAGGAGACCTAACAGGGCCGGAGCAATAGTGCAGTGGTAGGGCATTTGCCTTGTGCAAGGCTGACCCAGGACAGACCTCGGTTCCATCCCCTGGCATCCCATATGGTCCCCCGAGCCAGGAGTAACTCCTGAGTATCACCGGATGTGACCCAAAATAAAATTAAAAATAAAAAAGGAGGTCCAACAAAGCCTGAGACGAAGCAGGCACCTGCCAGCTTAGAAAAGAGATATTTTCCATTGTTTTGAGAGCAGGGACTAAAAGTGGCTTTTAAAGAATGATTTGACTGTTAACTCCAGTGATATTTCATGAGGAAATTGCTCTGTGAAACATAACAATGAGGGTTTTTTAAAGAGGATGGAAATTCCCCCAAGTTGAATATAACTAGTAGCAAACTGCTGGGCACAGGGAGAATAGGGTGGGAGGAACAGTTTTGCATCTGCAGTGTCGGGAAACACATGAGGAATTCCCAGGACACATCCCTAATCACTGAGTGAAAGTTTTCAAGAACTGTGAGGGACATCGTTTATTAATAAGAGATTGTGCAGTGATCATGGGAGAGGGTGGAGGATAGAGCTGGGTTGGGTGCTCACGGGTTCCTCCTGGCTCTACATTCAGAAATAGCTCCTGGCTTGAGGGACCATATGGGATGCCAAGGATCAAACTCACATCCGTCCTGGGTCATCCATGTGCAAGGCAAATGCCCTACCGCTGTGCTACCCTCAGCCCATCCACACTGCTTTCTAAGAATCCAAACTGCATTGCTGAGTGTTGACTACATTACAGTGACTCTTCTTCAGATGACATCAAATTCTTATTGTAACCTCTTAGCTCATTACAACAACTATGGTTCATCTATACAATATTTTACTGCTCAGTATTTAGGAAAAATGAAGTCACAAAATTTGTTTAGGCACGGATGGACATGGAGAAGATCAACCTGAATGAAATGAGTCAGACGAAGAGGGACAGACAAGGAATGGTTGCACTCGTATGCGAAATATAAGCATAACATAGTATAAGAATAATAGCCAAACGCAATAGAAATGAGGGCCTAGAGGGTTGCTCTATGGTTGGAAGCTTGCTACAAAGGGGTGGGGTTGAGCAGTGCTGGTAGGACAGAGAAGGGACCACTATGACAGTGATAGTTAGGTAAGAGTATTCTGTACAAGAACTTGGTACTGAAAGGGGATAAAATAATGTGCATGATGCCCTTTCAAAACAGTATTGCAAACAACAGTGCTTATAAGGAAAACAGAGAGAAAGGAAAAGAGTGAGAGGGAGAGAGAAGTGCTATAAAGGCATTCTGGGGTGGCAGCAGGAAAACTGGGGACATTCGTGACAAAAAACCTACTGGTGAAGGGATGGATGCTGGAACATTGTCTGACTGAAACTCAACCATAAACAACTTTGTAACTGTATTTCATCATGATTCAATTTTTAAAAAGTAAAGTTAAACTAATTGAACTCTATCAAAAATTATAGGGTGCTTTATAATGAAAGAAGCTATAGCTAAAGTTATAACATTCTAGAAATAAGAGAAAATGCAAAAGTTCGTTTTACAAAGGGCTAGTATTCAGCATATATTAAGCACTCACAAAACTCCACAAAAATTTTAAAAATTAGGAGCTTAATACTTTTCAAAAGAAGACTTACAAATGTCCAATAGGTATATTGAAAAAATATGTGTATTACCACTGATTACCAAAACATATGCAAATCAGGTTAATGAGATAGCACCTTTTTATCAACTATTGGAGCCTTTACTTAAAAAGCCAAAAACAAGTACTTGCAGAAATATAGAGAAAAATGAACCAACACATATTCAAAGATGTTGTGAAAGTAGATTTACTTTTCCTCTGTGGAAAAACAGTATGGAGACATCACAAACTATTAAAAATAAAACGTGATCCAAAAACCCCACTCTGGTATCTGTGCTGGGGCATAAAAACACAAGTCCAAGAAGACATATTAGTAATACCTATGTTCATTGCAGCTCTGTTTACAATGCTCATTATCTGGAAACAATCCAAATCTACAGCAGCAGATGCATGCATAAATACATAGTGGTACAATATGGACAATGAAATACAATTCTGGTAAAAGTAAAACTGAAATGTTACCTTTTGCTACAACACTGGTGACATTAGAAGGTTTTATGTGAAGTAAAACAAATCAGAAGAAAGGCAAATACTTGATTATCCCACTCCCATGTGGCCTGTGAATAACTAAAGCAAGGAAATAAGTAATATTCAAGAGAACCACACCCTAAGACTCTGACCACAGAACTTAAGTTACCAAGTAGTAAGGATTGCATAGGAAAGACCCTATGAAAGAAAGGGTTGGTAAGATAATGATACAAATAATTAAATAAATAAATAAATCTCATAAACATTACACTCTTGTAAACCATGATTAAGTAAACAATAAACACAATAACATAAAATGTCTTGTTTCCCTAAAGTGTTAAAAATCAAACAACAGGATAATTTAGGATTTATATATTTGCTAGAATATTTGAAGATTTCTTTTAATTTTGACAGTTCTGAGTATCAAGCTAAAGGAAAGGATAACATTAGGTCAATAGTACACATTCATTAACTCAAAGTGGGAAAATGGAATTCTAAAATTTAGGATAAATTTCAGGGCTGGAGCAATAACAGAGTCAGGGTTCTTGCCTTGCACCTGACTAACCTGATTTTCGTCCCTGACAACCCATATGGTCCCCCCAAGCATGTTGAGGAGTGATCCCTGAGCACAGCCATGACTAAATCCTGAGCATCATCTTGTGTGACTCAAAAATAAATTTAAGGGGCTGGAGCAGTGGCGCAGGCTGTAGGGTGTTTGCCTGGCACGTGCTAACCTAAGACAGACTGTGGTTTGGTCCCCCAGTGTCCCATATGGTCTCCCAAGCCAGGGGCAATTTCTGAGCACATAGCCAGAAGTAACCCCTGAGCATCACTGGGTGTGGCTCAAAAAATAAATAAAATAAAATTTATGATGAATTTAAGTGAATACTTTTATTTGAAAAAGTACAAGTGTTATGACAGAGGACATATTCAAGACAGTTTATTATAATAGGTGAAAATGCTTCTAACTGGATCACTGTCAGCATTGGCTCAGGAAACATGACTGAATGGTGTCCTACATCAAAGGAAGCAAAGGAAGACCATAGTCTTAGTTCTCTGCAATAGTAACCCTAGAGGGATAGAAGTTTAAAAGAAACTAACAGTGACGTAGACAATTTTCTTAGATTGCTTATCTCAATGCCAGATAAATCACTTTTGCTAAGTGCAATCATACCAGACCTGATTGTCATTTAACTGGAGATTAATTGTCTTGGCAACTTGGAAGCTTCTTGGCATATCAAAATGTCCAAGGTGTTGAGGAATACAAATCATGCTTTGAAATACTAGACAACCTGAGAACAGTTGTGTTGATTATGAAAAATCAAAGTTGCAATTTAAAAATTATAAAAATCATAATGAGATACAGAATTTAACAAGTTGGTGATAGTTGGGTTTAGGTCATATGATGTTCCAGCATCTAACTCTATCATGTATGTTCATTTCCTGCTACCAACATCTCCAGCTGCCCTCTGTCATACCATTCCCAGCCAACCCTAGAGCAGACTCTTTCTCTCTTTTTCTCTCTTTCTCTCTCCTTTTAGGCACTGAGGTTTGTAATACTATAATAGAAAGATGATAAGCATATGACTTTACATTCTTTCAGTTCCCAGTTTTTGCCCAGAGTTAACATGTCCAACTATTATTTTCATCTGTCTTCATCTTCAGGTATTCTCAAATTATTGTGTTTTTTTTTTCATCCTGCAAATGGGTGCAGCCATTCTGTCAGTCTCTCTCCCTCTAATTTATTTAACTCCACTTAATACTCTCCATTTCTGTCATGTATAAGCAAATTTCATGACTTTATTTTTCCTAATATAGTACAGTATACTATACTGTACAAGACAGCATAGTATTCCATTGTGTAGATGTAGGTTTTTTTTTTTCCCCACTCATCTGTTCCTGGGCACTTTTGTTGTTTTCAGATTCTCTCTATTGTGAATAGTGATGCAATGAAAATGAGGCTAATTTCTGAAGGCCTTTTGTTTTGTTTTGTTTGGGTCGGGCCCTAGTTTTTTAGACAAGAAAAGATATTAGGGGTATCCAGATAGAAAGAAAAGAGGTCAAGCTCTCACTATTTGCAGTGGTATGATGCTAAGAAAATCATAAAGATTATACCTAAAAGTTTCTAGAAACAACAGAATTTTAACAGTAAAGTGGCAGACTACAAAATTAAAAAGAGAAGGCCATGACTTTCCTATATACAAATACTGAAAGGAAGAAAGATTTGTTTAAAAAATAAAAACAGGTGCTGGAAAGATGGCACAACAGTAAGGCATTTGCCTTGTATGCAGAAGGACTGTGGTTCAAATCCGGCATCCCATATGGTCCCCCGAACCTGCCAGGGGAGATTTCTGATCGTAAAGCTATGAGTAGCCCCTGAGGGATGCTGGATGTGACCCCTGTCCCAAAAAAACATTCAAAATTGTGACTCAAAATATCAAGTACCTGGAATCATCTTAAGGAAGTGAAAGATTTATACAAAGAAAGCTATAAGACATGGGGCCAGAATGGTGGCTCAGAGGTAGGGCATTTGCCATGCATGCGGCTGACCTAGGAGGATTCCCTGGTGTCCCATATAGTCCCCTAAGCCAGGGCGATTTCTGAGCACAGAGCCAGGAGTAACCCCTGAGCCTTGTCGGGTATGGCCCAAAAGCCAAAACAACAAGAACAACAACAAAGAAGCTATAAAACACTGCATACATAGGAAATAAAAGAGGACATGAGGAAATGGAAACATATCCTTTGCTCCTGGATTGGGAGAATTACCATTAAAAAATAGCAGTACTCCACACTCACTGTACATATTCAATGCGTTCCCTAAAAGAATTCCCACTATGTTTTCAATGAAATAGATCAAATACTCCTTGAATTTTTTTAATATCTTTATTTAAGCACCATTATTACAAACAAGTCTGGAGTTGGGTTTCAGTCATAGAAAAGAACACCCCCCTTCACCAGTACAACCTTCCCACCACCAATACCCCCCATCACACTCCTCTCCCACCCCCTGCTTTATCTGAGACAAGCATTCTACTTCTCTCACTCATTAACATTGTCATGCTAGTTGTGGGTGTAGTTATTTCTCTAACTGCACTCACCACTCTTTGTGGGAAGCTTCATACTGTGGGTAGGTCCTTCCAAACCTTATTCTCTGTTGTCTCTGGGAGTTATTACAATAATGTCTTTTATTTTACTTAAATCCCACAGATGAGTGAGACTATTCTGTGTCTGTCTCTCTCCCTCTGACTTATTTCACTCAGAATAATAGTTTCCATGTCCATATATACATAAGAAAATATTATGATTTCATTTTTTCCTGATGGCTGCATAATATTGCATTGAAACTCTCCTTAAATTAACTGGAACAGTAAACCTCCACAGACAGATAAACCAGTCCTAGGGGAAAAAGAGATATGGGGCATCATTTTCTCCAACTTCAAACTGTAATATAAAGCAGTATTAATTGAAATAAGGACAAATTCTCCAATCTATGAAACAGACTTGAATATTCTGAGGAAGATTGCCAGGCATATGATATGTTAGTTTTTTATAAAGGAGCAAAAAATATCAAGTGGAGCAAAGAAAACCTTGTCAACAATGCAGAAGTTTTCTTTCCAGAACTGCCTTCCAATTCCTGCATTTCCCATTCCCTTCAGTTATGTAGTCTCAGATGTATGTCAGAAAGTATTGAACATATTTTTCTCAAAAACTATTTGGGGGGAGCATTGGTGATGAAAATGTTGCACTGGTGAAGGAGGGGGTGTTTTTTTATGACTGAAACCCAACTACAATGATGTTTGTAATCACAGTGTTTAAATAAAGATATTATCTTAGAAACTATTTAGAATATAGTAAAATCTTTGGAAAAATGAAACCAAGGATTTTTCTAAAAATATTAAGTGTTTTGCTTCAGATAAGCTTTAGCATATTCTTAAGGTGTTCTCAGTTGGATTCACTTAATATTTTCCTGGTCAAAGCTTCTTAATTTGACTTTGAACTAACACATAATTCTCTGTGCTTTTGAGTGGACTTGCCCCTTTTATTGGCCTGTAAGTATATGTCTCAGCAACACACACCCTAAAGAACTGAATCATTTGTTGGCTGGAGTTTCTTTTATAATTTGCAAAATAGGAATAATATCCACACTGCAAGGGACACCGGATTAAACTAGGGGCATGCAAATACTATCTGAACATTTCAGAATGGCAAACCTAGCTACTAATGTGTGATTTTTCAAATAATTATGTTGATCTGTACTGATAGTCAACTGAAGTCAGCATTGAGACAGCTAAGAAAAACTAACCACCCCTCTGAATAGAATCCTCCATAGAAAGTTCCTTCCACTTTACCCCGTGGAAATCTACCCAGCCCAATCTGTCATGAGACTTCTTGTTTTGTTCTATAGATATAAACATTGTTGTCTATAAAAGGGCCACATTCTTTACCTTTAATAAACATTTTAACACATCAGAATTGGGCAAGAATCACTAATTATTTAATGCATAATTGATTGAGTGATTATAACATAACAGAGGCGTTCACTCCAAAGCAAATAGAATTTCATTAGGAAAAAAGAACCTTTAAAGCATTATTTTTTTGTCATTTGCCTTAAAAAATATCAGTAGATTATCCAAATATAAAGCAAGAACAGGCCTTTAAAATTACATTAAAAGATCTCATAAAATAAATACATATCCTAAGAAAATATGTGCTTAGATAAATATGTTTTATGAATTTTTATCCACAGATAATAAGGAAAGTGATCAAGGAAACAGATTATATTTTATGCTAGCATGTGTATTTTCATCTAAGATGCAGAATGCCAGAAATCAGATTAACTGACAGTGAAATTGAGGAATAACAACTTTTAAATATTGAAGAAATGTTACATTATACCACTACATAGGAGTGTGTAATTATATATCATCCATCTATATATATGAAATGCATAAAATTCACAACCAAAATTTTAATTGTTTTCTATCATGAAATTAATTCTTTTGGGCCCGGAGAGATAGCACAGCGGTGTTTGCCTTGCAAGCAGCCGATCCAGGACCAAAGGTGGTTGGTTCGAATCCCGGTGTCCCATATGGTCCCCCGTGCCTGCCAGGAGCTATTTCTGAGCAGAGAACCAGGAGTAACCCCTGAGCACCACCGGGTGTGGCCCAAAAAACCAAAAAAAAAAAAAAAAAAAAAAAAGAAATTAATTCTTTTTAGTAAATTAACCCAATTTGTTTATCTTAGTTCATTTGTTCCTCTATGTACCACATATTGAGTAAGTTATAAAGTATTCATCTTGTTCTCTCTTCACTAATCATAATACTGAGCCTATACCAATGTTTGCAAATAGCAGGATGTAACATTTTTTAAATATTAAATTCTGTTGTGTATATATAACATGTTTGTGTACCCAATGATCTGTCCATGATCAATATGATCACGTGTTCTAAGTGAATTTCATGAGCATTTGATCTATTTCTTTGAAAAAATGTGAAGGGTATGCTGATAGGAACTGTATTGAATCTATGCATTGCTTTGGGGGACTATTGCTATTTTAGATATGTTAATCTACCCAACCAATGAGCAGGAATGTAGTTCCATTTCTTCGTGCCCTCTTTTATTTCTTGAAGTATAGTTTTGTAGGGTTTTTTTATAGCTTTTAATCCAGACCTCCTACTACCCTAGGTTTTAATAAGGGGTCTGACTTCATGAAAACACTGAAGTGAGAGTGGAAAATTAGGTAGAGAGGGTCCTACAAGATAGAATCAGGTTTCAGTATCCAATCCTATCTTATGCCTATCCAAGCAACTGGTTGGGGAGGGGTGGGAGGTAGAGGGACTTTTACTTAAAATGATAAAGGAAAAAGTCGTTGATGCCATTATCTTAATCTAATTGTCAACATACATTCTAGGTCTTGGTTTTATAAAAGGGACCATCCAAAGGAGAAAGGATGTGGGGTTAAAAGGGGATGAAGAAAGGAAGAAAGAGATGAAATGCCTGATTTCATCAAATCAGCAAATTTCAGCAAATCAGACTGGAAGTTCTTACTACATAATGTGATTTACAGTATTATTCACTCTTTAAGACACAACTGACCATAAGACATACATAGTTTTCAGATGAGGAAATCAACGAATGAAATGTATTCTAAAACAAATGGTGCCATGTAAGATACCATCAGGAGACGCAGCATGGAAAAACCAGCCTATGAGGCCGAAGTATATTTACAATATGCCAGTCCACAGCTGATTAAACACATTTACCTAATATTTTTGCATCAGAAAATTAAAAAAAATTAAATACTTTTTAAATTAATATATACATATAAAAAATGTTCCCTGCACTCAGGCTTCAGCTCCAGGTGGCATTCACTTCATAAGACATACAGACGTTTTCCCCCATCTTTTGTGTGCGGGGAGAAACAGTGCTTCTTATGGTATGAAAAATACGGTACATAATGTAAGACACAAGAAATCACCTTAAAAAGTTGTGGCCAGAGTGATAGTGCAACAGTAGGGTGTTTGCTTTGCACGCGGCTGACCAGGACCAAAAGTGGTTCGAATCCCAGCATCCCATATGGCCCCCCAAGTCAAGAGCGATTTCTGAGCACAGAACCAGGAGTAACTCCTGAGCATCACCGGGTGTGGCATAAAAGACAAACAAATAAACAAAAAAGTAGACTCACTTCGATCAGATCTTCAAATCCGAACTGCAAACTCCCCAGAAAGGTCCTCACAACTCTTTCTAATCTTTGCATATGCTCACCTCTCTTATGCCTGCTTTCCCCCAGAAGCACCTCCTGACGCCCTGCCTTTTGCTGCTGAGTATGACATGGTGTTGGTGTGTTTTTTCTCTTGGGACAATGAGCATCACCCTTACAGACCGCAAGTGGCTGATGTCACCGAACACGGGCAAGGGGCCTGCGAGTAGGGCCTGCTCCACTGAGTCTGGGCTGCAGCACAGTTCCCTTAGGCCTTGCCTGGACACCTGTTAAACGATTTCACAGAAGGCCTGGACTAGCCCCCAGGAGACGCATAAGAACATGGATGATCCAGCAGACAGAGTGAACCTCTACAAATAGCTTTTCTTGACACATTTGCAAGTCATGAACATGTGCACATCACCTGGGTCATGTCTTGCCAGTTTATGTGGCGGTTAATTTATGTCTCTAGACCAGTGAGTCCTAGAGTGGTTTAGTTTTTGCCTCTATCTGAAGGACCTAAAGAAGCTCCGTCAAAAGTTTTGCGTTCTTGATCATAGAACTGAATGAAGGTGGGAAGTGGTAAGATTGCAGAGACTTCCCCCTAACCCAATCTCCCTCCAGGGCTCCTGCATCCCATTCCCCAGAGATGCCTACCTCCTTCCCACTGCTGGCAGTCCTGGAGTCACCAGTAGGGGCCAGATGACACTTCTGTTTGCAAGCGAGGTTTCTGTGTTCCTTTTACTTAGTAATTATCCAGGGCCCTCAGGAGAGCCAAGACTGTGTCTTGATCCTAACTCCTCCCACTTCTCCCACCGCCCAGTGTAAACATACCCAGACTGGGCCTAACCACAGGGTGGTATTATTCTTAGTCTCTCATTGACTGTGACTTGTCAAGCTGCAGAGTCTCTGGATTAGAAATACGTATCCTCAGGTAGGCACTTCCTTGCCTGGTAAAGAAAGGCCTGCAATGAGCATACAACAGGGGACACAATATAGTATGTATCACTTTCAGTCCTTACCACAGTCCTGTATGTGCTCCAAAATCCACCTCCTACATGGAAATAAATTAGAGGCATCCAGACAGCCCAACAACTGCCCTGTTGGATTGGAACCCAGGCCTCTGAAGCCTGTGGCGTATATTTTTGCACTTTTCTGTGCAGTTCATACACCACACACAAGGAAGACAAAGACCTTTTCAGTGATATTCACATAGAAAATTGTCAGTGTGCTTCAAGGGTAGAGACGTCCTGTATCTCTTAGGCCAAGGGAATTTCCTTTCTAATTTCCCCAATATTTACTGTACCTAATCAAAAAAAATTGTCACATTCCCCTCCCTTTTATTTTCTTTCTTTTTCTTTTTTTCTTCTTTTAATGTTATTATATTTATAGCTTCTAGACATGAGCTCCTGCCCACTTTTTTTTTTTAACAGGACCATAGAACATGAATCATCTTGTTCTACCTCATACTTATACGTCTTCCTACAAATTGAGGGGAATAAAAAAAAGTGGATGGGACCCAGGGGCCAAGTGATCTCAAGAACATTGAGTAGAAATAAAAAATGGTCAGACCTAAATACCCAAACCAAAGTCAACGACAATAGAATCAAAAGACCCAAACCACAGCAAGCTATACACAAAATGGACCTGTTACACTAGCATTCCAGGGGGCTAAGGGTGGAGGTGTGGAGTTCATGCTAGGAACTCTAGCAGTGGGAGATCAACACTGGTGATGAGAATGGCCCTAATTCACTGTCACTATATACCTGAAATACAACTGTGAAAGACTTGTAATTCACAATGGTCTCAATAAAAATTATTAAAAATGAAAATAAGGGATAGGGACCTGGATTGGCCACTTGGTCTGTTCATTATGACTATGTATTGGGGCATCTCTGAGTGGGGGCAGCAGTTGAGTGTCTTAGTTTAGAAAGAACTGTACAGGTCAAAGACTGAGAGCGACCATCTTAGATATGACAACTTTTCGGGAAGTCATGGGCAGAAAAAAATATTGGTAGTAGGAACCCACAGGCAGAGTTCCTCATTCTTACTTGCCCTCTAATTAGGAGTCTTCCAGCAAGAGAAGGGAAAAAGCTGAGAGAAAGAGATGACTTAAAATGTCTTCACTGCAATTAGATATACTGCCTTGTGCATTTGGTCTTTTCTCAACTCTTCCTTCGTTTTCTGTTCTATACTTTGAGCTCTTTTGTGAAATTTGCTTTTAAGTTGTTTGTTTTATTGTCTGGGTCCTAAATAAGTCAACACCTGAAGGAATGTTCTTCTTGGTACTTTCTTTTTTAGTTTTGTTAATTCTATGTTTCTAGTCCGCTGTCCAGTTGAAACATTGGTACCATATAATTATGATGTCACTTTGCCATTGGTGCATGATTATGGGGAATTTGCCCTAAGTACGACTGTTGCCTTTATTCATTTTAAGCATCCAAATGCTGCCTATTGGAGGACTGATGATTCGAGAAAGTACAGTGAAACTACAATATAACATAGACAATTTTTCTTGTACTATGATAATTTGTATGAGACCATATGTCTTGAGGTGTCCTTAAATTAGAACTCTATTTCTACATTACATTTTTGAAAATCTGGCATACTTAGGGACCAGAACTATATCTACTGTACTTCTAACATCAGCACAAATAGGGGATTTTTTTCCTGGTCCCATGTATGGAGCTGCCTGTGACCTTAAAGAACCTTAGTAGTTCAGTAAGGAAAAATCTGACTTCTCTTACTTCTACTCAGCATATCTCAGAGAAGCAGTGAGAATATACTACAGATATGACTTTCATGCTCCTGTTACTAATATATGTATGGAATGGAATTCAGTCTTTCAGCTTTAATAGAATTTTGTATATCTAGTCCTCTGTAGTTAAAATAAAAAAAAATATTCTAGTGCTAGATCAGATAACTTCAACCAAGATACTTTCATTCTGTTCTTTTTTAATTTTTCTTGTTTGATTTTTTTTGTTGTTATTTCTTTTTAATTTTTTGGTGGGTTTTGAGAGGTTGGAGCCCCACACAGCATGTTTGGGGAGAGCTCCTACCTCTACACTCAGACCTGACTCTTGGTGAGGCGTAGGGGACCATATGGGATGCCAGGGATTGAACTCAAGTCGGTCACATACAAGACAAACACCCAACCTGCTGTACTATCACACTTGTTCTTTTTTTTAATTTTTCTTGAAGATTTCTTTTTGCAAGATCATTATTTAAATCAAAGCAGAATCTGACGTACAAGTTACAGGTGAACATTAACCAATAATGCCATTACTAATGTAATCTAAACCTCGACCGCTTCTCTGAAATATGTTAGCCATCTTCAGTTTTACCCTATTTCTAACTTTATCAATTTTTAACTCTTATTTTAATCTTATACAAAGGACTCACTGCTACACAACTTTGGTTTCAACATGTGTCAGACTAGAAATAATTGCATCCACCATATTATTAGTCTAAATTTAAAACGTTTGCTCATAATCATATACAGGATAAATTTTTAAAAAGTTGATTCATAGACTGCAGATATTTGAGGAAAAATTATTCTCCTAGGCAGATATGCATGTAACGCTCCGTTCAGTGTTTCCAAGGACAGTGTTCTGTGTGAATGTCATTCCTTCTTTGCTGGGACTTCTTTGTGTCAATGGGGCAGCCCTAGTTGTTATGTTAGTTGGGTATTGTCAGAGCTGCGTCTTTCCTGACCTCTCCTTGTGTTTCACCCAGTGAGCTTGCCCCTGGGGCCTGTGGGTCACTGCAACACAGATGGGGTCTCGTCAGTGCCAGCAGAGGCCGAGGAGACCGTGTCTGTGGGCAGCTGTTTTGCATCAGAAGACACAACCGAGGACTCAGGGGTGATGAGTTCCCCCTCAGACATCATCTCTCTCGACTCGCAACATGACAGCACAAAATCCAAAGACAAGTGGGCCACAGACCAGGAGGACTGCAGCGACCAGGAACTGGCTGTAACCCCGGAACCGGGTCCCCAGAGGAATCCTTCATGGGAAAGAAGTGGCTCAGGAAACTGGCATTCCAGGTGAGTCATGCATGGATGGCACATCCAGGAAGGAGAGGGTTCTTTGGACATGGGAATGAAACAAAAAGTTATATGTGTACTATGGGATAGCCTGATGGGTGGTACTTTGCATACAAGATACGTGGGTTCCATCTTCAACACCACAGGGTCCTCTCGAGAATAATCCTTGAGCACCAATGTGACCCATAATCCCAAACTGCATATCACATCAGGTTTGCCTAACTCAGGCAATCCATGGCAGGTCACATCAGTCTTTGTCCAGACAACCCAAAATGAAACAAGTACCATAGGAGTTGAACCCAACTACTCATAGATTTGGACCATCACTTTGGCAATATGTCAAAGTGTCTGTAAGGCCTGAATTGGGACACTGCACTAGAACTTTCAGTGTTTTCATGTTCAGAGGACAGTAAAAATAATTGGAGAGGAGAGCATGTTTTTCTAGCATTTCATATTCCCATGACATATGAACCAAACAATTACCTGACATAATACATTCAGTCAAATATTATGACAGAAAGAATAGCATCTCTCATTATGTCCCTGTAGTATGTTTTGTGAAGACCAGTATTGTAAAGAGGCCACGTGAATGGGTACTAATATTGATAATGTACTGCAGTCCCTAAATCCTACTGTTTCCTCTATTATGTGATTCTGTGTAAAATCACCCCATGTGCCATATCTCCAACCCAAGGAAGGTGAATGAGTTTAAACCCGGGTCGCACATGAAATAATCTGAATGATCCAAATAATCCAGGCTGAAGGTGAAACACTTATAACCTGGCATCCTTCTACCTCACATTGAAAGTGAGCTGCCTGCCAGAACTATCGTTTTGATTGCATGCAAAGACCACCCCTGGGTGGAGCAGTAAGGGCATAGTAAGGGCAGATAGTTCAGGCTCACCTGAGCTAGTCCCGTCCAGGTTTACAAGGAAGACAGTCTCTGTTTTGGGGTCAATCCAAGTTGTAAAACATAAAAAGGAACCAGGAATGATCTGTTTTAGGTAAAATAAGGTGTAACGTAACAACTGCTCCTTTTTCGTTTAAAAAAAATTGAGAGGGGTACATAAGTCATGTTCTAGTGTTCTCGCAAGAGGTGGGAACCCCAGATCAAAGCTTACAAAAGTGGTTGTTATTTTGCCTAGTTGGCTGCCATAGCATCGAACTACATAAGGTTTAAACTGTACAACATCAGTCTCAAAACAGTCAGCTTAATTTTGATACCTTCTTTCTGCTTTTTTCTAAGTAGTTATTTGTGTTTTCAGAAGGGCTAGCCACCATGATCTAGGATTTGACTATGACAGCCCTCTCCAGCCTCCTTGAATTCGAGCTAGAACTTTGAGGTTAAGGCACACTGCAAATGTTCTGTCACTGGGAAACTCCTTTTTTTCTGGACACGAGTAGATTGGGAACAGATGAGAAACCAGCATGAGGGGCTCAGATATGCTTAATATGCAGACTGTTCACTCAGGTCAGAGCAAGCACCTGTTAAATAAGAATTGTTCATGATATTCAACATGGTTCTCCTGACTTTATACTCAGGTATTTGTTAAGCACTGTTGCTACTTCTGTGGTTCAGAAGACACAAGTTCATAAGCTTAAACACTTTCATCCAGTTTAATTCATGCTTTTCTTCTCTTTGCACCAGAAGTTGCTAAAACCATCTAGACATTTTGGGTCTTACATTTCCAGAGGTTGTCTTCTGATGACAAAGGAGATGATGCTTTTTTCTCAGGAACTTCTGTCACTTATCTCAGGAGAACCTATCAGGCTGCCTCCAACTGAGAGCATTCTACCTAATTTATTGACAAAGGGCCTGTCTGGCTTTGGTGCCAGGGTTTATGTTCAGAGATTATGTCTGCCACTGTAGATAATGCTCCATTAAGACAACTTTGGCTGGGCTCCATTAAAAATCCCTGAAGCCTGTGTTTTAAATGGAAGACTCTCAAGGGTAAATATTGGTCTTATAAAAACAGCAAGTGTGAATGATTGTCAGTTATCATAATGCTATGATCTAAAAATGATATTTACTGGCATTTTGTTTGTTTGGGGGCCACACCTGGGTTTGAAGGGAGAAAAGCTTAGGGAAAAGATGAGGAAGAGAAGGAGAGAGAAGGAATGAGAAAGAGAAAGAAAGGGAGGGAAAAAATAATTCAGCCAGAGTGTGAACAACAGAAATACCACATGAAAGCCTGAGATGCCTAAGGTTTATCTCTGTATGTGTAGTTCTGCTCTGGCAAAATAAAACATGGCAACCTGTAACTGAATTTTCTTGAAGAGCTCCTCATATAAGTATGTCTTACCATTAAAAATCATAAATGTAGGGGCCGGAGCGGTGGCACGGCAGTAGGGCATTTGCCTTGCACGCGGCTGACCTAGAACGGACCGCGGTTCAATCCCTCAGCATCCCATCTGGTCCCCCAAGCCAGGAGCGATTTCTGAGCGCACAGCCAGGAGGAACCCCTGAGCGTCACCAGGTGTGGCCCCAAAACAAACAAAAAGTCATAAATGTAATTGTGTTTATTTTATTAGCATATAAATTATATATTTGTAAATATTTTATTATATTTATTGTTTATATTCCATAGATAAATGAATATGCTTATATTTAGTATACGTGGTTTATGCTTATTATTTATAATGAATATCTTTATTATACATATTTTATAAATATATGGTATTTAAAATATATAATAAATATAAATATATGTGTGTATTGTTATAATAATCTATTATATAAATTATTGTAAATAATTATAATTACATTTTTAAGTGTATCTGATCATTAATAAGTAACTAAATGCCCAGAGTGAAAACTTCCTTAGTCATCCTTGCCTTAGATCATATCTCCCCTTAACAAGTGACTTTTTGCCCTTGAGAGAGTTTGATCTCTTCAACTTCATTTTCAGCATAATTGAGATAGTCCTTTCCTGCCTATTAATAGCACCTCTGATTGCCAGCCTTCAAAATTTTTGATAGCTGCTGCTGCTGGTGGTCATATTGTGATTTAATGCTATCCGATATAAGTATAAAAATTTGATTTGTTGGGGAATTTCTTTTAAGTGGTATCTGGTTCTTCAACTTCTTTAAACTAAGTATCCTTTGTGTGTGTGTGTGTGTGTGTGTGTGTGTGTGTGTGTGTGTGTGTGTGTGTGTATACATCTAATTAAAGAGTGTATACCAATGCCTCCTGCCACTTTAGGGAACAGTGATGGTGAACGTAGTGTAATTTCTAAGCTTTTGAATCAAAGGGAATCTGGATATAAAGACTATTTCTTTGCATAAATTCCCTGTGGGAATGTTGAGGAATAGATGAGAGATATTTCTAAATGGGACAGTAATGGTCTATGTGAAATTCTCAAAAATCACAACATGTTGCTTCTCCACATATATGAGGGGGGTGTTCCCCATGTTGGCAGCCTCCTTTTTTCCTCCACTTAGTGATACCTAAATTACCTTCTGGCCCCTCTTCCCCAGTAGTCAGTGAGTAGTAGGACATGATGGTTAGAGGTGGCAGACTTTGCCCTTGCCTGCAGGGTTGAAAAACTGTATGGAATGAGATTCTACAGACCACTGGAAATCCAGAAATCTCTGGCAATGGGAACATCCACTCTAGCCTTCCAGATGAGCACACTAATTTTTGAGAGCCTCTGGATTTTTGTAACCAAGAATTGTGTGCCTTAAGAGAACTTGGAGGAGCCGGAGCAGTGGCGCAACCGGTAAGGCGTCTGCCTTGCCTGCTCTAGCCTAGGACAGACTGAGGTTTGATCCCCTGTCGTCCCAGATGGTTGCCCAAGTCAGGAGCGATTTCTGAGCTCATAGCCAGGAGTAACCAGTGAGTGTCGCCGGGTGTGGTCCAAAAACAAACAAACAAAAAAGATCACTTGGAAACATTTGATATTATGTAGAGCCCAAAATTTCTGCACTGATGACCACATAAGCATTTAAAAGTGCTAACACTTTCCGGACACATGGACTTTTGTAGACCCTTTTACAAAGGTGTATTTAGGAAACATTTGATGTAGAATCATTTGCAGTAATCCAGAAATGAAAGCAACTAAGTGCCTATTAACTGAAGAACCAAGAGCAAAGTTTTATACATAATAGAATATTATTCAGTCATAAGAAAAATAAGAAAGTCTCATTTGCAAGATGGATGGAATTTGAAGGCTTCAGGCTATGATGAAATAATCCAGATAAAGACAAGTGTGATTAAAACAAACAAAAAAGGATAACTCATAAAAAAATAAAGTAAAAAACTGGTGCCAGTTGCCAGGGACTGAGGGATATAGGCTTAGGCAGAGGTTAGTAAAGTTGTCAAAAGTGAAATAAAATAAAATCACTGGGATCTTGAAGAAATACATTGCTTTCAGTCCATAATCTAGCCAACTTTGGCAGTACCAAGTAACTGCCTAACAGTTGAACCAAACTGAGAAGTGCTGTAAGTATAAAATATGCACTGAACTTGGTACCAGAAAAAAAAAGTTTCATATAATTGCATGTGGAAATGATAATTCGGATTGAATATTGGTTCAAATGAAGCCCAGTGATTAAGACTTACTAAATAAAGCGCCTACTTAGTCATCTTTTGAAAATGTGATTGCAAGATTTTAAATGACATGTGACTCCTATTGTCAATGCCTTTGTACTTGCAGGGCATTGCTAATCTGGAATTCAGAAGCTTTGGAAAAGCAGAAACATTTCGTTTGTCAATGAAATGAGAACTACTGTTCCTTTTGGGTTTGTTTTGTTTAGTTTTTGGGCCACAGCCAACAACGCTCAGGTGTTACTCCTGGTTGTTCAAGAACCATTCCTGGCATTTTACCTTTAGTTTTTCAAGTATATATTCCTTTTTCAGGTGCTTTATTTTTGTGTGCCAACTCTTTAGAATTTAATTTGTATGTTATTTTAATATTTTAATTGAGGCATAATACTTTGCAAAGTTTTTCCGAGTGGAGCTTCAGGTATACAATGTTCAATACCAAATTCATGACCAAAGTCAGTTCCTTCTACCAATATCCTGAATTTTAATCCTTACATCTTTGACTTGTATATATCGAAATTTTGTAGTAGTTGGATAAAATCTTATCTTTATCAGTTGCTCTTGAGATTCTATGAATTAGTTTTCTTGCCATCAGCAAATTGAACTGCTATTTCAAAGGGACATTTTTTTTCTTTAGATATATTTATTTTCATAATGCAACCATTGGATGAATTTCTTAGAGAAACTATTCTAGCCACATTCGATAAAATAACCAATGGCAAAATTAACTGGGTCAGAATTTTCTCAGGCTCTTTATTATATAAGAGGAAATAAAAGCATAAAGCACTAATTTTTTTTTTGTTGACACTGACTTGGCATATCAGTTCATGGTTTGGTGAAGTGAGTGTGGGCCAAGTGACAGGCAACTATTATACTCTAAGAAGAGCTACAAGCCCTCAGGTTCTTGTGGGACAGACAAGTCATGGTTGCCTCAGCATTCAATTAAGCTTCAAGCGTCCTAACTGAAGAGCAAGAAAAGGAACTTTTTTATTGAAATACTATTTTATGTAAAATCTGCCCTTTTCCCTCTGCCATAAATTTTGTTAAATATTTAAAATAAATTCAGTGAGGGTGCCATATTCTATGAAAGAAACAAAAGCTACTTTAGTAATAATGTATTCAAATAAATTAAATTCTAAGAAAAGAGTAGTAGGAAAGACTGTCTTGTGACTGTTCCTTGTTCATTGATGTGCGTTCACCTACATCTCTAACCAATCCCCTTCCCTTTGTCCGGCTTAATTTCAAATGACATTATCTGAGGGCCAGAGTGATAGCACAGCAGCAGGGCATTGCCTTGCATGCAGTCGACCTAGGTCAGACCCAGATTTGATCTCCGGCATCCCATATGTGTCCTGAGCCTGCTGGGAACAATTTCTGAGCACAGAGCTAGGAATAACCCCTGAGTGCCACTGGGTGTGGCAAAAAATATGCCATTACCTGAGAGTAATCCAGCTGGCACTTCCTAGCTCTCTGGAAGTCACCAATTCATCTGTCGAAAGAAAAAACAAACAAGCAAAAACGCAGCTTGCTGCTTAAATGAGGATTGTGCAAAGCATATTTTATACATCACCATCTGGGCTTGATGCTTAATTAGCAGTGGTGGAAATTGACCCTCAATTTTAATTATCAGTAGAAAAAATTTCAGCTTTCACTGCAGACAGACAATTGTTGCATGCCCATGACAGCAAGGAAATAAATCCCTTTCGAGGGAAATTTTAAAATGGCTTTGGTAGCACTTAGTTTATAGATGCTGTCATGTTCCAGTGATGCAAACAAGGTCACTTCCAACTATCCTGGCAGGCTGACATTCTACTGAACCCCAAGATGATTGGACTTGTAATTGTGCTCTGGGCATCAGGTGTGTGCTATCCTTAACAAATTTGGAAAATTTGCACCCTGTGCTATCTAGGGCGGGTCCTTTGACTCTTTTTCTTTATGTTATATGTATTGCATTCACACAAGAGCTTATTCTGTGATCATATTCCACACAAATATACACATCAAACATATGCACATAAATCCAATACACACCACAAGTAAGCGCATACTCACACCATACTACATTCTTCACACACCACAATCCTTAAAGCACAAATGCATGTACCATATATACCATCACTGCATACATCTACTAGATGTATGCACTGATAAACCACTCACCATCATACCCTACCTACCCACATACCGTACATACCACATATAAGGCAATACTTTAGACACTCCACCTACACCCGTAATTGCCACACCTTCTACATATCATTCATATAAGCATGCCATTCATGTCTCATGAAGTCAACACGTACATATATAGCACCAAGCATATCACAGTAGCTTCAAGGACAGCAGACACCCAGAGACAATGGTACTGTCTGCATTGAAATATGAGTTGTACCTGAATATGTTTAAACAGTTCATTGAGTAAATCAAAATAGAAATGAGTATTATTTTTTTTCTCCTAGAAGTGAAAAAGCGACCGTAGCCTCAAATGATGATGGAGATGAGTTTTTCACCGGACAGTTCCAGAAGGCTCTGGCAGACCTTGACGAGGACCTAGATGGTGAGAATTGAGAACCAGCTTGCCTGCATTCTGACATTAGCCATGTAGCAATAGACTTGAAGGGCATGCTGTTTCAATGTGAGAAAAAGTCTCTGAGGGAAGTGTAGTTCTGCTTGGAGCAAGCCTGGATTTGAGAACGTATGTACAGGCACATGAGATTTCTGAAATAGCTTTCAGCAGTGATGGAGACTTTAGGCAGTCTGTTTTGAAGAGTCTATGCAAATCCACCATCTTATGTCCCTGAGCATTTGCTTATCTGCTCAATCATTTACAGCTAACTACCAGGTGCTCCAGACTTGGTCAACTGCATCTAAAAAATAGGAGCTGAATGTAACTAGTATCCCAAACCACCTCTCCTAGTTGATGCTGAAATAGTGTTTTCAGAAGACTTAGATTTAGACATCTCTTTTTGTTTGTTTGTTTGTTTGTTTGTTTTTGAGCCACATTTGGTGGCACTGTGCTCAGAAATTACTCCTGGTAGGTTCATTGGACCATATGGTGTATGAACCTGGGTCAACCCCATAAAAGGCAAATGCCTTACCCATTGTGCTATTGCTCTAGTCCAGGGGTCCTCAAACTTTTTAAACGGGGTCAGTTCACTGTCCCTCGGACCATTGGAGGGTCTGACTCTAGTAAAAACAAAATTTATGAACGAATTCTTATGCACACTGTGTATATCTTATTTTGCAATGTAGAAACAAAACAGATACAAATACAATATGTAGCCCGCAGGCCATAGTTTGAGGACCACTGCTCTAGTCCTTAGATATCTGTTTTTTGAGTAGGAGGTACTGACTTTGTGTTGAACTCTAGTATCTTAGGTGGGAGACATCAAGGAAGCACAGATAATTCCTCTATTAAGTACTAAGACTTGTGGCTATATATGCCCAGATCATGTAGAGATTACAAACTGAAATGATATTCTAAAGTATATATAACTTTCACAAAATAAAATTCCCCTTACACAGAGGAATCAAATCAGGACATAATTAGATTAAGTGTTGAACATAGACATTTTACAGGAGACACTAATCTGGCATCTGTGTTTATACTTTTTTTGCAGAAAAAATGGAAAAGACTTATGAATCAGATACCAGTTCTTTAACCAACTCCACAAGTTGTGTGTCCAGTCTCAGCACTCAAGAAGCCATAACCTCCAATAGTGATGCAGACACCATCCCAGTCACTTTTATAGGAGAAGTTTTAGACGATCCTGTGGATTCAGCGATGCTCTCCAATAGAAACAATAATGCTGGTTCTTTTGACCTGAGTAGCTCAGCCAGGAGAATTCCTCGGTCTCCAGACCAGACTGAGCATAGCCAGCAACCACAGCAAACAAGCAGGAATAAGGTGGTCGTGTGTAACTCATCTGTTTCTTCCTATCAGATGGGAGTGGAAATCAAACCACTCTTATCCAACGCCTCTAATAATGTGAATCAGACTAAACTGGAGCATACACTAACTACTGCATCCTCACTCCGCACATCCAACCTGAACACAAAGGCGCAAGACTGGGAATCCCCAGACTATGGGAAGAAACAGGGCCTGGAAAGAGTGGCTTCACACTCAGTACGGGACAAGGACGGTGACAGCAAGAACAAGGCCTCAACACAACTACCGTGGTACCAACGAGAGCAAAATTCAGGAGGAAGTTATGGAATTAAATATGGCCTCACAACCTACAAAATTGTCCCTCCCAAGTCAGACATGAAGTACTATGACAGAGGAGTATCCCTCACCACGGGTGCCATCAAAATTGATGAACTGGGAAACCTGGTGAGTCCCCATGTCAATAGAGGAAGGACTGTTGCTCCAGAATCTCCAACTCTGGAAGAACAAACCCAACCCATTGAGAAAGTCAAAGAATTCTGGAAGTCAAACTCTATAAAAAAGCAGTCAGGTCAATCTACAGAGAGTATGGACAAGAGAACCCCTGTGGACATCCCTGCTGAGGTGGAAAGTAAACCCAGAGCAGAACCCATCTTCCCAGACCCTCGTGTGGTGGCAATCCAGCCTAGCCAGCAAGAAAATGGGAAACACATGGAGGATGGTGGAAGCCAAACACCCGTGACAGCCTCTGGCCGCATGAAAGTCCCAGCACCAAATGCCACTGAATTCTCTTTTCTCAAGCCCCAGAGAAGGACATCCAGTCAGTATGTGGCCTCTGCTATTGCCAAGCGTATAGGGCCACCCAAAGCTCCCGCTCATATGGTAAGAAAGCAGAATGATGCCTGGAAGACCTGTGAAAGCAGAATGCCCGAGGTTATGGGGCAGCCCCCCACTATCAACAACAAAACAACCTCCAGCCCACCCCTAGAGACACGTGCACAAGAACTTAAAGATGATGCAAAGTTACCCAGCATCCACCTTCCCAGCACCAATGGGGAAGAAGCGACCATTCGAATGAATCCCAGAGAGGATGCTTTCAGGGGATCTTATGGAAAGTTCTCTACTCAAGACAATCTCTCTGGTACCCACAGAAGATCCTTTGTCCCAGCAGGTACATCTTTACACAGTGGAAAGCACCATACAAGTAACCCCCAGGTCTTCTCAGCATCTGATATCAAGCACACGCCAGACCATCAAAATCCCCCATCTTCTCACTCCGTTGAAAATCAGGCTCTTGGAAGAGTCCTGATGGGCAACTCCAGGCGGATTCCCATCTCCAATGAGCCGCCTCAGTCTCCCACAGCATCCAGCACTAATGGCTACGCCAAGTCGGAGACCCTCCAACAGGGGGAAAAACCTGGTGTGTCGTGTACAGACATAGATGAAACCGACAGCGCTTTGACATCAGACATCTTTGGGCCAAAGAAAAAATTCAAACCTGTTGTCCAGAAGCCAGTCCCCAGAGAGACTTCACTACACAGTGCCTTGATGGAAGCCATCCACTCAGCTGGAGGGAAAGACAGACTCCGAAAGGTGAAACCCTACCAGGAGCGGGTGGGCCTCCTTCCACACTTGTGGGCTGAGGGGCTACAGAATGAGACCCTTAGATTAGCATTTGAGTCTTTGCAAGTTCCATTTGAATGTGGGCTATGACTCCCTGTCTGTGGAGTCATTTGATTGGCCCCACTAAAGAACGGGCACTGATGTTTTAGTGCTTGTCCATGCCGCCATTGAGAACATTGTCACCACAGGAGAATCTCTATGAGTTTAGGACTAGAAAGACTGTTGTGAGTAGTAAAGTGGGTCATTAAGAAATCAGAATATGGGGCCGGAGTGGTGGTACAGCAGTAGGAAGTTTGCCTTGCGCGCAGCTGACCTAGGATGGACTGCAGTTCCATCCCCCGGCATCCCATATGGTCTGCCAAGCCAGGTGCAATTTCTGAGTGCAAACCAGTGCAGAGCATCAACGGGTGTGGCCCAAAAATCTAAAAAAAAAAAAAAAAAAAAGGAAAGGAAAAAGAAATCAGAATAGTACCCCTTAACTCTTCAGACATTCGGCACATTACTAATAATATCTCTTCGCATTGCTTATGCCAATATAGAATTGGGAAGCATTTTCATTTTCTCATTTTTGCAAGTGAACAGCTGGAACAGTGAGGTCAAGTGAGTATAGCCTGAAGCACTAAGGGGGGGGAGCTATGCACCCCACTTCTGACATCAGAAAGCCAAGGAAAGAAGTCATTCAACATTGAGAGACCATTATCAGGACCATAGAAGTAGTCAGCAGATAGGTATTTTGCTTTGCACACAGCCTACTGAGGTTGGATCGCCAGTACCTCAAAGCCTACCAGAAGTGATCCCTGTACAAAGCACCAGGAGTCAGCCATGAGAATTGCCAGATTCTGGCCCAAAACTTAATAAATAATAATAATAATAATCTAATAACAACAACAATAATAGTAAATATTTGTTAGTGTTACTCATATACATAGTATTTGATTTATAATTACAGTCTTTTTAGTTTATTATTGTTTTTATGGCTAAGATAATATGATATGTATTAAAGATTCTCATTATTTAGGGGTACAATTTCTAACATAACTCACCTCAGAATGTATTGTCAATATTTATTTATAAATCATAATATTTGGGGGGGGTTTGGGTCACACCTGGCAACACTCAGTGGTTACTCCTGGCTCTACACTCAGAAATCTCTCCTGGCAGGCTCAGGGGACCATATGAGATGCTGGAATTCGAACCACTGTCCTTCTGCATGCATGGCAAACTCCCTACCTCCATGCTATCTCTCCGGCCCCTATAAATCATAATCTTTTTTTTCGGGCCACACCCATTAAATGCTCAGGGGTTACTACTGGCTAAGCACTCAGAAATTGCCCCTGGCTTGGGGGGACCATATGGGACCCCAGAGAATTGAACTGCAGTCCTTCCTTGGCTAGCACATGCAAGGCAGACAGACACCTTACCTCTAGCGCCACCTCGCCGCCCCTAAATCATAATCTTAATAGAAGCTCAGTCCTTTTTAAATAAGAACTGATCATACTGATAAGTACCAGGCTTGTTTATTGCTACCTGACAGCATTTCTCCATCTTCTAAGTAACATGCCTAGACACTTAATTTTTTAATTTAATTTTTTTATTAAATAATTTTTATTTTGACCAAAGTGGATTACAAATCATTCACAGTAGTATTTCAGGTACATAGTGTCATTGAATCAAGGGCATTCCCACCACCAGTATTGTCCTCCCTCCACCCGTGTTTCCAGCATGCATCCCATATCGCCCCTCCTTTGCCCCCGGGCTACTAGTATAAGTGGACCCTTCTGTGTCTGTGATCTACAGCGTCCTTTATAGTTGAATTTTAGATATACAGTGAGTCAGGATCCTTCCCACCACCAATGTCAACCTCCTTCCACCAATAGCCTCAGAGTGCATTCTCTACCACCACCCTTTGCCCCCTGGCCTGCCAGTGTAACTGGCCCCATAGAGTTTAGATTGTTAAAGTTGAGTTCTCTTGATTCTATTATTGTTGACTTTGGCTTGGATATTTAATTCTATTCTCATTTTTTTTTCCTCACCAGTGCATCCAAGACCACTTGGCCGCTGCCCCCCAGCCTTTCTTTTTTCCTTTTCTCTTAATTTTATAGAAAAAATGCAGAAATATGTGGTAAAATAAAGTAATCCATGAACACTTAATTTTTAGACTACACAGCACACCTCAGAGAGAAAGCCAAAGAAACCATCCTACATAGAGTCAGAGAGTGAGCGTTCAGCACTGATGGCAGCCATCCGAGGTCATGGGGGCACCTGCAGCTTACGCAAGGTAAGAGGGGGCCCTTCCCAGATAAGGTGGGGTGTATCCGCATTCTCACTCCTCCATACTAATGGGGACTACAAAGTCAGATGCCCCTCTACTTGGAAATGGATGATAAGCTTCTATCCCAGTTGCCAAGAAGACTGCCCTGTATAGAGTAGCACTTGGGGTCACCACTACAGAGGAAAGATAAATCACCTATATTTCTTGTCCCCCACTCATGCACCTGGCATGGAACACTGACCTAGTCCCAGAATGCCCTTGCATGGTTCATCAGGAGGTGAAATTCTGCCCTCTGTCTTCATGACTAAACACAATCTCAGGAGTCAGTGTGACATGAGGGCAGGAGCAAAATTCTGGCATCAACTTCCACACACTAAGCCAAGGGATATGGAGAGGGTGTCATCCCCATGGAATCTGGCATGCATTTCACACAGACTGACACACGTTTTCCAGGTCTGTCTTCATGCAAGACTTGATGACACAAACCAGGATTCCTCACTTAAGCAGACCACCACCTTGTCTCCCTAAGATGGAGGTTGGTTGGCCACCAAACCCTGTGGGCACATCCTCATGTCACTGTCTCTCCCAGGTGTCATCCTTTGCCTCTGAGGAGCTCCGGAGCTTCCGTGATGCCTCGCAGTCCACGGCAGGAGCAGAATCTCCTAGCCGGGAAGATGCTGGTGTTCACATCCCGCCTCCTCCACCACCTTTGCTCCCTCCAGCCCCCCAGCTTCCCTCAGGCCCCTTCAACGACCCAGCAGATGCCAGGCAGGCCTTAATGGATGCCATCCGCTCGGGCACAGGAGCTGCGCGATTGAGAAAGGTGATGACGGGGCACTCTGTGTAGTTTGGGGTGTTGGGCACAAGGAAGGGTGGGAGGAAGAGTGGCTAAGAGCAATGTAGTGGATGAGCTTGGGTTGTTTCCCTTTCACCTGGGTAGAATTTTAGGCACAACCCCACCACCACCAGCATATGCCTTCCTACAGGTTACTGACTCTAAAAGGGCTTTGTGATATCCCAGCCCCTTGTGCTCCCACCTTGCCCCCATATTGATGCCAGGATGGGCTGCACAGAGTTCTGCAGTGGTCCCTGGAAGGAACTTTCTCAGAAACATGGAGGTATCAGCATACTCTTTCTCTATATTTCTTTATGTATCTGCCAGCAGTGTTTTAAAATGATTGATTTGACAGGTCAGAATGAGAGCACAGTGGTAGGGTGTTTGCCTTGCACACAGCCAACCTGGGTTTGATTGCCAGCATCCCATATGGTCCCCTGAGCCTGCCAAGGGTGATTTATGAGTGCAGAACCAGGAATAATCTTCAAGCGTCGCTGCCAGATGTGGCCCCAAGAAAAAAAAAACAAAAGCAAAAGATTGATTTGAAAGTCCCTTGAGTAGAACACATGCCTTCAGTTCCAGAATGCCTGCTTTCATTCAAGTCTTCTGCTGGACTATACGCTGATAACCTTTCTTTATAATATTTTTGTAATATTTATATGTAATATTTAATATATGTTATATATAAATAATTAATAAATTATATAAATTATAATTTATAAGGAACTATAAATTTTATTTATGATAAAGTTATAATAAATAATAAGTTTAAAATTTATAAATAAAGTATATATTTTATATGTATGGATAAATTTATATAAAATAATGATGACTAATTGGTGGTTAATAATATAAATAATGTAAATTATAATAATAAATAATACATATATTTTTATATGATAAGATACTTTTATGATATTATTTTGACATCATGATCACAAAGTTTGTGATTGAATTTCAGTTCTACAATGTATACCACCCTTCACCCATGAACATTTCCTACCACTAATGTCCCCAGTTTCCCTCCCCTCATCACATCCAGAGATGCTTACTGGTGAATTTTATCAAACATTCAAAGAAGAGTTACTATCATTGATACTAAGACTCTTCCAAAATATCAGAGAAATGGGAATCCTCCCTAATACCTTCTACAAAGCTCAGATCATGCGCATTTCCAAAGCTGACAGAGATACTATCAAGAAAGAAAACTACAGAACAATCTCACAGATAAACACTGACACAAAAATTCTGGACAAATTCTTAGCAAACCAACCCAGCAACACATCAAAAAGATTATATATCATTACCAAGTGGGTTTCATCCGGGGATGCAAGGATGGTTCAGTATAAGTAAATCAATCAACATATATCACATCAGTAAAAAAGAAGATAAAAACCACATGGTTTTATCAATTGATGCAGAGAAAGCATTTGACAAAATCCAACACCCATTTATGATGAAACCCTCATCAAATAGGTGTGGAAGGAACCTTCCTCAAAATAGTAACAGCTGTCTATAAAAAGCCCACAACCTACATTATTCTTAATGGTGAAAAACTGGAAACATTTCCACTAAGGTCAGGCAAGGATGTCCATTGTCTCCACTCTTATTCAACATAGTATTAGAAGTCCTAGCAATAGCAGTCAGACAAGAGGAGGGAATCAAAGCAATTCAAATTGGAAAAGGAAGAAAGCCATACTATCTCTTTTTGCACATGCCATGATGATATACATTAAAGACTCTAAAGAGTACACAAAAAAGCTCCTAGAAACAAACCAAAACAGCAACATGGCTAGCTACAAAGTCAGTACACAAAAGACAGTTGCATTCCTTTAGACAAATAATGACTCAGAGGAGAAAGATCAAAGAGTCTATCCCATTTGAAATAATGTTCAAAGCTATCAAGTACCCAGGAACCAACCTAACAAGAATTGTGTGATATCTATATCATGGAAACTTTAAAACACTTCAGAAAGAAATAGGAGAAAACTTAAGGAAATGGATGAACATTCCAGGCTCATGGATTGAAAGAATCAATATCATCAAAATGACCATCTTAACTAAACTGCTATATAGATTCTATGCAATCTCTATTCAAATTCAGGCAACATTCTTCAAGGACTTAGAACAATTTAATTACAAAGTTTGTGTGGAACCATAAAAGACCTAGGATAGCCAAACCCACATTGAAAAGCAAGAAACTGGGAAGCATCTATTACCTAATTTGTAATTCTACTACAAAGACATAGTGATCCAAACAGCATGGTATTGGAACAAAGATAGACTTTCAGACCAGTGGGTCAGTATAGAATATCCAGTGACAAACTTCCAAGTATATAGTCAATTAGCCTTTGACAAAAGAGCCAAGAACTTGAAATGGAATAAAGACAGTCTTCAACAAAAGGTGTTGGAACAGTTAGATAACCATGTGTAAGAATTTAAAGATTGATCCACATCGCACGCCTTACATAAAAGTTAATTCAGAGATGTAAGGGAGGCCAATATGGTTCCTTTCTCAAGGAACCATATGAGAAATAAATTTGTTGAACCACTGATACAGATTGTGGTAACCACCAATATTAGGTATTGGTGATTGGATTGGTTGCCTAGTGGTACCAGGAGGTACTTTTCTTGGGACAGTATTACTGAAGAAATTAGGATGTATAGTATTCTTCCAGAAGTAAAGGAATATCTGCCTACACACACACACACATACACACACACACACACACAATATCTGCCTACACACACACACACACAAAGTAAAGGAATATCTGCCTACACACACACACACACAAATGGCCAGAGACAGAACTAGAGGGAGGATTGCTGAAAGTGTAGAGGGCATCTGACAGATATGGAAGAACTGTAAATGTAACCCTGACCCTCCAATAGATCCCATCTTTCTCTCCTGAATGCAGTAGGTAGGCATCGAAATCATTAAGGCACACTTGTATTTTATAGTGTTTTCCTTATGGTTCTTTAAAGAAGAGGATGTCATTGCAGTGTGAAAATTTGGTGTGTTGATTTGCGAATTTGTGAACAAGAATGGGTAAACACATCACCCCTTAGCATCCAAATACCCATTTGTTTCCTGATATCACATCCTGAGTAACTGAGACTCTTGTTTTCACGCAGGTGCCTTTGCTGGTTTGAATCATCCAGAAGATCAGATATGGCAGAAACCCACCATCACTACTCAAGGATATACTGTATACAAGAGTCCTCAGAATTTGGTGCGCTTTCTTGTCTATGGGCCAAAACTCGAAATGTTGATTCTCAGTCTGTGTAATAATTTCAAAGTGGGGACGTTTATGCTGCCCCACTTACAGTTTGTGTGCCAAGTAAATGCATTTTGCCTCTGAATATTTTAAGTTGCCAATAACCAATTCTTGTTGGCAGGTTAATAGGAATAGAAATGCTGGTGCCCAACACTACTCCTTAATTCCATTGATGGGAAATGTGGGTAAAGTCATCTTTTATAGAAGTTTGGGACCTTTAAATGTTGACCAAATATGGATTATCAAAGTCATCAGGTTGTACAAAAATATTTTAAATTCTATAGGAAATATATCAATCAGTGGGAACAATTGAAATAATTATGCTACATGATGAACTATATATTTATAATGAGAAAACCATTGGGAGGCATTTTCAAAGGTGATTTTGTTGAGTGCTAAGACTAATGGATTGTTTGTTCCTCAAAAAACCTGGGCTTCAAGCTTCAGGGAAGGTCACTGTTGATAAAATAATGGGCTGTTTTTAAAAATCAACTATGTTCATCAGAATAAAAATTCAAGTGACTTATGGACAGGGGCATTTTTTTTTTTAGTTTCCTAAACATACTAACCACTGAGATCAGAAAGGTAGTGGAGACAATGTCACTGCTCTCCAAATTTGGACAGCTGCTCCTGGTAGGCTGTGAAGTAGAACAGGCTTCTCCAAGGAGAGCCATGTACGGAGCCCTTAACTTCCCTGGATGTCAGGACAGTCATATCTGTCATATCAGCACAGGGAAAGGAGGCACATGTCATGAGTCAGTATCATTGAAATTGGATCGAATCATGCTAATGTGTCACAGTTGGTCATTCTGGATGCTTTTGCCCAACAGATGCTTTTGCCCACCATGTGCCCTACGTCCTACGGTAGAACCCTTAAAGACAATCATTCACTAGTATCTATAATGAAGTTGAACTACTGTGAAACTTTTTCACATCTCAATCTAAAACATTTAATTCTGTTGGGGGGGGGGGCTTTTAAGAGATGGAAAGGAATCAAGAGAAATTATTCACAAAATGAAGTTTCAATCTTAAAGAAACGACAAACTTGGTGAGATTATTTTACTCTTCCAGAATTATTTCTGATCCAGTAGAATGAAAACTTGACTCTGCGTTGTCTAACTAAAGTTCACCACCTTTCTCGGTGTAGCAGGAGTATACGGCCAATTGCTCTGAGTCATCCTGTCTTTATTGTTTGTCTTTAGTGCCACAAATAAAAGAAAATGAAATTATAGCCTGTGTGTGAATTTCACTACTTCTTTCCACAATGTGTTTGAGCAGCCTATCCCAAGACAGAAGGAGAGATTAATTCAGTCAAAAAATATTTATGATTTCCTGTGAGCACAGTCTATGACACATACAGCAGATCCTTTCCTGTTCATATTAGACTGGAGGAGATAGCCATACATGGAATCGGTGGCAATGTATTGGATGTATATAGAACCATGAAGTGATGATATCTTCAAAGAAGAGGATGAAAAATAAAATGATTGCTTCTTGATATTGGGCAATTTCTGTTAAAACTTACAGGAAATAAAAGAGCAAACTGGGTGGGTTTATCATTGATAAAAAAAAATAATAAGCACAAATGAACTAAGTCGAGTTTTTTTTTCCAGGAATATGGAGAGACAAAGAAGGTGGGTGTGCCCACCCTGTCTGCCTGCAAGGGTCTAAGTCTGCTCACATAGGGAGACTAAGTCTGTTCACTTTAAGGTACGAAGAATGTTCCCCCAGTAAAGAATAAGGAAGAAAGGGGCAGAGGCTGATGATCTAAAATAGCTTTATTTCATCTAACCAGGCTTATATCGTACCAAAAGAGGGAGTGCCTAGGATAACTGAAGGGTCACAGAATGTAGCCTGAGGGGCAAGTGAGGTAATGGGGAGAAGCTTAGCAAGAACAATTGGGTTTTTCAATGCCCTGAACCAATGCAGTGTTCATAGGGCTCCTTTAACTGGAGCTCTCGTTAAGGGACTATGGATTAGCCAAAATTAATCCCAGTAAGGAATGTGGGGTGGGGGTTGTGCTCCATTTGTGCTGTCCATTCCCATCTCTGGTCACGTGGTTTAGGGACCATCACAGAAGGCATCGACAACTGATACAGAAGAATAAGAGCACTACAAAAACGTTTTTCTAATCTCTGTGCCCCTGTATTCACATGCAATTTGGTGCCCCGGTTGAGAGTAACACATGAAAGGAACCAGAACTTATGGATTCACCATGGAAACACACGCATTTCACTGGTTTCTTGTGCTTTTCCTCTATCAAAAATGCACAGCACTTTTCCTGTGCTAACCACTATCACTGGAAAATCTAAGATTCAGTTCCTGAATGTGTGTGCTCCATGGGCAAGCCCTCGTTCCCCTACAAGCTCACCTCAGCCAGTCAGCTCTGCTCTTCCCATGTCCATCATTTCTCAACTCAATCTACACTTGCATCTCTAATCAGACCTGGCCCTTTGGGTACAGAAAGATGGACATCCACAGAGCAGGTTCATGATATCACTTTCAATAAGAAGTAGCAATTCTATCTCTTGAGTGTTTATATGAAATCACATTAATTACAAAGAGGTCCATCTCTTTGGGGGGGGGGGGTTGCAGGCCACAGAGGAGCACATTCCAAGTGGTGTTTAAGAGGCCTCAGAGCCCCTCCCAGTGACTCTGCCAGACAATCTGACAGTTAAGTGATTAGGGAAAAGTAGGTGGTGTTTCTTTTGTCCTAAAGTGCAAGAGATTTCCCCAGATCACCCTAGACATACTCAAGGACCCCAGATCACAGAAGCAATAAAATTGGGGGCCCCTAGAAGTGCACTCAATGAAGCTTGGAGGGCCATGTGTGCCAGGATCATTTCCAAATCAGATATATGCAAGACGATTACTTTAACTCCTGTTGTATTTTTTTTTTTTTTTTTTTTTGGTTTTTGGGCCACACCCTGTGACGCTCAGGGGTTCCTCCTGGCTATGCGCTCAGAAGTTGCTCCTGGCTTCTTGGGGGACCATATGGGACGCCGGGGGATCGAACCGCGGTCCGTCCTAGGCTAGCGCAGGCAAGGCAGGCACCTTACCTCCAGCGCCACCGCCCGGCCCCGTATTTTTTTTTTTAATTGGGAAAAGGAAACTGGAAATCACACCCAGTTGTGCTCAGGGATTATTTCTGTACTCGGTGTTCTGTGCTAAGGGATCACTCTTGGCCATGCTTAGGGAACCATATGTGGTGCCAGGAACATATGCTGTGCTAACATCTTAATGACCACTACATCCCCAACTCTGACAGCAATTCTTTAAAGACAGTTTGTTCTCAGCAGTAGTCTGGGCAGTCATCTGATATTCCTACTGTTTCAAATGGAACCCAAGATTCATAGCCTTGATATCATATACCAAGGACAGCAGATTTGTTATTCCAGTTAAAACCCAGATGAAACTTCGGGTTTTGGGTCTATTATCCCCACCAGTAATTCTCTCTCTGTTCTGCTAAGTCTTGATGGAATGAAATTAATGAGATTTGGGAATAAAGTTCCAGATAGTATAATAAATCAGTGACTTAAGAGGTCAACACCCTGCTTTGTGAGGAAAGGGGTTTTCACTAGTGACATCTCAGACTTCTGGAGTCTCCAGGTCATATGAAAGGGGTGGCCAAGAAAGCAACTGGAGTTTTCTTGCACAAATCTACAGTCAGAGAAATATAATGGGCCAACCCTGAACAAAACAGGAAGGAGGAGCATAAAGAAGAATGGGGTTGAACCAAGGTTGATTTTTTTCCAATTGTCCCTGATATCCATGATCTAAACATTTACTAGTTTTGGTCAAGGACTCCAACTTGACTTTCACCCTCACACTCCAAGGATGCCCTAATGAAAGCTCGATTGTCAGTCTTGGTCTCTGTGTGCTATGGTCTCCTGCCTAAGTAGGACATAGTAAGCCTATTCAGAAGTACTTTTTCAACTCTACTGAATTAGGTGCTAAAATTAGGAGCTCTGCAGTACCATGCCAAGCAGAGTTGCCTGCCCTTTCATTATCAGGCAGCTCTGTGGCTTACATACCTGCAACACTTACCTGATAACCTAGACATAGATTCAATTCAATCCACACAAATGATACTGGGAAAAGTGTGTGACAGGGCGATTTTTACTCTGGAGTTAGACTCTAATACAAAATATTGGCTCTCACACATATCCCTAAAACCACAAAAGTCTTGGTCATTGAGTCTTCTCATCCACAACATTGTCAAAGTTCAGTAAAAGGGCAAGGGAGATAGTTCAATGGTCTAAAGCATGTACATTCTATGTAGAAGCTTCAGCTTATTTCCTGGCTACAGAGTCCCTAGAGCACTGTCAGGAGCAATCCAGAAGCCCATGCATCAAAAAAAGTACAGCTAGGTGATAGCAAACAATGATAATTCTGTACAATTAGCATAGGAACTGACAAGTAGGAAGATCTCCAAAGGCTAATAATGATTATATTCAGAACAAGCAAGAGAGCAAGTCTTTGATTCATGCCAATTGGCTCACGAGTATAGGATCTCTGAAAGCACAGGAGCTATGAATTCTAATCTTGGCAATGTCAGAAATATCAGTATTACAGTGGACAGATCTTCCTTACCAGTGAGTTTCAATTTTTTCATGCAAGAAATGAGAATCAGGAGTGAGATGTCTAAAGATCTAATATTATAGGTTGCTTTTTTTGGATGGAAAGATATTTGCGTTGCATCAAGCCTCAGAGCCCCCAAAGAAAGGGTCATTCTGAGAGGTGATTTAAGGAAAATATCATATTTTCCTAAATTTTCTAAAAAAAAGAACAAGATATTTATCTACAAACTCGGGGCATTACCACTTCTTTGTCTGCAGGTGGGGAAAAAAAGGGAGTAGTTTCCAGAAGCTGGAAAGTTTTAGATTTTAAAAATTAAGGATTCAGTCCTAACTCTGTTGTAGTCCATGTTAGAGAGTTCAGGTTATACCCTTTGCTTCTAGCTTAGAAATAAATTATTTTCTTTAATTTTAAGGACCAAGATTTACAATATCACCAGTGATATAACTCCCTTCATAACTCATAACTCCCTTTGTCACCCTCCATAGCAAATTTAGATCTGTAGACTAGGTGGCAGGTTCTGATACCTCTTTATAATTCATGAAAAAGAGAATTCTTTCCTTCTCTCTCTTTGGTTAACTCAATATGATACCCTTCCATTCTATTCGTAGAATGGCAAATTGTGTGATTTCAACTCTTATTTTCCTTTTTTGGGGGGAGATTGGGGCCCAAACTTGGTGGGTTTAGGAGACCATATGTGATGCTGAGGATCAAACCCAGGTTTGCTGCAAGCAGGGCGAACATCCTACCCGCTGTATTATCACTCTGACGCCTATATAATATTTCTTTAATTGGTAAAAAATTCTCAACTCTTAAAAATAAATTGAAGATAGTGGCACCTTGATGAATGGTGAAGGAGGCTGAAGAATGAAGGTTATTGGTGGGGGAGCTACTAACAAATAAGTGGACGTCTTTAGGAAGTCATACACCGGTATTAGGATAATTTCCCAAACAAAGTCTAGTTGTTTTGAATAAGAATATCATTATTTGGAGGCCGGAGAGATAGAATGGGGGTAGGGTATTTGCCTTGCATACAGGACGGTGGTTAGAATCCCAGAATCCATATGGTCCCCCATGCCTGCCAGGAGTGATTTCTGAGCATAGAACCAGGAGTAACCCCCAAGCGCTGCCGGGTGTGACCCAAAAACCAAAAAAAATTAAAATAAAAAATTATTATTTGACCAAGGTGGAGTGTGAAATTCATTTTTTATTTCTCCAAGCCAAGGGAAGTTACATGAGAGAAACCCAGCTTGACATTCCAAAGAAATGACGAAGTTCTCAAAAATGATGTTCTTACACTTCATAACATTTTCCAGTTTGATTGGGCGATGTTAAACAGTGATGCTGAACTTGCCAGTGACCTTATCTGCTATCTTAAGAGATGACCAGAGAGACCAAAAAGTATTGAGGTTTGACAACTCCTGGTTTCTTTTCTGACCCTAAATAGAAGAGGTAGAATAAAGTTGCTAGGAATTTTCATTCATTTTCATTGCTGGAGGCTAAACAGTCACAAAGGCAACTGGACTGGGAACAAGCCTTGGTACTGACAAATGACAAGGGATAACATTTTAACAACTATAGCATAACATAATTCCAGGTTCAGGATGACAACAACAGGAAGTTATTTGTACCTGAGTTCTGAACAAAGGGGGACGCCATTTTGTAAAGGCCACATGGCAGGCTTCTTTTCAGGTTTTGTGTAAGGAGAGAATCCATTTTGTCAGAACTTCATAGAGAAGGTCTTCACACGCCTAAGTATCATTTTTTGATTCAAATACCATGATCTCCCATCTCAAATGTTTCTGAAGAACTTTTGAATACAGCAGAGAAATCAGTTAGTCTTGGTGATCCTGCTTACTCATAAATGTCAATTGTACTTAGTCTTAGGAAAAAATAATGGGAAAAAACTTTACTTAAAAGATCAGATGTGAAATATTTCAGGCTGTTTGTGCTGTGTGTTCTCTATAATGATGATTTAATTTCATATCTGGAAGATATGAAAATGCAATAACATGCTTGTGTCCCAACAAAATTTTACTTGGGCTAGGTTTGCCATAGGCCATAATTTGACAAGCTTGTGGTGAGAAGATTTATTTTCAAATTGTATGCTTTTTATTTTTTTTCTGTTTTTTTTCTTTGCTCTTTTTTTTTTTTTTAATTCATTGAGATCATTGTGAATTACAAGCCGTTCACAGTTGTATTTCAGCACATTGTGACAGTGAATTAGGGCCATTCCCACCACAAGTGTTGACCTCCTTTCCATCATAGCATCATAGTTCCCTGCATGTATCCCATATCTCCACCGTTAGCCCCCTGGACTGTTCATATAACAGGTATAAATGAGTGTAGTGTATAAATTTGTGTATAGCTTGTTGTAGTTTGGATCTCTTGATTCTATTGTCATTGACTTTGGCTTGGGTATTTAGATCTGACCCCTCCCCTTTTATTTTTTTACTCAATGGCTCATGTGTCTCATTCTTTTTTTTTTTCTTTTTATCAGTTTGTAGAAAGATATAGAAATATTAGTCTGAACAAAATGCTTCCAGTTCTAAGGTTCTATGAAAAAGGTGGGAGTCCCTTTCAGGAGATATATAAGGGGTCAGGTATGGCAAGATTTTGTTTGTTTGCTTTTTTCTGCATAAGCAGAGTAAACATTGGGGGAAATTAGAAAGGAAATTCCTTAGCTAAGAGATACAGGGTGTCTCCACCCATGAAGAATACTGTCATAAGACCGACTACAAGCTCCAGGTATGTTGGTTGTCCAATCCCAAAGTCTTTCTTTATGGTCCCTGGTTAAGTTCTGTTCAGTTGACAAAATCTGTAATTAGAAATCTTGGTTATTGCACAGGTTCTAAGAGGAAGCCTAGAGAAAGTCCCATAAGGAGAAGCAAGAGAAGGTGATCTAACTATATTGTATACCAACTCTCAGGGAATTTACCTACTCCACTTTCCACTCTTTACATATTGAGAACTCATTTATAGCATTTTATAAAAGACAATTTTCATCTCATAAATATTAAAACTTAATGACTTACAGTAATAAATTTTGTGAGTTATTAATGATTTGCTTTTGGCTTTGAGAGGAAGGAAATTTTGGAATATCCACCAACCAGGCACTGTGTTGAATCATATACAACAGCTCATAAGTTTCTCAGGGTGTCATTTATATAAGAATGAACCAGGCAGGGGCCGGAGAGATGGCGCTAGAGGTAATGTGTCAGCCTTGCAAGCGCTAACCAAGGAAGGACCGAGGTTCGATCCCCTGGCATCCCATATGGTCCCTCCAAGCCAGGGGCAATTTCTGCAGCTTAGCCAGGAATAACCCCTAAGCAGTAAATGAGTGTGGCCCCAAAAAACAAGCAAAAGAGTGAACCAGGCCATCTCATTAAGATACACATACTAGAGCTTGTTTCTGCCATCAATTTGATTGCACCTTTTATTTATTCTTATTAATTTTATTAATAAAAAGTAATTATTAGTTTTATGGGGGACATGGTAAGAGTAAAAAATATTTACATATTTTAGGGGACAATGTTACATTCTGTCTACCAACACAAAACAAAATGCTAGTATTTGTCCACCACATTCCATAGAACTTTTTCCTTCAACCCCACTCTCTCTTAGATAACCTCAGTCTTTTATCAGAATGCAAGGTTTGATTCCATTAGACATTGCCTATCCTCTTGCTTTACCACAGTTTTTACTAAAAAGTCTAAGGAAACCATTTTATTTACTTTTTCTTTCTAAATAATATATTTATTTAAGCACCATAATTACAAACATGTTTGTAATTGGATTTCAGTCATAAGAAGTACACCTCCCTTCACCAGTGCATCCTTCCAACCACCAATGCCTCCCAATTCCCTCCTCCCCCATCCCCTGCCTGTATTAGAGACAGGCATTTAACTTCTCTCACTCATGAACATTGTCATGGTAGTTGTTAGTGTTGTTATTTCTCTAACTGCACTCACTATTCTTTGTGGTAAGCTTTATATCGTGGGTCCCTATCTCTATTGTCTCTGGGTATCATTACAATAATGTATTTTATTTTTCTTAAACCCCACAGATGAGTGAGACTATTTTGTCTCTATATCTCTCCCTCTGACTTTTTTCACTCAGCATAATAGTTTCCATGTTCATCCATGTATAGGAAGATTTCAAGACTTTATTTTCCTGACGGCTGTATAGTATTCCATTGTGTATATGTGCCACCGTTTCTTTAGCCACTCATCTGTTGTTGGGAATCTGGGTTATTTCCAGATACTGGCTATTGTAAATAGTGTTTCAGGCAACCATTTTAAAGCCACCATTTTAGTCAACATTAATTTAAAAAATGTGGGGAAATTGATGTGCTAGTCTAGGAAGGCATAGCAAACATTATTTATATGTGAGCTTCTTAGTGCATTAATTATTCAAGAAAAATATTAGGACGAAATTTTATTGCCTATATATGGGTATGATTATTTGCTTGTTTGGAGGCCACAGTTAAATGTTTTCAGGGCTTATACCTGGCTCTCTGCACAGGGCTCATCCTGAGAGTGTTTGGGGAACCACATGTGATATCAGGGATCAAACCTGGGTTAACTGCTTGAAATACAAGCATCCTACCAATTGTACTTTCTCTTTGGTCCTTTTATTTATAGCTTCAATTTTTTTCATATGGATTACTTAATGAATTTTATGTCTCACATTATCAGTATGAACATTGCTGGCTTGACACAAAGATGGTGTGCACCATATGAAAACAAAACTGTTATTCCCTAAAACCTAAAAAGTAAATTATCATGTGATCCAGAGTCCTTCAAATAATAGACTCAAAATATTTCAAAGTACAAAAATAGAACAGATATTTGGAGTCAGGCAAAGCATATTATTCAGTCTCAGAAAGGAAGAACATTCTGATATATGCTACCACATTAAACACCTTTGAAGACACTATTCTAAGTGGAACAAGTTACAGCTACTGTTTGGTTGCACTTATGAACGTTATTTATTATAATCAAAGTCATAGATACAGAAAGCAGAATGATGGATCCCAGGGGACGGCAGAAGAGGAACATGGAGTTACTGTTTGATAGGCATGGAGTTTCAATCGGGGAAGAGAAAAATAATGTAATGAAATGAATGGTAAAGATAGCATAGAAAGATCTATTTGTTGCTGTTGAACTGTATATTTAAAAGTGACCAAAATGATAAATTTTATATATGTTTTATCACAATTGAAAAATATAAAAATTCTCTCATGATAGTTAAAATTAGTTACAATTGAATTATAAAATACAGAAATATTTTTTTCACCTTCATTTTAAGTTCTGAGATCCTAACTATGACCCCATTCAGAGAACTTTCCTGTCTTCATTTGTCACGGTTAGAATAACAACGAAAAATAAGATAAGGTAGAGAAACATAAGTCTATGAATAAATAAGAATGTTGGGAAGAGTAACCACATTGTGTTTGATAGTTACTCTCTGAGGAAGGAAGGAAATAAAAATGTTTAGCTGAATCATCAAAAAAAAAAAAGAAGAAAATGAAATAAATTGCATTCTCTGAGGTTGGAAGAGCCAATGGTGTTAGGAAATATGTGTATAAATGTGTTTCTGACTGTGGTGAAGATGTTTCTGACAAGACCTGTCTACTACCAGCAAAGATGAGACAGAATGACCAGAAAGGATGACTGTCCAGTGAGTCAGTGCCAGAAAGTCAAATCGGGCTCTAATTTTTGTCCAGATGTATTTCTTAATCACTACAGACCAGCAACAGTTGTATTTCTTCCTTTTCCTTCACGCTCTAACATTTGGACTGGAATGCCAACAGCATGGTCCTAGAACTGTTTCCTAAGTTGATGTCTAAAATTGCCAGGCAAGATGTCCTCTCCCCTACCTGCCCATGAGGTAAACATTTCTCTCTCTCTCTCTCTCTCTCTCTCTCTCTCTCTCTCTCTCTCTCTCTCTCTCTCTCCTCTCTCTCTCCTCTCTCTCTCTCTCCTCTCTCCTCTTTCTCCTCTCTCCTCTCTCTCTCCTCTCTCCTCTCTCTCCTCTCTCCCTCTCTCCTCTCTCTCTCTCCCCTCTCTCCTCTCTCTCCTCTCTCTCCTCTCTCTCCTCTCTCTCTCCTCTCTCTCCTCTCTCTCCTCTCTCTCCTCTCTCTCTCCTCTCTCCCCTCTCTCTCCTCTCTCTCCTCTCTCCTCTCTCCTCTCTCTCCTATCTCCTCTCTCTCCTCTCTCTCCTCTCTCTCTTCTCTCTCCTCTCTCCTCTCTCTTCTCTCTTCTCTCTCTTCTCTCTCTCCTCTCTCTCTTCTCTCTCCTCTCTCTCCTCTCTCTCCTCTCTCTCCTTTCTCTCTCCTCTCTCTCACCTCTCTCTCTTCTCTATCTCCTCTCTCTCCTCTCCTCTCTCTCCTTTCTCCTCTCTCTCTTCTCTCTCCTCTCTCTCTCTCCTCTCTCTCCTCTCTCTCTCCTCTCTCTCCCCCTCCACTCCCTTTTTTTTGGTATCCTTTTAGGCACTGTGGTTTGAAAAATTGTTACTGAGGGTGGGGGAAAATGGGGACATTGTTGGAGGGAAATGTACAATGGTGAGGGGATAAGGGATAGGTATTAGACATTGTATGACTGAAACAATTATAAGCAATTTTATAACTGTGTAATCTTATGGTGAGTCAATTAAAGAATTTACTTATTAAAAATAAAATCAGATCCTTTCTTGATCTGGGGGCTAGCTCTAGCCGGCATGGGGTCTGTGGAGACCCCAATACCGAAGGCTTTCTCCCTAGCTTGGGCATTCTGGGAGCCTTGGTAGGCCCCCAGCCGTCCCCTCTCCTGCCCCCCGGCCTCCAGGCCTTCCCTGGGACCCAGCCCAGGCGGCCAGAAATGGTGGGTCCAAATTTGGGGGTGCTGAGAGCTGCTCATTTTTACTAAGGCAGTCTCTGGCAATTTCTTACCAGTCTACATGTTCAAAACCGTGCGGGGCGATATATATTAATAATATATCCTATCCTTAAGTTACGTTTTGTGTATGTAGAATGTCCATCTGGTATTCTGCTCTTTCGCACCCCCTGTTAAGCTCATTTTCACTTTTTAACTCTCTCACCCCCAACCATCAGTACCCTCCATTTGCCCTTTTGAACTTCAGTACTGCACAGTCCTAATCACACACCAACGTGGTGCATTGGATTTAACAACCCCCAACTATTTCAACAGACATAAAATGGACACGTATGGCTTTGAATATTTTATATCTATTTTCTTTGACAGCTAACTCTTACTAAATATTCTCATATACAGTGAAGATTTCCCCCACTTTTTATCTTTTCTTCTCTCTGTGAGCTGTTCAATAAGAAATATTCAGTGAAAGAGTCCCTCAGTTTAATGCTTATGTTTAACTATGTCATGAGGAGTTTTGGACTTGTTCTTGCAGCCCCCATATGGGCCTATAACGCCATGTGGCATTGTTCCTTGTTTGCATAGGCACATTAAAATGGGAAAATACTATACACACAAGTAAGTTCTTATCTAATAGAGATTGGAACACACAAATCTTGTAGTGCAATGGGACCTTACACCCTGAACATTGACATAATGACCTGGCACAGGCCTCAGAAGAATGGGCATTCTTCATTCACCCCTGAACCAGGGAAGCTATCTACTATCTACGAAACATACAAGGTTTTTAATAACAACACCTGGAAGCAATCCTCTACCAGGGAAGACCCTACCACTGCTCTGACATCTATCTACTCAAAAGAGACTTCTCTTAACACTGAGAAGACAAGAATATCAACGACCTGAGTACTGGACAGGGCTTTCTGCATTGCCCTTTAATTGTGAGGTGAAACTAGAGGACGCTCCACATCCTGACTTCAATGTAGGATATGCAGATTCCAGGATCTTTAATACAGAAACATGATACCAACAACAGAGACTGTGTGAAAAATAAAAGTGTGTTGGCACAACAGACAATGAGTTGGATTGGGCAAACTAGTTTGCCTGGAGCCTAGAGTTGGTCTTATGCCAGGAAACTTCAGGGGTATGGTCTCCTTGTATTTAGGCCAAGACTTTTCCTTTTCATGTCCCCCATATTTTGGTGGGCCTATGCAAACAATTATTGCCACTCTAACACCGTTTTTACTGTGCTCTTTTGACTCTTATTCTTAAAAAGGAAAACCCACTTTTGAGGTTAACAAACTAATATGCATGTGCATGGAAATGTAAAAAAGTACTTTGCCTTCAATGTATAAGGAGCTACATAAGCTTTATGTCTTTACATTGCTTTGTGTGCTGCTAAGAAATATTATGTACTACAATCTGGAGACTTGAGGGACAAAGTAATTGTACATGGGTTCTGTTTTATTTTTCTTAATGTTCTTTGGCTGAAAGTTCAAAGTTAAGATATCAGCAAGGGGACTTCTGGGAATTCTGTTTATGGGTGATTGTCCTTCCACTGTAACTTTACTTTGTCCTCTTTCTTTGCATCTTTGTTCTCATAATTAAAAATAACAAGTTAAAAAAATAAAATTAAATTAAATTAAAAAGGGTTTACAACAGAAAAGAGCTGAAGAACTTCACCATCTTTTTTCACATCTTAATTCCTTCTTCTCTCACCATCCCTGCCTTAGTAAGAATATATTATTGGATTTATGAGCAATCCTAAACACAGGAGACTGTCTCATCTTAAATACCATAGTATGTTCAAAAAGATATTTTTCAAAAAATTGTGCAAAGTTTTATTTGCCAGGGTTATGAGTTAAACCTATATTTTGAGGGACGAGCATACAAATGGTTCTATATCCACCCCACATTGCATATCAGTTATATAAGCTATACAATACTTGGTCTCTGTAGACTTTATGATCTACTTATCTGAAAAAGTAGCATGGAGAACTTAAGGGGATTAAGGGACCACATGGGGAAAATCTATCTACTTCAGAACTTGACTTTTATAATACTCTTGGAGACAGAGGTGAAATTTTTTTAAATAAGGCATATAAATAACTGATCATGGGTTAGAGGGTCCTAAAATAATGACTAAAACATTTGTTAGAGCAGTGATTTTTATCCTTTTTTATAAAGTGGTCACCCTTAAACCTTGTTCTTTTTCTGTACCCCACTCCTGTTCTACTAGTTGATTGTTTCCTGTCTTGTGCTGTGCCCCCCCACTTAGGATATCAATGGGGGACCATATTGCCTCCAGTTGTAAAACACTCATTGTTGGCTTCAAGTCTTATGTAGATAGACAAAAGCTACTAACTCTTTCCTCTTGAATCTGGGAGTGCTTGTGGCAGTTCTCATAAATGAGTTGGGTAGGAGTAAAATTATATGACTTCCAATGCTAGGTAATAAAAGAAATCCCTCTGATTTTCATAGTAAATTTTCATATTTTCATCCTGGGGAAAATGTCAGAAAGTCAGTTACCCAGAAACCAGCAATGTTAACCTCTTTCAGTATTTATTCGTCTCTTCACATCACCCCAAACTTCACCTCAGGTATCTTTTGCCCCCAGCCTCTCCCAATCCTTTTCTAAACTATCCAGTCCTTCTTCTAATATTCTTGGCACCTCTTATTCTCTTTGAAGATCTATTTCCCTACTCACGTTTTAGATGTTTCCAATCAACCGAGAAAACTTGACTTCAATATATTTTTCTGAAACAAAATCTTTCCTTCACAGCCATCTCTGTCCAAGCTGTATAGATCTTCACCATTTTCCTGGCAATTATCCTGGTTCATTGATCATCTTAAATATTCATACCTCGAATAAATGAACAGTTTGAGAGTATAGGATGAGATAGGAAAATATATTGAGTTACATTCAGAATCTTTACACCTTCCTGACAGAAAATCTGTATAGGCCATGTCCTCTTAGCATCCTTCTATGGATTTCATATGGAATTCATGTGTCTAGTACCTCTTCACAAAAATGCAGAATAAGCCTACCTGTGGGTGACAGATCAATTTCAGGAATCTGTACAAAGCCAGTTTTATTCTGTTGATGAAGGAGCTGCTTGTTTGGCAAATCTGCTTGATTTCAAAGTTCTGATATGCTAATCTGACTAGACCTGACAACTTTTAAAATGTTATATACTCTCAGAAAGAAGCAGGTGACATTGAATACTCCAAGGAAAACATAAAACACCATGACATTCAAAGTCTTGAGTACTGTGCACAGGTGGCAAATAAAAAATAAAACAAAATGTGTGGACAGGGTAGACAACACAAGAAATCAATTCTGCCACCTATCTCCTTGGAGTTTATTGTTCATATTCAAGAAAAGATCAACCCAGATAATTCATTTTGATTGCATATAAATTCCTGTAATTTTATCTCTAAGAGAAGTTCAGTGTCACTTTATGTTGATGATGGTATTAGCACCTGCTATAAGATTCTCCTGTGACAGGTTGTGATAACATGGTTGACATGGAGTTGCGATTGCTTCACTTCCTCTGGCCACTGGCCACTTTAATTTTCTTGTATATTATCCTTAAACTAGAAATTACTTTGGAATAATTTTCATATAATATATGCCATCTAACTATACTCAGTTAATTTACTGAGTTGTTGAGGGGAATATACAGTAGAATGGACAATAAAAATTACAAAGAAATTCTAAAACCATTAACTCTAGCTGTGGCTTGAACAGAGCCTACCAAAAACTATATTTAATTTTGATAGACATTTCATAGATTTGAGCAAAAGAGTAGATAATTAGACTAATAAGAGATAATACTACTGTGGGGGAAAAGTACATAAATAAGAAATAGGTGCAGGAATGATCCTATTATGAATATCTGGAATTGGAGAATCTTGATGTATTCTCAAAAAGAAAAGATGCTCAAAAAAATATTGAGTACTTGGGGTTCAACTGTGGTCTCTAAGGGAACCAGAACTGGGAGAAATGTTGAGAGAAATGATAGGTTTCAATGAGTTCTTTATTAATGCTAAAGTCCAGGAAAAGTTTAGGGAGATGTTTAATATAAATCTAAATCACTAAGTCAGAGCAGCCCAAGTGAAAAGGCATACTTTACAATTTAAAAAGACATGGATGAGAACTCTGGGCACTATGGTCTTCAAAAACGTTAGTTCTGGAAAACAAGGGAAAATTCGACATGTTTCAGATTAAACAAACTAGATATATGAAAAGAAAATGCAATACCTGATTCCAGACTCTGCCAAAAGGAAAATGCCAAAGAGCTATTACTTGTTTAAGTAACACAAATGAATACAAAGAATAGATTAAAATGCTGCCTAAAGTGTCCAGAGAGATAGCATGGAGGTAAGGCGTTTGCCTTTCATGCAGAAGGTCGGTGGTTTGAATTCTGGCATCCCATATGGTACTCTGAGCCTGCCAGGAGCAATTTCTGAGCGTAGAGCCAGGAGGAACCCCTGAGCACTGCCGAGTGTGACCCAAAAACCAAACCAAACAAGCAAAAAAAAAAACAAACAAACATGCTGCCTAAAATAAAATGCATTAAGATTGATATTGTACTGTTGTTATGGAAGAGAAACTCTCTTCTCCTAGAAGATACATCTGTGGAACTTAAAACCAGGATATATGCTACTTATTCTTGTGTTTCCTCAAAAATAAGAAGAAAATCATAAAGCAAGCAAACAAGAAGTGAGTCAGGATCAATCTATACTAAAGTTATTTACACAGTCTTCACTCCCATTTGTGAAGATGAAGGAGCATTTTAAAAGAATAATGCTAGGGCCAGAGTAATAGCGCAGCGGTAGGGTGTTTGTCTTGAACACAGCTGACCTAGGAAGGACAGCAGTTCGATCCCCAGCATTCCATTTGATCCCCCAAGCCAGGAGCAATTTCTGAGTGCATAGCCAGGAGGAACCCCTGAGTGTCACTGGGTGTGACCCAAAAACCAAAAGAAAATTAGTGCTAATAAGAAGAAAAATTAATTCTATAAAATTTAATTTCTGTGAAACTTCAGCAACCACAAGTTAAGCAAAACAGAGAGTAAAGAGAAAAGAGGAGAGTCGAGATGTTTAGAGGAGCATTTAGGCTAATTATTTCTATTGACAGAAGATAATTGGATATTTTAATAATTCTTTCAAATGTATGTAAATTGTGCCCCTAGCTTTTACAGCAGAAATCAATATAATTATATTAATAATTACACAATAAAACATTAATTAATTAAAATAATTTATAATAAAAGATTATTCTTCATAACTTCTTCCTGAACACAATTTCCCTTTGACTACTGGATATTTCTGATACATGGGAATCACACCAACTAACACAGATGCCTTGATGTTCAATTTGTATGAAAAGGAGGTGTAGTTTGATTGCCCGAAGAAAAGATCTAAAACCAGAGCCTCCTTCCGGTTTATGGAACAGACCACATCTGGACTAGCTGTGAGCCACTGCCTAGCACACCTGGCATAAGAAGTTTAAGAAACAAAACATGATCATTACACTGATACTGAAATATCAATAGGGTAAAGATATTTATTTTATTTTTTTACTTGATTTACTTTTTTCAGGTACTTACTCTTTTTGCAATGCAAAATTGTTTTCTCTTTGAGGATTTTATCTAGCATGGGGGCTTCCAATTCCTGGGACCCTATAGGAACAAAGGTTCTCCACTGGTCCATTTATCATGTCATGAAAGTGTGTCTTAGAAACTAACACTGAGAACTTTGTTTTCTATTGTTGTTGATCTTACAGACAACTTTATCCTGCTGTAAATAAAAGCTCCAGGAAACTTCTGGAAATGTTGAATTTCTCCTGTCAACATCATTCCTTGATTAAATTCTGTTTTGTTTTTTTTTATTTAAACAACTTTATTACGTACATGATTGTGTTTGGGTTTCAGTCATGTAAAGAACACCACCCATCACCAGGGCAACGTTCCCATCACCAATGTCCCAAATCTCCCTCCTCCCCACCCAACCCCTGCCTGTACTCTAGACAGGCTTTCCATTTCCCTCGTACATTCTCATTATTAGGATAGTTCAAAACCTAGTTATTTCTCTAACTAAACTCATCCCTGTTTGTGGTGAGCTTCATGAGGTGAGCTGTAACTTCCAGCTCTTTTCTCTTTCGTGTCTGAAAGTTATTATTGCAAAAATGTCTTTCATTTTTCTTAAAACCCATAGATGATTAAATTCTGTTTCTACCAGAGCAGTTTTGCTCAAGATAATGTATTTCCAACTTCGGGGGCCTTCGTACAGATATGACTTTCCTTTTTAAGTTACTGAGAAAAGTATTGAGGAAAATATGGGAAATATATAAACTTATAGAGAAATTTTTGATACATTTAATATTTTTCTTAAGTTTTTTTCTATATAGGCAAAAAAAAGAGAAATAAAATAATCAACGTTATTATTGGAAGTCTCAAGGCTCATTTACTGCTCAATCTTATGACCAGCTTAGAAACTGGGGAAGTTCTAAGCTGCTCTATCTAAGAGGTGATGGTGGAGTAGGCAACTTCAGAAGCAATGATGATAGGCAGATATCAGGGGGAGCAAGTCCAAAAGCAAGATGAGGCCAAGCATGGTGCCTGCCTCAAAGTGCTAAGTCAAGAGAAGGGAGATGGAATACATTACTCTGGTACACTCAGACATCTTAAAGAAGAAAGAGAGAAGAGCAGTGGCAATTGTAAGAATTCCATATGATGCAAGTCAGCATTCTTGACATCATCATCATCATCAGTGAAACATGGCTTCCCATCTGCAACAGTTCTGGGGGGCAATCACTACACAACACCCCTATCCCACCTGGTTCTCTTACAGAACAATCTCCATCCTCAGGCTTCCCCTACATATGCTGTGAGTTTGAGAAGTCCTGCTCACTCTATCACTAAGCAATGTCATGGAGGAAAATATACAGGGGTACTAAGAAAACAATGAGTTTGAGTAGACACTCTTTACAAATGTCTTCCATGAACTCTGCCTGAGATTAACAGTAAGAAACTTCTCTGAGCATTTTCTCAGGATGCTCATTGAAGCCAGCCATTTAGGTAGATTACATTTAGGAAGAAAAATAGACAGCTGTGGAAAAGGAAAAGGAGTGAGGAAAGAAGTCGACCAAGGTTTGGAAGTGAGAAGCAAAGTGGCATGTTTTCTAATTAACCCAAATTGACTCCTTTGAGCACTGTAGGCAAATGGAAGAAAGTGTCTGCTATAAGAATAGGGGTTAGCTTAGATCCCACAAGTTTTGTTTTAAACCACAACTGATTTCACTTCTTATTGCTGTGGGGTTGGAGTCAGATTAGGGAGCCAGCAGCATGTGATTCTGTTAGTGGCCTTTCTCTGGTGGAGTGGGCACAGTCTTACTGACTCTTCAGGTAGCAAACCCAAAATAAGTCTCACTCTTTCAATATGGCCACTAATCCCGTTCTGGGAACCACCATTTGACCCAGCTCACTTCAATCACTCCAAGGCCCACCTCTACATACCATTAAGTGGGGCTCTAGAAGAATCTAGTCCAGTTCATAGCCAGCCCAGTCTCCTTTCTCCTTTTATAAACACGACACACTAATTTCAGTGTCAGAGTGGAAGCCCTGCCTGAGCCTTTGCCCTCAGCAACTCTGGAAGCTTTCCAAGACCTAGGAAACAAGCCTCAGCCTGCTCCATTTTGTACATTCTCTGTTTGTTTCTCTTTGTGGAGTAATTTCTCATCCCTCCCATTTTACACAGAAGTTCAGGAGTACACACACACACACACACACACACACACACACACACACACACACACACACACAAGAATTTTTGCAAAACAATAGCATTAAGGGGCCAGAGAGATGGTATAGCGGTAGGGCATTTGCCTTGCATGCAGACGGGTGGTGGTTGGAATCACAGCATCCCATATAGTCCCTCTAGCCTGCCAGGGGCAATTTCTCAACTCAGAGCCAGGAGTAACCGCTGAAGCACTACTGGGTGTGACCTAAAAACCAAAAAAAAAAAAAAAAAAAAAAAAAAAGAATAGCATTAACACTAATATGTCCATTTTTAGGTCAATAGTTTTCTCCAAATGGACTATAATGACCACCATTAATACCCTACAGAGGTGAATTTTTGCCATGTAAATCTTTTCTTGTGCCTCTTCTTCCTATAAAGATAGTAATAAATTATTTTATTCCCAACATAAAATTAAAATTCACTAAAATAGTCTATTTATTTGGGGTATGGGGGTGTTGACAATTAAATACAAGGCCTCACTCATTCAAGGCAAGTACTCTCTTAAGCCAGTTCTCAAGGGTCTTATTTTAAAATTTGGCCCAAATATCATCCTTTAACCTCATACTAAAACTTATAGGGAAGGTGCCAAGGAATACCTAGTCTCATGAGAAATTGATGCTTAGGAGAAATCCAAGTGGCATCTGTATGTAGACATGCATTGAGTGAAAGTTTCTGGGGCTAGCTTCAAACTTACCTCAGTTTTCATCCAGCTCCATCAATCAATAGAGAAGGCCCAAACAACCATCAGAGGGCTATTGGATCCTACTTTCTATTCTGTAGCAATTACATAGCAATTACCATATTTTTCACTCTGTAAGACATAACTGACCATAAGAAGCACACAGTTTTAGAAGAGAAAAACAAGAAAAAAATAAAAATCCCAGCAGCTATCAAATAGTCTTAAACGAAAGTTCTCTACATGTGATGGTGAAAGTGCATTGACCTGACTGCTCTTCCTATCTTCTTATGTGGTATGTCTTCGAAATAAAGTGGGCATCACACTGCGGATATCAAGTGGTTAGTGTCTGCTCCCCCCCCCCCCCGCATTCAAGCTTCAGCCCCAGGTGCCATTTGCTCCATAAGATACACAGACATTTTTCCCCATCTTTTTGGGGGGAGGGGGTGAATCTTATGGTACGAAAAACATGGGACCTTTTAGGAAGATTTATCTTGTTAAACTGCAACAAACATGCCTTGATATATGAGCAGAACTTTCCGAAATGCTGCCTTACCTACCTATCCCCTATATTAGAAAAAAAAAACTAGCAATATTTTCTAGGCAACACTCAAATCTTTCTTATAGTTTTGGAAAAACTGGGTTAGTATTCTACATATTTATCCCATTAATGCCAGTCCTTATGAGCATTGGGTAAAAATAAGCAGGTACCATCAACCTTAACCACAGTCCTAGGGAACATGAACATAGAGACTCTTCCAGAACATAGAAGCACTTACCCAAGATGGAATCTCTATCCAGTTGACAGTGGTCCATGACAGTTTCCCTTAGGTAGGACCGTTCTATCCTCTGATCATCTTCCAGAGTTCATGCCAGTACTTTTCTTTCATTCTGTCTGTCCTCATCTGTGCCCTCTGATGCAACAACTGCTATTACTTTATCAACCCAATGTACCAGCAGAATTTCCCGAGTATCAGGCTAGTTTAGACAATTTCTTTTTCTGTTTTATGCAAGGAAAGTGATGAGCCCCACTCTGGAACTCCAAGAAGCCCCTACCATTGAGAAGGTCAACATAGTGGTCAATATGTACTGAGCAGAGGAGGCTGGGGTAGACAATAATCCTAGTGCCTACTGCCAGAAGTGAGCCAGGAAAAGGAATTTGGGGCAGAGGGGAATGGTTTCTTCAGAGTATCCTTCATGTTCAAGGATCTAATCTTAAGATACTCCTGTACTTGAAGTTTCCTAATAACTCTTCAAGAAGTACTCTGCTCTCACCAAATACCTTGAATTTCCACCCTCTGTGGCAAATGAGAAGCAAGGCTCATTTTTGTACAATCTAAGGCCCTTTGGAATGTCTGCCATGCCACACTTCCTTGCAGCAGCACAGAATTCTTTCAACAGGAAAACTTAAATATTCTGACTTCCAATTTGGGAACATCAATAAAAAATAATATTAATGCTTTTTATAGATATGCTACCAATAAAGAAAATATGTGTTGGCAAGAAAGTTTGGTGGTGATAAAAATGTAGCAGTACTTATCACAGAGTTCCTCCAACACTGGAGAGAACTGCACAAGTTTCACAACTAGACACAGATGCCAACCTGGCTTCCATCAATTCTTGTGTCTTCATCAGAACTGCCAGTGCCAGAACCCATTGCTAGGTTTCAATTTCAACAATAAGCTCGCTAACATACCTATGACTATTACAGAGCACTTTTTAAATAGCAAAAGTCGGTGTTAGGAATGATCAAAATACAAGTCATAGGAAATAGTAAAAGACAGGGACTGGCTGGCAAAAATCTTTATTCAGCCAGCAACTTCTCAGAGTGGTTTGGCTCTATGAATGTGAAGATGACTTAGCTGGACTAGTTATGCACCAAGAAAAGGAAACAAGGAACAGTGGGGCTTCGAAGCTTAACACATCATACTCTGGTGCAGGCAACGATGCCCATGGGATCTGTTTGGTGTATGGAACGACAGAATTAATTCATAAACTGAAAGCAACATGAAGAAGGGAGGGCTTACATACCTTCAGTTGCAAGTCATATTGTGCCCATTTTATACATGAGGATGCACAAGAGCTACAGAAAGACAGCAAGTGCAAAACAAAGCTGAAAGCAACTTCATCTACCCAATCACAAAGTTAATGATGCTATTCAAAAGTTACTCTTGCTCTGAACAGTAAATGTTTTTTTCTCTGTAGAAAAGGATTATGTGTCATCAGAATGGATTTTTTAATTAGGAAATGTTTGCTACAGCCAAGATTCTAAATAGTGACATTAGAAATCAACTCAGATGAGATTTAGGTCTCAGATTGTCTGAATAATAGATTTTCATGTATTTAATTAGATGAGGAAGTATTTGAAGGAATGTTTTATTTTCTCACAATTACGTATCCCTCACCAGATAGAACTTACTGAAAGAGAGATAAGCTGGAGAAACGGTTCAAAAGAATTTTTCAGGACAGGTATTCTGCTCAATAGATAAAAATAATGATTATGTATATTTTATTGAGACAAGATATATAGAGAGTACTTTTTCTGCAGTACTTTCTTTTCATTGTTGTTTTGTTTTGTTTTTGTTGGGCCACACCCAGTGATGCTCAGAAGTTACTCCCGGCTATACACTCAGAAATCGCTCCTGGCTGGGTGGACCATAAGGAGCACCAGGGATTGAACCGAGGTCTATCTTGGGTCAGCTCTGGGCAAGGAAAATGCACTACTGCTGAGCTATCGCTCTGGCCCCTTTTTCTGCAGTACTTTCTAAAAAAATCATTTCTACCTAACTTAATTCATAGCATAATGAATAATAGCATTTATGGACATCCTTTTTTGTTTCAGACCATACTGCTCAGGGATTACTCCTGACTTTGTGTGTAGGACTCTTGGCTATGCTCAAGGGATATATACATTTATAATTGTATGATATTTCCAAAAACTCATGTCTTACACTGTTCTATTATTTTAACTTCCTCTAGACAAATTGCACCTTAAAAATCATAGATATATGGTTATATCATAAAAATGCTTGACATAAATTATCATCAATCGCGTTTATTTGTACAGAATTAAAATACAGATAACGGGGGCTAGGAATAGCACTAAAATGTATGAAGCACCTGTTCAGTCCTGTGCACTGTCAGTTATACTCCCCATCATCCCTATCTCATCTGACTAGCTATCATGGAGTGTGGTGCCCTCTCACTCCAGTACTGCTTAGGAGTTACATAGAGAGAGAGAGAGAGAGAGAGAGAGAGAGAGAGAGAGAGAGAGAGAGAGAGAGAGAAACAGAGAGAGAAACAGAGAGAGAAACAGAGAGAGAAACAGAGAGAGAAACAGAGAGAGAAACAGAGAGAGAAACAGAGAGAGAAACAGAGAGGTAAAGAGACACAATTAGATAAAAAGAGTGAAAGAAGGACTCATTATATAGGACTGAGAATACACCAGAACCAACCTAGATGGCCCAAATAAGAGAGAGAAAGGCAATATCACAAGATATGCTAACAAGTGAGGTGGACCTTGTAAACCTGTTGAAAATCATTCCTTAAGTGATGAAATGGTATAAAAATGGCTTCATAGAATTTGTGTGCAGTCTTCTCCACACTTTCAGGTGCACACTTGTGATCTTAGAGACTGTGCATTCTTCAAGTCAAAGCAGATAAGGGTGCATTTCTTTTTTGTAAGGGAATCTCCCAAGCAGTCATTACTGGGCCCAGAGTCACTCTCGGTGGTATTTAGCTCAGACATGCAGCTAGCCAGCTCAGTGTCTGGGCATGGCCATGCTTAAGAGCCAAATGTTGCAAGGAGAGAACTCTGGCCTCAAGCATGTGCTACAGGCTTTTGTGCTGTCTCCGCATCCAAGAATAGATTTATTTCTTGTTTTTGTGTTTTTTTGGCCTGTTTTCAGGCCACACCTAATGATGAATAGCACTTATTTCTGGCTCTGTAAATAGGGATAACTCCTGACTGTGTCAAGGTTTTTAATCCATTTCGATTTGACTTTTGTGCATTGTGTTAAGGAGAGGTATGAGTTCATTTTTTTTTCCCATGTAGCTGACCAGTTTTCCCAGCTGTTGAAGAGGTTTTCCTTGCTCCAATTTGCATTTCTTGCTCTTTATCAAAAATTAATTGTTCCTAAACCTATGGGTCCATCTCTGGTGCTCAAGTTTATTCCATTGATCAAAAGGTCTGTCTTTATTCCAATATCATGCTATTTTAACGACTACTGCTTTATAATACAGCTTAAAATTGAGGAAAGTGATTCCTCCATGTTTTCTTTGCCATAAATTGTTTTAGCTATTCTTGGACATTTCTCCATAGGAATTTCAGGAGTATCTAATTCACTTCTTTGAAAAATGGCATGAAAATTTTGATAAGAATTGCATTAAAACTGACCAATGCTTTAGGAACTATTAATATTTTAATGATGTTAGTTCTCCCAATCCATGAGCAGGGTATATGTCTACATTTTCTTGCGTCCTTTTTTGTTTCCTGAAACAGTCTTTTGTAGTTTTCTTTATATAGATCTTTCACCTGCTTAGTTAACTCCAAGGTACTTGATTTTCTGAGGCACAGTTGTGAATAGGATTGTTTTCTTAATATTTTTTCTCCTCTTTAATTATTTGCATTTAGAAAAGCCATGAGGTTTTGCATATTACCTTTGTAGTCTGCCACTTTATTATAAAAGGCTACTGTTTCTAGAAGGTTTTTTGTTGGAGTCTTTCGTATTTTCTAGAAACAACTGCAAACAACTGAAACTTGACTTCTCCCTTTCCTATGTGGATGCCCTTGATGTCTTTTCTTGCGTAATTGTTATGGCAAGTACTTCCAGTACTAGATTGACTAGAAGTGGTGAGAGGGACAAACTTGCCTTGTTCCAGATCTTAGTAGAATGACTTTTAGTTTTTACCCATTGAGTATAATAGTTTCAATGGGTTTGTGATAAATATTGAGGAAAGTTCCTTCAATTTCCACCTTATTCAGAGTTTTTAATCATGAATTTGTGCTGGACTTTGTCAATTGCTTTCTCAGCATTTATTGATATGATCGTATGGTTTTGTTTTTACTTTTATTGATATGGTACTCTTCTGGAGTCTTTTTGTGGGTCATTTCATGTATTTTTTTTTCAATTCTTTGAACATCCTCCATTTTACTTCTCTACAGTCCTTTAGATGTTTGGTCCTTGTCGGGTCATCAGAGCTATCATCTTTATTGTTTAAATGTGATGGAGGTCTACATAGTTTACCCATTGTTACCTTTGCATTGTGGTTTGTTTACATGTTGTTTTGGGGTTCATTGACTAGGAGAAGACCGCTCCACTCCATGGCTGAGCTTCTTTGCTTCTTTGGGTCTATCCCTCTGGGCATAGGCACCTCACCTGCAAGATGGATCCAAGTACTGAGAGAAAGCTTGCAGTGATAACATATTTTAAAGTTACAATGATTTATGTCTGTGCTATTGATAGGAATGTCTTTGCCATGAATTATTCTAGCTATTCTTGGACAGACATAAGGCCCACTAGAAGTCCTAGTGGCTATCCATATGCCCCCAAAAGGCCTGCTGTGGAAAACTGCACAGAGAGTTGGGGACATTCCATAAAGACATTTTTGAGATTCATGTTATGGTACTGACATTATATTTCCTTCACATTTATTTGGTCTGTTCTTCCTTCTACTGGCATAATTACAGGCAAAAATATAGCCTCAACTCAATTTCTCTTTACCTGGAAGATTCAGCATCAAAAACAATTTCTTTTCTCTTTGTCTTTGAATGCCATAGCACTTTGTAACAGAAAGGATTGCTTTGTTTCAGGGACTTCCCCTAGACACATTGAATACCTGCTAACTAGTCTACACTCCAAAAAGTTTTGGCCAGAATAGGATTAGGCTATTGAATTTTACTAGGTATACATACTGTACCCCTTTCATATAATTTTTACCCCTTTCAAAACCTGACCTTAGGAAGTTAATCATTTGCTATAAGCCCCTAGATCTAAAAACCTATTTCCTTAGGTAAAGAAAATTTGTTCAGGAAACCTGCATTTTGCTAATCTCTTAATTTACATCAGTATGACAGCTAGGGCCAGGCCTGGGAGGAACTACTTTGATATATTAAAACTTACCTTCCTTTTATCCTCTGTGCTCCTAACTGAACTATTCTATTCTAAGGTTACAAACCACCTAAAGTCATGTGTATTGTTTAAAGATCAAACAATGTACACAGATAAGTTTCTGTACTTTGCAAAGAAACAAATTGTGGGCATTTCTTTTTTTACTTGTGACTGACATTATATCCTTATTTAAAAAAAAAACCTTTAGTCTGGATATTAAATTTAGAACGCTGTTCTCCACACACATTTGTGTGTGCTCTCTTTTCTTCATATTTCTCTGCTGACCATGCATCCACTCTCCTCAAGAGGACTCGAAGTCCTCTAATTCAAACTGGACCCCAAGAGCTAGTCTGCGACAGATTTATAGGTAATACAGTCCCTTAGGATATCAGACTAGGCCAGTTTGGCATTGTGCATTGCTAATTTCCAAGTGGTATTACCTCTTGTACTTCAAGAATTGCACTATTTTAGTTATCATAGTAGCAAACAATATTAGCTCCAGTTTTTAAGAAGGTACAATGGGGTTTGATCATTTGCAAGACTTACCCTGTTCCTCCTTTGTTTGTTTGCTTTGGGGCCATCCCCAGCAAGTGTAAAGGCTTACTCCTAACTTCATATTGGGAAGTCACTCTTCGCAGGGGTTGGGGAACAAATGGGTGCCAGGAATCAAAACTGGATCAACCACATGCAGATCAGACACCCTAAAATTGTATTATCTTTCCAGGTCCTCATCACCTGACAACTGATTTTGAAATGTTTAGGCAACTCCAGATCTCTAAAGAACGGACTCTGAGCCATGCCTGAGGCATTCAAGTTCTGAAAGCATGATCCACCTGGGGGATTGCTGGCTTTAATTCTGGTTTTTCTGATTAATAAACAAAATGAATATCTTAGTTTCTCCTTTTAATTCTTTTATGTATCATCATAAAATGCTTGGCACAGAACTGATCGTATCAGAGGATTCATTTACTAACAACAGCAACGAAAAGGGATCAGAAAAGTGTTGCCAAACTTACGTGCCAAGCTTAATAAAATCTTAGCTATTTATTGAAATACAAACATGCTTCTTTCAGTTCTATAAAGGCAGAGTTGAGACAGAGACTACATTTCATTGTCAAAGCTTAATATAGTGATTGTAGTTACTGTCTTGCTCTTTTTACATAAAACTTACTAATCCCTGACCTGAAAGTAAAAACTTCTTTTTATAGGTGACACTTATATTTCGTGGTTCTCTATATGCCTTTGTCTCTCACTTTTTAGTTTTAGACTTGTAAAGCTTTTTACATACAGTATATGATCTGTATTTACAAATAACTCGACTTTCATGTTTACATCAGCTTTCTTCTCCATTTTTTCTCATATATCTGCACATTCATGGCTCTGTTTCATTGTGTTGATTATTTTGTGTCTGCATTTTGAGTCAAATGGTTATCTAACATCTGTCTTTCATCATCAAAGAAGACGTCTCTGAATATATTCTGCTGCTCTATACCAAAGGCTCACGTCTTCACGTTCCTTTTTATTATTTTATTTATTTATATTTAAAATAGTATTTATTATTATTTATTTATAAATATTTATTATTATAGAAATAGTTATGTTATTTATATTTAAAGATTATTTAAATGCTGCAATTTACAATTGTTTTTTGTTTTGTTTATACTACAGTTTTCCTGGGACAAGCATTTTTATTTCTCTCTCTCTCTCTCTCTCTCTCTCTCTCTCTCTCTCTCTCTCTCTGGTTTTTGGGTCACACCCGGCAGTGCTCAGGGGTCATTCCTGGCTCCAGACTCAGAAATTGCTCCTGGCAGGCACGGGGACCATATGGAACGCTGGGATTCGAACCGATGACCTCCTGCATGAGAGGCAAACGCCTTACCTCCATGCTATCTCTCCGGCCCCTCTTTCTCTCTCTTTTTATCTCTCTTCTTTTCTTTTTCACATTGTGATTTGCACTACTATGAAAGGGTGTCATATGTGTCACCCATTTCTTATCCAGAGTGATCTGTTCCAACTCTCATTGTCATAGAAGATCCTTCTCTCATCTAACAGCACTCTCTCCTCCTTGTTGCAAGCATCCTACCTATGTACTTTTCCTTCTGATTCTCATCTCTATTATCTCTGGATATTATTACCATACTGTCCTTTATTTTTTATATCCTACAGATGGGTGAGATTATTCTAAATGTATCCCTCTCCCCTGATTCATTTCACTTAACATAGTAATCTCATGGCACTCAGAATAATAGTCTTCATGTACATCCATGTCTAAGCAAATTTCATGACTTCATTTTTTCTAACAGCTGCATAATATCCCATTGTGTAGATGTACCACAGTCTCTTCAGCTGCTCAGATTCTGACTGAAAACTATTGTAAATAGTGCTATGGTGAACATAGGAGTGTAGAGGGCATTTTTTGTGTTGTGCTTTTGGTATGTGCTATGGTATATCCCTAGAAATGGTATTGCTGGATCATATGGGAGCTCAATTTCCAGGGTTTTTTTTGCGGAATATTCATATTGTTTTTCAGAATGGCTGGACTAGACAGCATTTCCACCAACAGTGAATGAAAGTCCCTTTCTCCATGCATCCACGCCAGCACTGGTTGTTCTTTGTGAAATGTGCTTGTCTCTGGTATGAGATGGTACCTCATTGTTGTTTTGATTTGCATTTCCATGATGATTAGTGATATGGAGCACTTTTTCATGTGCCTTTTGGACACTTACATTTCTTCTTTGAGGAAATGTCTGTTCATTTTTTCTCCCTATTTCTGGATAAAGTTAGATTTTATTCTTGCTAAGTTCAGTCAGTACCTTGTATATGTTAGATATTAATTCTTTATCAGATAACTATTGAGTGAAAATTTTCTCCCATTCCATGGTTAACTTTGTAATAAAATAAATTTTTATAAAGAAGTTGCTTTTAGATCAATAGCCCAATACTATAAAGCTCTCTGCTTGCACAAGTCTAATCTGATTTCAATCTCGACACCCCAGATGATCCCTAGAGATCCACCAGGAGTGATCCCTAAGCACAAAGACAGAAGTCAGCTTTTATAGTGGGGCCCCAAAGTACAAAACAAAACAAACAAGCCTAAAACCTAGCAACTCCAGAACCGTAGTACTGGGTTGTTTTCACAAATTTGTTAATTTAGTCAATGATTTGCACTTATATATATTCTTTTTAGAAAATCTAGTTAAGATCCTATATATTTTTGTTACTGTTGTTATTGGTGTTGTTGTTTGGGCCATACCCAATAGTGCTCAGAGGTTATTCTTGGCTCTGTGCTCAGAAATTACTCTGGCAAGCTTGGGGAATGATATGGAATGCTGGGAATGAAGCCCAAGTCAGCCACATGCAAGGAAAATGCCCTTCCCAGTATTCTATTGTTCCAGTCCAAGAACCTACTTTTCCATATACTTTGGAAATTAATCCAAGTAACACAGAATATTAACAAGCCTTCCTTTCCCATTCTTTGAGGTCCAATATTTTGTTGAAAATATCTAAAAAAATTATACTTTTAAATATAAGTTTTTCCTTAAGGATTCTATTTTAGAACAAATATTAGCCCTATTTCAGGTAACGAAAATTTTAAAAAATTAAAAAAATAAAAAACATAATTGGTCTGGACATGAGTGCTCTGCTCCTAAGTGTTTGGGAAGGGCGGAGTGAACTAGGATGCTCCATTTTCAGATGTAATCTCTGGGTTCATTCTAAGTATTTGTTTACTTCCTTCAGTAGGAATTCCCATCACAAATACCTTACCCCACTCTTTGAACATACCCCACTTAGAAGTCTAGAATTTAAACATTTCTCCCTGTATTATATTCTCAGTAAACACCTCACAATAGGATCTAGAGCAGGTATTCTAAATTTTGACTACCTGACACTATTTTGTAAAGTTTTGACCCAGTCTAGCATTCTCAAACGTGCATTTGTAGAGAAGAATGTGTATAATGTAGAGTAATTCGCTCAACAAAGACAAGGTGGTCCTGCATGGCAGGAAAGGAGCTGAAAAATCAGAACTCTCTTTCTGTGTGCTAGTGTTCTTTCTTTGGAGAACTTGCTCTGGTCTATCTTCCTGAAAATGGAATACCTCATAAATTCACATCGAGATCAGCCACCCTCACACCTTCAGGTTTCATGGCTTCCACCAAGTACCAGTCATCATTAGAGATATTTTACTATAGTACTTACATCTACCTTGCTATGTGAGGGTCAAGAATATGTCTTGTTCATTGATGTACATTGATAAACTTATGTGTTTAAAAACTTAATGTACGAGACCTTTCCATTCCAGTTGCTTAACAAAGAGACTACATACTTATCTAATTTAGTGTGTTTCATTGCTCAAGGTCTTACATAACTGAGGGAGAAGTTGTGTCTTGGAAGCTTGGAGCAATTTTGGCCCATTCTGCTCTCCCACACCTTTCCAACTGCACATATCACTATAAAGTAAAAACGACCATTCACCTCCCTCCTACCCTGCCAAGGAGGCTCCAGCTGTGTCATAAAAGGAGAAAAGGAAAGGTAGTGAAACTGAGCCTCCTTTGCAATGTACCCCGAGAAATGTTCCCAATGAACCTATGCTCATGTTTAGTTCAGGTAGACGGCTATGAACAGCTCGTGATTAATGTTTTTTTTGATATCTTTATTTAAACACCTTGATTACAAATATGATTGTAGCTGGGTTTCAGTCATGTAAAGAACACCCACCTTCACCAGTGCAACTCATAATTAATGCTGAAGGAGTTTTATGCTTATATAATTATACTTATATAAATCATTTTTATTTAAAGAAGTGATTTACACTGATTTACAAGTTATTAGTTGTTAAATTGAGACATACAGTGTTTCGGCACCAATCTCACCACCAGTGTCAACTTCTCTCCACCATTATTCCCAGAGATCTTCTCCTGCTGCCTACCATCATAACAGCCACTTCTTTTAGTTTGGTTGATTTTATTATTGTTGACTCAGTGGTTTGGACATTTATTTTTATCCTTTCTTAACACTCCTAATGCAGGTGAATTCCCTTGCCCCTGTCCCACATTATTTCACATATGTCTTTCTTCTCTTCCATGCTATTTTTCCTTTCTCCTCACTATACTATGGGACCAAGCATTCTAGACAATTCACATTTAATCCACTGTATTTTCTTATACAGTTATTCTAAATACCACATATAAGTGATTTATTTATCACATATAAGTATATTTATTCTTCTTCCACTGGCTTACTTTATTTAATATGATATCTTCCAGTTCGATCTATATTGTCACAATGACTGCATCATTCCTTACAGGTGTATAATTATCCATCGTATATATCTAACACATCTTCCTCAATCACTCATCTCCTGTTGATAGGTAGGGTGATTCTAACTCTTAGCTATTATAATGAGTGCTGCAATTAATAGTGTTATGTACACAGGCATTTGAATGAATGTCTTTCTGTCCTGGGGATATAAATACCCAAAAATGGAATCCCTGAGTCATATGACAAATTGAGTCAGAGTTTACTGAGAACACTCCATATAGTTTCACATCGAGGTTGAACAGACAATATTCTTATCATTAATGAAGGAGAGTTTATTTTACACCCCATACCCATCAACAGAGATTGTTCCCATTATTTTTGATGTGTGCCATCCTCCCAGGTGTAATATGATATCTCACTTATCTCGATTTGGATTTCCTAATGATAATGCATTTTTGATGAGTATTTTTCATGTATGTTAGTCTTCCTCAGAAAGGTCTATTCATTTCCTCTCCCCATTTTTGATGGGATTTGACCCCAAATCTTAATACTTTATATATTTTAAATAGAAGCTCTTTATCTGACTATTCAGTGAAAATTTTTTTTCATTTAGTTTTTTAGTTTTAGTAAAGATTTCTTTTGTCATACAGAAACTTTTGATTTGATGATGTATTCCCATTGGTTTAGATTTGATTCAGTAGCCTTTGCCATTGGCATCATATCATTGAAGACCCCTTTGAGGTTTAGGTCTTGAAGGTTTCTGACTATGTTTTTCTCAATATATTTTATAGATTCATGCCTGAATTCAAGGTCTTTTATCCATGTTTAGTTGAATTCTGTGTAAGGTCTTATGAGATATGGGTCCACCTTTAATTGCTTACATGTGGTTATCCAATTGTCCTAACACCATTTGTTGAAGAGACTATCTTTATTCCATTTCATGTTCTTGACTCCTTTGTCAGGAATTAGTTGATCCTATACTTGGGGTTTTGTCTATTCTGACCAATCAGCCTGAAACTTATTGTTCCAATTTCATGCAATATCATCAAAACAAACACTTAAGAAATTGAAGAAGATCTAAGGAAATGAAAAAAAAAACACTCCATAATTAGCAGAATCAATATTATCAACATTACCATCTTACTTAAAGTACTATCTAGATTCAATACAATCCCTATCCAAACTCAGACAACATATTTCAAGGACTTATAAGTCAATGATAAAGTTTGTGTGAATTCATAAAAGACCCTGGTTAGCCAAAACCATACTTAAAAACAAGAAACTTGGAGGCATTTCATTACCTACCTTGAAGCTGTACTACAAAGCCATAGTGATCAAAACAGCATGGTGCCAGAACAAGGTTAAATTGTTATGAACCTTGTCTAGAAACGCAATGGAATCACTTGATTTAGTCCTTACCTATCCCTCTATAGACTATATTGAGGACCAAAATTGGGACTGCCATCATTTGAGCCTTCTCCTGCCCTTGCATGTTCCAGACTTCACAGCTGCCAAACATTTGGACACACTCTTTGACACTGAATATAAAATAACAACCAAGCATTTATGCCTTTGCTATTTTGAAGATTGAAAATGCCTTAAAGGCTTCTCTCTGTAAAGAAACTGTAGAGATACCATAAATAGTGACTACTCTGGAGGCGTACTCTCCAGATAATAACAAGGAGGAAGTGCCAAAGAATCCTGAAATAGGAGGGCCTGGCAATAATGGAAATCATTTTCTTCATACACAAGATTTCTTGTGATAGGATGTGGCTCAGCCCAAGAGCCCTGATATGCCCCCTAATTCTCCTGTATCTCTGTAGCTTCAACATCAAGTGTCTGGGCAAGACCTCTGTGTTTCTTCCTCTAACCTCTGGCTTTCCCTGCCCTGGCTTTTTCTGAGCATCCCTTGCCCACCACAAAATATACTCAAGTTTAAAAGAAAAAGTTGATTCTCATAGAGACTAAAGAAGCCACTACTTCCTCTCCCAACAGCACACACAAAAGCTAAGAGTTACTATGGATAAAGGATGATGATGGACTTTAACTGTCACTCATCCTGATTTCTATTCCCTGTGGCCAAAATACGACAGCAGATCCAGACAGTCAAATTCAAAGTGATTTGGTAAAACAATTTTTGACACTAGTAGGTTCATTAAGAATTATGAGATTTCCTTTTTCCATAGACACCACGCCAAACTACCTGGTATGGCCAGGTAAGGACAAGGGAGCTTTAAGAAGATACCCTTAGACAATAGTCAATCATTTTCAAGATCATCAGAAATCTGGAATCTCCCTATCCTTTTCCTATATAATCTTCCTCATGACCACATGGGTCTCCAGTGTGGGGGCCTTTTTGGCAGATGGATTCAAGTATTAAACTCTTTTTTTTTTATTTTTATTGTGACCAAAGTACATTACAAATCTTTCACTGCATCATTTATGGTACATAGTGACAATGAATGAGGGGCATTCCCACCACCAGTGCTGTCCTCCCTCTGCCCCTGTTCCCAGTATGCATTCCATATCTCCCTCCTCTACCCCCAGTATGCTAGTGCAACTGATCTCCACTTTACAGCTTGTTGTAGATTGAGCATCTATTCCACCGCCATTGGAGATAAAAAGGATAAGAAAAAGAGGAGAAAAAATTTTGGTGACAATTACCAAAGAAAGAAAGAAGAGAGAGAAAAAAAGAAAAGAAAAATGGAAGAAAAAAGAAAAATGGACCCGGCAAATAAAAATAAAATAAATCTCTAAATAATAACCACAAGAGTGAAAAATAATGAGAAAAGTGGAAGAAAAAAGAGAAGGAAAATAAAGTCAAAAACTAACAAATCAAAACAAAACAAGAAAAAGTATGGCATTCCCCCCACTTTTTTTTTTTTTTTTTGCATAGGCACAGTAAGCATTGGGGAAGAAAGGGATTTCCTGTGGCCTAAGAGATTCAGGGTTTCTCCATTCTTGAAGCATACCATCGTGGGATCAACCCCTGGCTCCATATATACTCATTACCCCATCCCAAAGACTTTTTTGTGATGCCAGGAAAGTTTCCTCTTAGTTGTGTGTGAGAAAATCAAGCCACTGTAGCTAGCAGGTTATAGGTCAGGGTCTAGGATAGAGTCTCTAGGTTCTAGAGGTTCCTATCTATCATTGTTGTGTTCAGTCTTCTGTAACACTTGCTCCCTGTTTTCGTTCAGTCCCTAAACCGAAGCCTAGGATATTATGGATCCAAAGGTTCTGCTCAGTCTCTGTTGTCCAAGTTGGACCTCGCCAGTTTTGATATGACAACAAGGTAAGGAAAACTTGATCTAAGACCAGGCTGTCCTATCACATCACCTAACACTAAATGGAAATCAGAAGAGGTATCGTTCTTTGAACTGTGAAAAATAAGAGCACCAACAACAGAAAACTGACTTTGACAACCGTGACTGAACAGAGCCTACCCTGAGACTAATAAGGAAAACCCTACCCTAGGCTGTAGTCCAGGACACATAAAAACAACAACAACAACAAGATGTCTTATTGTAGAGGTCAAGTATTAAACTCTTAAAAAAATAAAGAATGAGACTAGAAGCCAAAGTAATAGTACAGCAGGAATGGTTCTTACCTTGCACCTAGCCAACCTCATTTTAATCCCTGACACCCCATAAGGTCATCCAAATTCACCAGGAATGATTCTTCAGTGTAGAGTCTGAAGTAACTTCTGAGGATTGTTGGTCTAGCCTCAAACAGAATTATGAGACTTTTGAACCACAAGATAATAAAGCATTTAGGGTGCACGCCTCATCTATGCACAGCCAAGATTCAATTCTTGGAACCAATGGTTCCCAAAGGATTACCAGATACAACCTTAGAGGCCCCAGGAGTGGTCTGGATAACCTCAAGCACTGCAGGGCCCGAGCAGTATCAAATCCTCAGGCCCTTGCGTTGATTGAATTGCTAGTCTGATTGGTTGAGAATCTCCGGTGTGATCCCTAGACTTCTGAACACCATCAGCAGCATTTCCCAAAAGAATTATATTAGAGATCTTTTCTAGAATAACTCTTTCTTTTCTACTCTTTTGTTGTTGTTGTTGTTGTTGTTATTTTGTCTTTTGGAGGTGTTTTTGTTTTATTGTTTGGGTTTTTTTGGGCCACATCCAGCAGCACTCAGAGGTTACTCCTGGCTCTGTGCTCAGAAATGACTGCTGGCAGGCTGGGGCGGGGGTGATCATATGGAATGTTGGGGATTGAACCTAGGTCCTTTACAAGTAGGCTTGGAAGGCAAACACCCTACCACTGTGCTATCACACTTGCCCCTGTCTTTTCTACTCTCCTTGTGTCTCTTTCCAAGAGTCTACTTCTGAGAGAAGGCTAAACTGTCCCTCGGACACTGTTCCTTAGGCCAGACAACTAACCCGCTGGCAGATTCCTTGTTCAGACGATTCCAACCCAAGACTTCCCTGTGGGTTTGACTTCATCCTGGGTCAGGACAGCTTATGATGTTTCACAGCTGCTAGCCATGGCTGACATGTCATTTTTGTGGTCATGGAAAACAGCTGGTCTGCAATATTCAGGGGCGGGCAACTGGAGAAACTATTTTCAATTACACATGAACACCAGTGCCTTCAAACATCTAATTCTTAAGATATGCACAAATGAGCATTCCAAGGAACGGGATTCTTGAGCTGCAGGAAGGACCAGGAAGGACCCCACTGAGCAGAGAACTACACACTATGCAGGTTTAAATCATGAGGACATTTCTAGAAAGGGAGTTGTTTTGTTGTCGTGATTGTTGTTTTTTGCTTATTTTGTCTTTTTTTTTTTTAATGATTGTGGAGACCTTAAAGGGTCACTGTTTTCTTTTGGTCTGTTTTCATTAGAACTTTGGCCTTTCTTGTAAAACATAGTTTTCAGCCACAGGTTCATGGACCTGTGTGGGCTCACTGGTATTAAAAAAAAAATACGTTGAAAGCTGCTATTTCTAAAAAGCTTCCTTGTGTTTTGTCCTAAAACAAACAGAACACAACTCCATAGCAACTTTCTCCTAGCTTTCAGGGATGGGCACTATCCCTGGAAAGACAAACTCGTTTTCCCCAATTTTCACATCAATAATTTCTTTTAATGATTTAGAAAACAGGTTTGTTTGTCTTTTGAAATAGGCTGTTCAAATATTCCTTTTCATTTTTTTTATGTTTTTTATTCTTTTACTTATTTATTATTTATAGGATCACGCTCAGTTTTCTGGGGCCTATTCCTGGCTTGTTATTTGGGGGTAGGAGGTCACTTCACTTCTGGTGGTTCTTGGTAGACCACACAGTAATATGAATCAAACCTGGGCCTGTAGCATCCACTTTAGCCCTTTGAGCTAATTCCCCAATCCCTGATCATTCCTTATAAATAAGGAGGAAAAAAGAAAACCCAGGCGAAGATGACTTAGAAAAGGAAGTTTAACTCCTAGCTGATTAAGGTATAGGTCAACCTATGGAGTTAAATAACTAAATGTGAGAATGAAAAAAAAAATAGTTAATAGAGGTTTCTATTTCCAGAATTCTGAATTCCAAAAGTTCATGAAATATCAACTGCACAATGAATTTACTATATTTGTGGCAGTCCTTTTTCATGTTTCATGTGTCAGGTGAAAGAGGGTCATGAGTGGAAATGTTTAAGAAGTCTTGGTTTAGCTCAATTCCTAACTAAGGAAAAAATTGTTGCTTCTGGAAACTTATTCTTATATGTATATATTGCTTTTTAAAAAAATAATCATGTTTTTCATTTTAAAAGAAAACCATAAGCAAAGGTTTTAATGTTGACTTTAGACAAACAATTGCTTGCACAGTGATGGTGGCAAAAAATAAAAACTATAAAGCGAAGTGACGATAAATACACAAAATAATAAGCTGAAATCTAGTTGCAGGGTCTCATTCAGGCATCAATGAGCTGGACACAGTTTTCTAGGAAAGAAGGAGTCCTCATCATGTTCCATAGCTTCTCCTTTAAACTTAAATAAACCCCAATATTAAAGGTCAGAAACCTATGCACTCCAACAAACCAAAAATTGTTTTGATGCCAATTTTTCTCAACTTAGGACTTCACCATATCAACTTTACAGCTTACGGATGACTGAGGACCTCTGATATGCAGGGAATTTAGGAGTTCAGAATGGTTATGATCTCCTCGGATCTCTCTAAATCTTTGACACACATACCATTCACATAAATAGACATGTTTTCCTCTGGTTAAAGGATTCTAAACACCTGTGAAAATACCCTGTTTGATTGATTTTTTTTAACCAGTCATTTACACATAAGCCAAAATTAGTTGACATGAGCTATTCCTAATAGTTGATTCCAGAGCTTCCTTTTTAAGGAAAGAGTAAAATGGAAGTAGATATTTGGAGTGTGGAGAATGACTCAGAAAAAGCAGAATGACACTAGGACAATGGGAATAGTGACAGGAAATTCTGGAAGTGTGAAACAAAACAGAGTAGAGAGAGAGGGGGGAGTGCTTATTTACCTTATACTTGGTTTTATTTAAAATACAGGAACCATGGAGTGATTAATTTTTCTCTTTTTTTGTCTTTTTAAACTTTTATTTAAAGTGTTGTAATTTACAAATATTTTTCATAAAGTTTTAGACACACAGTATTTCAGCACCAATTCTACCTCCCTATACTACTGTTCCCAGAGTCCATAAGAGGCACCTTTTCAATTTGGTTGTTAAAATTTGGGTCTTATGACTTCAGTCTTATTGACTCTGTAGTTTGAATATGTAGTTCTGTCCTTTCTTAACACCGCCAATGGACATGATTGGAGTTTTCTAATCTGTAAATATTTGAGGTTATTGCAATGTTTTGGTGAGAAAGCATCTCCTAAATAATCATGCACAGGGCAGACTCAACGTACTCCTGTTACTCAGGTGGATTTGCTCAGGGAGCTGTCTTCTAGAGAACCAGAGATTTGCTGGATATCTTGTGCTTATTTACTTATCTTTTATTTTCTGTTAACTTTCTGTTTTGTCATTTTTGCTACATCCTTACTTATTCATAATAGTTAAAAAAAAGAGAGAGAATTTTCAAAATACATTTGAACCCTGAAATTCTTTCTCTGAAGTGGATTTATATTAATGACTACTTAAAAATTAGGCCATGATTCTTGGGTTGGACTTTTTTTGTTTTGTTTGGGGGCCAGACCCTGAGTAGCTCAGGGGTTACTCCTGGAAGTGTTCAGAGGACAATATAGGATGCTGAAAATCTAAGCTAGATTAATAATATGTAAGAAAAATCCCCTACACGTTGTACTATGGCAGCAGCCTCATGAATCCATGATGCTTAAGCTAAATATAGAAGATGAATGCGTCTATCAAAATCCATCTTTGAAGTACTGGAATGTGAACTAGATACCTTCGGCAGTAAGAGACACGATACATAAAATCAGATCTTTCTGTCAATCCATGGTAATCCTTTCTAAGAATTAGGAAAGAGAGAAGACCATCTAAAGTCTTCAAGTTACTGAATGAATCAAAATGACAAAGGCTAAGTCTAGAAAGGAAATAAAAAATAATGAAAAATACTTCTAATTAAATGTCTGTCTTCTGAAAGGTAAACTACCAAATTGGAATGAACATCTTATTAGCAAACACTAAAAGATTCAGGAACCAGAGAGATAGCGTAGCAAGTAAGCTATTTGCCTTGCACACAGAAGACCTGAGTTTGCTCCCAGCATTCCCCCGAGTTCCACCAGGAGCGATCCCTAATAAAAGAGCCAGGTTTAAGCCCTGAGTATCGCAGGCTTGGCTCCAAAACAAACAAAATGATTAAAAGATCTAGTAACTTAGAGTTCACCTTGAACTATAGAGTGAATATGTATGAAAATGAACATAGAAGAAATCATTCTTACCATAGAAGATGTCAACAGAAAATATCCAGACTGAAACAGAGGGAAAACAACTGTTAAAAAATAAATAAATACAGGGGCCGGCGAGGTGGCACTAGAGGTAAGGTGTCTGCCTTGCAAGCGCTAGCCATGGAAGGACCACGGTTTGATCCCTCGGCGTCCCATATGTTCCCCCCAAGCCAGGGTAACTTAGCCAGGAGTAACCCCTGAGCATCAAACAGGTGTGGCCCGAAAAACCAATAAATAAATAAATAAATACAAAATATAGGACACAATATATATATGTATATTTATATTTATATATATTTGAACTTTCTTGTAGAAATGAGAGAAATATTGTATTAGAAGGTTTAAAAACATATGTGGGTGTGGGGAGAGGCACAAATGCCTAGTTCACATGCAAAGTCCTTGGTATATTGAATATACTGTATATAGCATATAACATACTATATACTATTATGCTATGTATAGTATATAATATTATATACTAATAATACTAATAAATTAATAAACTAATAACACTAAAAGTAGGGGGCAGCTATATTCAATAAACACTAGGTAAACAAAGATGTCGTTCTTGTGCTAATTTGATCACAAAATAAGTTGAAGTATTTATGTACTAGTAACTTAAAAAAAAAACTTAAAACTATGTGACATGGAACAGGTCTAGTTCCATACTAAAACAATGCTTTGTGTGCCTAAGGTCCGAGGTTTGACCTTCATCTATGCAAATGGAAAAAGGAAATCACTAGAAATAGGAGAAAATTCAGAAGATGGAGATGCCCTAGTGGCACAGAATATCTGCCTTACAAATATTCAAGCACAGGTCCTCCTCCAGGTATCACCCATATGCTATGAATGCAGTCCCCATGGATCTGTTGCAATTATTATTATTATCATTTTTTTTTTTGTTTTTGGTCACACCCGGAAGCACTCAAGAATTATCCCTTGCTCCTCGCTCAGAAGTCGCTCCTGGCAGGCCCCAAGGACCGTATGTGATGCTGGGGCTCAAACCTGAGTCTCAGTTGCATGCAAGGTAAATGCCCTACCACTGTGCTATCTCTCTGGTCCCTGGGTCTGTTATTCTTGCCTCTGTCTCACACACAGTGTGTGATGTCCTGATTACGGCAGTGTGAACACCAACACATAAATGCACACCCTCCGGCACCAAAACAATAAGTGTGTGAGCACTGTCATTAGGAGTATGGCCCTTGGCCAGCCCTATGACCCGGAAATAGTTGATGCCATCAATGAAAACATATAAATACCTGTATAAATGTGATTTGTAGGGATTAAATCACTGTTTTGCCTTGGCTCTTTCTGGACCCTTTGAATTAAGATGTATTGTTATGGCAATGGGAAAATTAGAAACACTAGCAGTTAACCAAGCACAGGTTTCCAGAATGGCAGCCAGAAACAAATTCTGAGTGGCTGGTTCTGGGAAACAGAGATGAACAAGTCATAAATCATGAGTTATAATTCAGAACAGAACTGAAAGGTGCAAACCCACTCATGACCTATGTGAAAAGGAGAACAAGACTATAGAAACAATAAATGAATGAACGCCTCTCTAGGCACTAAAGCAGAAATAATCCACCACAAAGATCCCCAGTTAAAAGGTTCCCCACCCTCAGTTCCTAAGTTCTGCCCCTCCTGCCTAAATATAACCAACTGAATTATGGCAAAATAACCAATGTGGCAATAAACACCATTCTGGGTGGGCCCTTCTGGTTTCACCATTTTTATGATTGCCTGAATAAACCCTATAAAAAGAGCTCTGTACCCCTGCTCTGAGCCACAGGTTTAGGTTATTGCTCAGCTGTATTCTCTTTTAACAATAAATAAGTAAATATCCTGCTTTCTCACAGAAGCCATAAACAAAGGGACTGAGCAACCCACCTGGTCAAGAACTGAAACAAGGGTCCAGGAAGATAGTTTAATAGGTAAGGCACTTGGCTTCATATGGCTGATCAGGATTCAATCCTCAGAGACCCATGTGGTCGCCTGAGTACTGCCAGTAGTGGTTTCAGGAGTGACCTCTGAGCATTGTTGGGTATAACCAGAAAACTAAAAGAAAAAAATTTAAATAAGAAGGGCAACCAGCAAGGCTGATGACCATTGGAGCAGCACAGAGATATTCCCATCCGCATCAACAGTAACAAAGGGAAAGGAAAAGAAGTTTTAAAAAAAGTCAGAGAAGTTTGCTCTATAAGCCTCGATTCTGCCTTAAACACATAATCTCACTTGTTCCCTTGCTTACTTATTTTCAGTTTGGAAAAGGCTGATTTCTTTCTTCACATGTGTTTCCCCTCATTCTCTTCTCTCATGCCTTTCTAAGCTATCTTTTTTATTCAATAAAAACTATCTATCTTCACTTAAAAATAAAAGGAGAGGCCGGTGAGGTGGCACTAGACATAAGGTGTCTGCTTTGCAAGCGCTAGCCAAGGAAGGACCGCGGTTCAATCCCCCGGCATCCCATATGGTCCCCCCAAGCCAGGGGCGATTTCTAAGCACTTAGCCAGGAGTAACCCCTGACATCAAATGGGTGTGGCCCATAAATAAATAAATAAATAAATAAATAAATAAATAAATAAATAAACAAAAGAAAAAGAAGAAAGTTGATTTTAGAGAGTTTTTAAATTTTTTTAATAATAATTTATTTAAGTACCATGGTTTCAAAAGGTTCGTAGTTGGGTTCTAGCCCTCGACTGTATACACCACCCTTCACCATTGTAAGATTTAAGAGTTTTGAGGCTGGAGTGATAGCACAGGAATATGATGTTTGCCTTGCATTCGGTCAACCTGGGACAGAGCTGGGTTCAATCCCCAGCATCCTATATGGTCCTCTAAGCCTATCAGGAGTGATTTCTGAGTGCAGAGCCAAGAGTAACTCCTGAGCACCAGGTGTGGCCCAAAAAGAAAAACAAAAAGAGCAACAAAAAATATTTGAGTTGTTTTAAACTTAGAGCCAGGACCAGCTCCATAGGCACAGTCCTTTCTAGAAAGAGAAGTAAAACAGTGAAAAATTATGGATACACTGGCCACACAGCTGATAACTGGCAATCTCAGGAGGAGAAGGCAGGCCAAGCCCCTACCCTGCAAAAGACATGACTGCTGCATTCATCACCCATAATCACTGCTTTGCCTATGGCCCTACTCCACCACTCTTTTAGGATTCTCTGCAGAGACACCAATCCGACCAAAATCCTGGTATGTAGGATTTGGGCTGGTATCATTAGGGCTTTTTTGGAATGAGTGTAGGCACCCTCCACTCCCCCTACATTCTCCTACTCTGGGAGTCCTGACAGCTAAGAACATATCCAATCACTTCATTTGCTTAATGCTGTCCTATCAATGGGAACAGTTTTTGATATATAGATATCAATATGTAGCTGAGGTCACTTAATGTTTGGAAACAAATGAAATAACAGAATAGTCAGCTAGTAACAAGAGCTTATGAAATCTTCTCCCAAGGTCTTATGACCTCATTGGACATAAAATAATTTTCACAAATTTGCTTGCCATTGAAGTTCTACTTCATTTTTCAAAAAAATTTCTTTCAGGCCAAAGCGATAGCACAGCAGATAGGGCATTTGCCTTGCCCGTGGCTGACTCAGGTTCTATCCCTGCCATCCCATATGGTCTCTCAAACCTGCCATGAGTGCTCTCTGAGTTCAGAGCAAGGAATAACCCCTGAGCACTACTACTTTTCTTCTCTACATATTTTTTCTTTCTATTATCTTTAAAATATTTTTATATTTTATTTAAACACCTTGATTACACACATGATTGTGTTTGGGTTTCAGTAATGTAAAGAACACCACCCATCACCAGTGCAACATTCCCATCACCAATGTCCCAAGTCTCCCTCCTCTCCACCCGACCCCTGCCTGTACTCTAAACAGGCTCTCAATTTCCCTCATACATTCTCATTATTAGGACAGTTCAAAATGTAGTTATTTCTCTAACTAAACTCATCACTCTTTGTGGTGAGCTTCCTGAGGTGAGCTGGAACTTCCAGCTCTTTTCTCTTTTGTGTCTGAAAATTATTATTGCAAGAATGTCTTTCATTTTTCTTAAAACCCATAGATGAGTGAGACCATTCTGCGTTTTTCTCTCTCTCTCTGACTTATTTCACTCAGCATAATAGATTCCGTGTACATCCATGTATAGGAAAATTTCATGACTTCATCTCTCCTGACAGCTGCATAATATTCCATTGTGTATATGTACCACAGTTTCTTTAGCCATTCATCTGTTGAAGGGCATCTTGGTTGTTTCCAGAGTCTTGCTATGGTAAATAGTGCTGCAATGAATATAGGTGTAAGGAAGGGGTTTTTGTATTGTATTTTTATGTTCCTAGGGTATATTCCTAGGAGTGGTATAGCTGGATCGTATGGGAGCTCGATTTCCAGTTTTTGGAGGAATCTCCATATTGCTTTCCATAAAGGTTGAACTAGACGGCATTCCCACCAGCAGTGGATAAGAGTTTCTTTCTCTCCACATCCCCGCCAACACTGTTGATTCTCATTCTTTGTGATGTGTGCCAATCTCTGTGGTGTGAGGTGGTATCTCATCGTTGTTTTGATTTGCATCTCCCTGATGATTAGTGATGTGGAGCATTTTTTCATGTGTCTTTTGGCCATTTGTATTTCTTCTTTGTCAAAGTGTCTGTCCATTTCTTCTCCCCATTTTTTGATGGGATTAGATGTTTTTTCTTGTAAATTTCTGTCAGTGCCTTGTATATTTTGGAGATTAGCCCCTTATCTGATGGGTATTGGGTGAATAGTTTCTCCCACTCAGTGGGGGGCTCTTGTATCCTGGGTACTATTTCTTTTGAGGTGCAGAAGCTTCTCAGCTTAATATATTCCCATCTGTTAATCTCTGCTTTCACTTGCTTGGAGATTGCAGTTTCCTCCTTGAATATGCCTGTAGTCTCAATGTAAAATATTTTTATTTCACTTATCTGAAACAAATTTATTACAGTCAATTATGCCAACTGTTTATGTTCAACTAATTCATATTCTTTAAATAAAGTAAATTTAAAAAATTAGAGAAAAATCATAATCATATAAAATATCATCTGTTTGAAAGCAGTAGAAATCATAATATATATATATATATATATATATATATATATATATATTTGAACTCCCATTTGATCCAGCTATATCACTCCTAGGGATATACCCTAGGAACATAAAAATACAATAAAAAGTCCCTTCCTCACACCTATATTCATTGCAGCACTATTTACAATAGCCAGAAGATGCCCTTCAACAGATGAATGGCTAAAGAAACTATGGTATATATACACATTGGAATATTATGCAGCCAACAGGAGAGATGAAGTCATGAAATTTTCTATACATGGATGTACATGGAGTCTATTATGCTGAGTGAAATAAGTCAGAGGGAGAGAGATAGATACAGAATAGTCTCACTCATCTATGGGTTTTAAGAAAAAAAAGACATTTTTGTAATAATTCTAAAAGACAATAGAGATGAGGGCTGGAAGGTCCAGCTCACGATAGGAAGCTCACCACCAAGAGTGATGACTGCAGTTAGAGAAATAACTACACTGACAACTAATATAACAGTGTGAATGAACGAGTGAAGAAAGCCTGTCCCAATACAGGCAGGGGTGTAGGGAGGTGGAAGATTTGGGGCATTGGTGATGAGAATGTCGCACTGGTGAATGGGGGTGTTCTTTAATGACTGTAACCCACACTGCAATCATGTTTGAAATCAAATAGTATAAATAAAGACATAAAAAATAAGAGTAATAAAATAAAAAAGAAATCATACTATATCCCTCTGTATTCTTAAGAGACTAAATTTATAATAAGTAATATGAGAAAAAGTGATAAGAATGAAAGTAAAGAAAAATGTATTAACATATAGATTTAGTACACATAATCAAGAACAGAAAAACTTAATACATGTTTTTTAAACATGCTCAAATATGCTCAAAACTCTTAGATGAGCCAAAGTTTGAGTGAGACATGGAAAAAATGTTAAAGTGCGCCATGATAAATCAAAGGTATATTTAAAGCCTAGATACTTTATTAATATATACAACTCTCAGGGCCGGAGCAGTGGTGGAAGCGGCAGGGCTTTTGCCTTGCACATGCAAACCTAGGATGGACCACGGTTTGATTCCCCAGCATCCCATATGGTCCCCCAGCCCGGAGCAATTTCTGAGCGCATAGCCAGGGGTAACCCCTGAGCATCACTGAGTGTGGCCCAAAAACAAACAAACAAACAAAGATATACAGCTCTTATTCCCTGGTCTATGAGGGATATTCCCATTAGAAAGATTGGTCTGTCTTTGTGCATGTAGTCTGTTTACAAATGCCACTTTCATTCAGACTCTAGAAACTTGTTAGATAAACTTATTGCCTAAAAAATATTCTTGGGTGGTGCTCTCCTATACATAAAAAAATTAAGTAACATAATTAAAAAATGAATCAGAGGCCGATTAGGTGGCGCTAGAAGTAAGGTGTCTGCCTTGCAAGCGCTAGCCAAGGAAGGACCGCAGTTCGATCCCCTGGTGTCCCGTATGGTCCCCCAAGCCAGGGGCAATTTCTGAGCGCATAGCCAGGAGTAAGCCCTGAGCATCAAATGGGTGTGGACAAAAAAAATCAACAGGTTTACAATCGTAACAGGATTTAAAGTGTACCTACTTAGTAACTAATATAGAAAGCAAATACAAAAATCAGTAGGGTATAGTAACTTAATATTTGATTTGATTTTATTTGATAAACATGATTTTATGGAGTAGAGTCCAAAATTATAGTCCAAAATCACAACATTTGTGTTCTTCTCAATTATATGTAATTGAGAATATCAACCTAAAAAACATCTTTAAAAAGTTGTATGAATAGGTCTTAGGAACAAAAGTAAAATAGTATAAATTATCTGACCTCATTAAGTTAGAAAAATCAAACATAAGGGCCTTGCTTTCCTGAAGCTAAAATTAAATGTTCTAACTCAATTGACCCAATAGAGTAACTAGTTGATTGTTTTCTTAGCATACCCAAATAACCCTTCATGGTTAGGAAAATTACCTGAAGTAAATAGGTATTTTTATTAGTCACCATTTGCTACCAACAATTCATCAGATTATTTTTCAAGTAACGGGGAATCTCTAAAAAACCCACAAATGCAAACAACAGGAAAACTAAGGAGGTTAATTGCATGTAAATGTCATTAATATAGGGAGAGAAGCCTAAGCAAATCTTCAAGCCCATCAAAAGACTTGAGCATGGTTGATAAGAACCTAAAATAGCATTCAATGCACTGGCAACAGAAATGAAGAAAGCACTAGCCAGTGAAATTAAAGAATCAATAGATAAGAAATTCAACCAACTCAAAGAAGAATTTTCTGAAGACAAAAAAAAAATCTATACAAATAGAATTGAGGGAGATAAAGAAGACACTAGCAGCCATAGTATCAGAATCACACAGGGAGAGAACTGTATAGATGAACTTGAAGATGAACAGATAGAACCTAGCATATAGATGAATAGATTAAAGCCAGCATGATAAAAAAGAGTCAAAATGTCAGTGGGTTAAACTTTCCTATCAAAAGGCATTGAGTGACTAAATGCATCAAGAAAGAAACCTATTTCTATTTGCTGCTTACAATTAGCACACAAATTTACAGAATAAATACAAACCCAGAATTAAAAGGACAGAGAATGGTCATATTATTCAAAGATAGACAAAAAAGTTGAACATCTCTAATTTTATCAGATCAAAACACATCATTCAACCTAAAGAAAGCCATTAAAGAAATAGAGAAATACCATCTATTGATTAAGGGAATAGTGAAACAAGAAATATTAATTGATCAACATATATGCACCAAATGTAGGGTCAACAAAGTTTATAAAGCTTTTCATTCACAAACCTAAAGGAATTTATTGACAGAAATGCAATAATAATGGAAAACTTTAACACCCCACTTTCTTTACATGACATATATAAAAAGAGAGAAGGTCAGTCAATATACAATAGTCCTAAATAAATTTTTAGAAGAACTTGGATTATTAGAATATAAAATCATACCAAGAATCCTTTCAGGCATAATACAGTGATGTCTATACAGAAATGAACTACAAAAATATATGTAAAAAACTTTAATACCTGAAAGTTGAACAAAATATTGAAAATAGCAACTGGATCCAAGAGAAAATCAGGAATAAATAAAAAGAATCTTTGAAACTAATGTAACTAATGTTAATGATGAGCAAACAATCAGAATCTATGTAGAAATAATATGAGCTATACCACGGAAGAAAATCAAAGCAGGAAGTCCTGCATCAGAGATTAAAAAAAAAACTCAAAAAAAAAAGAAAAGAAAAGAAAACCCTACCTAAACATTTTAAATACCTGTAGCAGGATCAACAAGTGAATTTCAAAACTGGTAGGAAAAAAGGCAATAATAAAACTAGAGCAGACATCAGTAAAGCATTTCAAAGAGTCAGTGAAACCAGAAGCTGGTTCTTTGAAAGAATAAAAAGAAAACCTCTGGCTCGACTAACAAAGGGAAAATGTCTAAATTAATCAGATCAAAAATAAAAGATGATAAATTGCCACAGACTCATAAGGTCAAGATATTGTTTGAGATATATCTCATGACATTATGCTATTAATTTTCAGAATCTAGAAAAAATAGCAGATTCTTAGAATCATGTCATTTCCCAAACCTGAATGAGAAGGAAACAGAAAACCTAAACAAGCAAATCAAAACTTAAACAGGTAAAAATAATTGAAGCAGTAATTAAGAAACTGCCAAAAAGCAAGTACCCTTGTCCAGATGGGTGTCTAGTAAGTTGTATCAAATCTCCAAATATTTACTACCTTTACTCTTTCAAATCTTGCAAAATATTGAAGAAACAGGAATAACTCCTAACAGCATCTATTTAGAAAACCTTCGATTTAACAGCCTCTATAAGACAATATTACACTGATGTCCAAAGCTGAAACACTGCCAGAAAAGAAAATTTCAGACAATTTTCCTGATGAACATTAATCTTCAACAAGAATATAAAAAATCATATACCACTGATCAGAAGCCAAACTTGGGTGCTAACAAGATGGCAAGGCTGTCCCACAGGATTATCAAAAACCCAGTGTTTTCTGGCAAAGCCAGTTTCTAGATTAAAGCAGAACATCATAAAAGCAATGTTTGTTTATCTTCACATGGTCATTGCTGGCCCCCAGAGTCCCAATTTGAGGGGCTTATAAATTTGAACTATTTCGAATGCCTGTTTCAGGGGTGTGGGAGAAGGGAGATGGGGGACATATTGTTGTTGTTGCTTATTTTTATGTTTTTGTTTTGTGCTTTGTTTTGTTTTTAACTCAGGACCATGGTTATTGTTTGGTGGTTGTCTTTATTGCTGTGCTGCTTTTCAGGATTTTTAAAAATTTTTTTTGTATTCTTGTTATATTTTTCTTCCTTTTTCCCTTCTCTTAAATTAATATTTATAGCCTCTAGAAATATTCCTCCCATTCTTTTTAGCTTGTTTGATTTTTGCCCTCCTTTTCTCTTTCCTTCTAACAGAACCACATAACTTGAACCATCTTGTTCTGCCTCGCAAATTGAAGGAGAAATAATGGAGGGTACCAAGACCAAACAGTTGTAAGAATATTGAGTAGAAATAAAATAAAAAATGATCAGACTTAATCATCAAATCCAAAGCCAATGACAACAGAATCAATACCCAATCTACAACAAGCTAGAAACAGAAGGGACCACTTATACTAGCAACCTGGGGGGCAAAAGAGAGGAAATGGGATGCATGGTGGACCTAAAATATTACTGTGAAAAATTTGTAGTCTACTGTGGTCAAAATAAAAATTATTTAACAAAAAATTTTTTTAAAATATACCAGAAATTTCTAGAAAACAATAGATAAAAAAAAATCATCTCAGCATTAAAAAAAAAAGGACAGCCTATGAGAGAATTATTGAATTAGTTCAATGGAAATAACCTAAGAATCATCAAAATACCTTATTAATGAGAAGGCAATTTAAATAACTACACTAACAACTATCATGACAATGGTATGAGTGAGAAAAATAGAATACCTGTCTTGAATACAGGCAGGGGGAGATGGAGGCATTGGTGGTGGGAAGGTTGCACTGGTGAAGGGGAGTATCGCATTTTATGACTGAAACCCAACTACAAACATGTTTGTAATCATGGTGCTTAAATCAAGGTATTATTAAAAAGTATTTATGAACTATTTCTTCCAGACAATATCCATTTGCTGCACCCTAAATTATATATTATGGCCAAAATGTTTTATCTAAATGTAGACAGACAAGTTGGGAAAAATATGTTTAGGTATTTTGAAAGATAAGAGGTCCCTGGACTGCAGATCGACACAGTGCTGCTATCAATTCAGACTTTGTTCAATGCTTCCCAACCAATGATCTGTTAGCGAATGATGTATTTAGAGCAGTGGAAGATCAATGAAACTCAAGCCACAGAAACAGCGAGAGCATGGGCTAGGCTATTTGCCATGAATAATATCGAAATTGATCATATCATCAAATATGCATCACTTCTCCTGTTCTGCCAAGATTTCTTCCCTTTTGTTCCCTTAGTGGAGACAGCCTTAAAAATATTAGAGTAAAAACCCAGACATCTTCAGTTCTTTGGTGATTAAATACATATTAGCAAACCTGTTTTACTGATTCCTCCTTATAAAGGCATGAGCAAAGGCTCGAAGTATCTTCTGAATCCTTGTAAAATGTTAAAATTGTTGTGATCCCCTCTTTGCTTTAATTCATTTTCCCCAGAATAGTTTAAGTATAAATCACATGAATAAAGGTGGTTGTCAGGGTTAGCTGCATGGGGCATAGGTGTTTTGGTTTTTGTTTTTAAATAAAAAACAGCTTAAAATTCCTTGAAATGTGTTTTTTTATTTTGAGGGGAGGACACTAATTTTATATTTTATGGCCTACTTCCTCCTTGCATTGGTTAAAAACAGCTAATCATTTCTTTAGAATAATCTCTCTAGCCAAGTCTAAATTTATCTAGATGATATAGACAAGCTTTATTATATGAATGAAAATAGGAGCATTAAACAAATATCACAACCCTCACTAATAAGCCCTCACTTTTCTGTCAAGTGTAGAATCTCCCTTCAAGAAAAAGCTTGGCCGATTTTGTACGGTTTGTCTTGAAACTTCTAGAAATCTTATATTTAATAAAATATTACTATTTAATAAAATATTTCTGTCATTCTAAAAATCTATTATGCACAATAACAAGTGGGATTCATACCAGGGACACATGGATGGTTCAACATAAATTAATTAATGTAATATATGATAACAATAAAGATAAAAATTATATTGATCCAAGGACCAGAAAGACTGGTTCATGGTAGGAAGCTTGCCACAAAGAGTAGGAGGAAATTACTGTGAAAGATGTGTAATTCACTTTGGTCACAATAAAAATTATTTTTTAAAAAAGAGAAAATAATATGGAAATTTCTCAGGAAAGAGCTGAAAAAAGACCCATCAATTCCACTTCTGGGTATCTATTCCAGAACACAAAAATTCATTCAAAAAGATATGTGTCCACCAGAAATTCTCTACTAGTTACATTTTAAAGCATTTCTAGTTTTGAATAAATTTTTTTCATATTAACTCATAACTGGAAACTACCCAAAGACCATAAGAAATAGAGTATAAAAAGCAGAATATAATACATTTATATATTGAAATTCCATAAGAAAAAATTTAAATTTAAAAATTAAACACAATATTTCATGATAGAATTAAGACAAGCACAAGGAATTGTGCATTTTATTACTTCATTAACTAAAGTTTCTATAAAAGTAAAATTATAATATGATAGTAAATTCAGAATAAAGTTCATCTTTAAGTGAATGGAGGTTAATTATTGAGAGGGTATAATAAAATTTTTCTATGGTATAAATAACATTCTATCTATTGATTTGGATAGTGAATGTTACATAAATAATCATCAACCAGTATAATTAATAGTGTGGTTATTTTACTGTACTAATATTTGGGCAAAATTTTTGCTATAAATTTCTGGAAAAATTACTTTCTAAGTTAAATTTCTCAAGCCATCCTACCCAGAAGTTATAATTGAAAAGAACATATCATTTGAAGGTTTATAATCCTTATGTTCCCTATAAGCTTTTTGGAAATGAAGAGAAGATAAATCAGAGAAAATGATTAGAGTGAATGAAGATGTGAAAATTATGAAGGTCTATTTAGACATTAGACTTTGAAGATCATTTTGTCTGTCTCAACAAATAAACTCTTCCATTGTAGCCTAAAAAGTGTCTACAGCATGTACTCAATAAATAGGCACAATTATATCCTCATTAAATTTTCTTTTTTTTAAAATTTTTTTATTTAAACAACTTTATTACATACATGATTGTGTTTGGGTTTCAGTCATGTAAAGAACACCCCCCATCACCAGTGCAACATTCCCATCACCAATGTCCCAAATCTCCCTCCATCCCACCCCACCCCCACCTGTACTGTAGACAGGCTTTCTATTTCCCTCATACATTCTCATTATTAGGATAGTTCAAAACGTAGTTATTTCTCTAAATAAACTCATCCCTGTTTGTGGTGTGCTTCATGAGGTGAGCTGGAAATTCCAGCTCTTTTCTCTTTTGTGTCTGAAAGTTATTATTGCAAGAATGTCTTTCATTTTTCGTAAATCCCATAGATGAGTGAGACCATTCTGCATCTCTCTCTCTCTCTCTCTCTGACTTATTTCACTCAGCATAATAGATTCCATGTACATCCATGTATAGGAAAAATTCATGACTTCATCTCTCCTGACAGCTGCATAATATTCCATTGTGTATATGTACCACAGTTTCTTTAGCCATTCATCTGTTGAAGGGTATCTTTGCTATGGTAAATAGTGCTGCAATGAATATAGGTGTAAGGAAGAGACTTTTGTATTGTATTTTTGTGTTCCTAGGGTATATCCCTAGGAGTGGTATAGCTGGGTCATATGGGAGCTCGATTTCCAGTTTTTGGAGGAATCTCCATATCACTTTCCATAAAGGTTGAACTAGACGGCATTCCCACCAGCAGTGGATAAGAGTTCCTTTCTCTCCACATCCCGCCAAAACTGTTTATTCTCATTCGTTGTGATGTGTGCCATTCTCTGTGGTGTGAGGTGGTACCTCATAGTTGTTTTGATTTGCATCTCCCTGATGATTAGTGACGTAGAGCATTTTTTCATGTGTCTTTTGGCCATTTGTATTTCTTCTTTGTCAAAGTGTCTGTCCATTTCTTCTCCCCATTTTTTGATGGGATTAGATGGTTTTTTCTTGTAAAGTTCTGTCAGTGCCTTGTATATTTTGGAGATTAGCTCCTTATCTGATGGGTATTGGGTGAATAGTTTCTCCCACTCAGTGTGGGGGAGGGCTCTTGTATCCTGGGCACTATTTATTTTGAGGAGCAGAATCTTCTCAGTTTAATATATTCCCATTTGTTAATCTCTGCTTTCACTTGCTTGGAGAGTGCAGTTTCCTCTTTGAAGATGCCTTTAGTCTCAATGTTCTGGAGTGTTTTACCTACGTGTTGTTCTATATATCTTATGATTTGCGGTCTGATATCGAGGTCTTTCATCCATTTGGATTTAACCTTCGTACATGATGTTAAATGGAGGTCTAAGTTCAATTTTTTGCAAGTGGCTATCCAGTTGTGCCAACACCACTTGTTGAAGAGGCTTTCTTTGCTCCACTTAGGATTTCTTGCACCTTTATCAAAAATTAGGTGATTGTATGTCTGGGGAACATTCTCTGAGTATTCAAGCCTATTCCACTAATCTGAGGGCCTGTCGTTATTCCAATACCATGCTGTTTTGATAACTATTGCTTTGTAGAAAAGTTTAAAGTTGGGGAAAGTTATTCCTCCCATATTCTTTTTCCCAGTGATTGCTTTAGCTATTCTAGGGTGTTTATTGTTCCAAATGAATTTCAAAGTGCCTGATCCACTTCTTTGAAGAATGTCATGGGTATCTTTAGAGGGATCACATTAAATCTGTACAATGCATTGGGGAGTATTGCCATTTTAATGATGTTAATCCTGCCAATCCATGAGCAGGGTATGTGTTTCCATTTCCACGTGTCCTCTCTTATTTCTTGGAGCAGAGTTTTATAGTTTTCTTTGTATAGGTCCTTCACATTTTTAATCAAGTTGATTCCAAGATATTTGAGTTTGTGTGGCACTATTGTGAATGGGGTTGTTTTCTTAATGTCCATTTCTTCCTTAGTACTATTGGTGTATAGAAAGGCCATTGATTTTTGCGTGTTAATTTTGTAGCCTGCCACCTTGCTTTATGAGTCTATTGTTTCTAGAAGCTTTTTCATAGAGACTTTAGGGTTTTCTAGGTAGAGTATCATGCCATCTTCAAACAGTGAGAGCTTGACTTCTTCCTTTTCTATCTGGATTCCCTTGATATCTTTTTCTTGCCCAATCGCTATAGCAAGTACCTCCAGTGCTATGTTGAATAGGAGTGGTGAGAGAGGACAGCCTTGTCTTGTGCCAGAATTTAGAGGAAAGGCTTTCAGTTTTTCTCCATTGAGGACAATATTTGCCTCTGGCTTGTGGTATATGGCCTTAACTATATTGAGAATTATTCCTTCTATTCCCATCTTGCTGAGAGTTTTGATCAAGAATGGGTGTTGGACCTTATCAAATGCTTTGTCTGCATCTATTGATATGATCATGTGATTTCTTTTTTTTTTTTTTTTTTTTTGGTTTTTGGGCCACACCCATTTGACGCTCAGGGGTTACTCCTGGCTATGTGCTCAGAAATCGCCCCTGGCTTGGGGTGACCATATGGGACGCCGGGGGATCGAACCGCGGTCCGTTCCTTGGCTAGCGCTTGTAAGGCAGACACCTTACCTCTAGCGCCACCTTCCCGGCCCGATCATGTGATTTCTATTTTTCTTGTTGTTGATGTTGCGTATTATGTTGATAGATTTATGGATGTTAAACCATCCTTGCATTCCTGGGATAAAACCTACTTGATTGTAGTAGATGACCTTCTTAATGAGGCATTGAATCCTATTTGCCAGGATTTTGTTGAGGATCTTTGCATCTGTTTCATCAGCGATATTGGTCTGTAATTTACTTTTTTGGTAGCATCTCTGTCTGGTTTAGGTATCAAGGTGATGTTGGCTTCATAAAAGCTATTTGGAAGTGTTCCTGTTTTTGGAATTTCATGAAAGAGTCTTGCCAGGATTGATAGAATTTCCTCTTGAAAGGTTTGAAAGAATTTATTAGTAAATCCATCTGGGCCTGAACTTTTGTTTTTGGACAAACATTTGATTACCGTTTTAATTTCCTCAGTAGTGATGATGGGTGTGTTTAGATATGCTACATCCTCTTCATTCAACAGTGGAAGATTATGAGTCCAAAAATTTATCCATTTCTTCCAAGTTTTCATTTTTAGTGGCATAGAGTCTCTCAACATAGTTTCTGATTACCCTTTGGATCTCTATCATATCAGTACTGATCTCTCCTTTTTTTTTTTTTTTTTTTTTTTGGTTTTTGGGTCACACCCGGTGGTGCTCAGGGTTTACTCCTGGCAGGCTCAGGGGACCATATGGGATGCTGGGATTTGAACCGATGACCTTTTGCATGAAAGGCAAACGCCTTACCTCCATGCTATCTCTCCGGCCCCGATCTCTCCTTTTTCATTCCTAATATGAGTTATCAAGAAGGGGCATACCTGAATAGCTTAATGATGCAGCTCATAGAATTAAAAAGTACTCAACAAAAGGACCCAAAAATAGGGAGACAGAAGGAAATAACAAAGCTGAGAGCAGAAATCAATGAAGTGGAAGCCCAAAAAACAATCCAAAAGATCAACAAAAGCAGAAGTTGGTTCTTTGAAAAAATAAACAAGATTGATAGACCACTGGCAAAACTAACAAAGAAAGAGAGAGTGAGAAACTTGATCAATTTTTTTTAACAAAAGCAAAGTATGAAAGAGTTTTCTGAGCCTTGGAGTAAACCAAGAAAGAAAAGAGCCTGAGATATAGGAGAGAAGAAATTGTAATATCCATGATAATTGGGAAAAATTCCAAAACAAAACCTGTGTGATAAATCATGACTCAAGTCACATTGAAGCAGAGCAAAGGCATAAGACCAAAAAAATTCTAATTCCAGAAAAGCAATACTTTTAAAGAATAGAATAGGAACTTGTATATCACATAGCTCAGCTATCCTTAATATAATAAAAGTTTTTTTCTGCAGAACAGGAATATTTAGATTCTGATATAAAAACCATATAATTCAGGTGCCTTTTTCCACCCATTATCTGATTACCTTCGAGAGTGGAAAGACCTAAAACTAAAAATCAACAGATAGCAAAATATTCTACTTATCTAGATTTGTGACTGTACATATTAGAACTGGTAAAGTTTAAAGTTTCCTGTGGACAGAAGTCAATGGTAGCAGTAGAGAGAGAGCTTATTCTTATAATTCATAACACGGTTTATAAGACTATTTTACTCTTTAGCAATAATGTATAATACTATTCATAAAAAACAAACTTATGGGGGACCAGAGAGATAGCACAGCGGTAGGGCTTCTGCCTTGCATGCAGCCATTTCAGGGTGGACGGAGGTTCGAATCCCAGCATCCATATGGTCCACTGAGCCTGCCAGGAGTGATTTCTGAGTGCAGAGCCAGGAATGACCCCTGAGTGCTGCCATGTGACCCCACCCAAAAATATGAACTAACAAAATAGAAATGAACAGAACATGAATAAATATAGCTTAAAATTTACTTGAAGTTTTACTTTAAATTTCATTAATATATTGCATTTATAATTTTTTCTCTATGTTTTATAGAACCCTCACTAACTGGGCTGAGATTCAGGCAGGGGGCACTTACAGTGAGACCAGCTCGGCTACAGGAAGCCAATTTGGGCCTGGGGACAAGATACTGCTCTTCCTAGCAGCGATGGGCATTCTACTGCCATCGCAAATGTTCTGTGTGGATACAGGACATGCAGTATCAGAGATTCAACTAAAATCCTCACTAATACCATGCATGCACACCATCTATTTGAATTATCCCCCAATTAAATCACATATGATGTTAATAGGTTTATTCTTTATATTTCAAATTTCAAATACACGAGACTAAATATATAATTACGTTATATGTGTTGGTTTTGGTATTTTAATTTTTTAATTATTGTACTTATTACTAATTAATTAAATTTACTACAGTAAATATTTTCTAGCTCTGGCTATACTGTCAACAAGGAAGGAAGGAAGGAAGGAAGGAAGGAAGGAAGGAAGGAAGGAAGGAAGGAAGGAAGGAAGGAAGGAAGGAAGGAAGGAAGGAAGGAAGGAAGGAAGGAAGGAAGAAGAAGAAGAAAGAAGAAAGAAAGAAAGAAAGAAAGAAAGAAAGAAAGAAAGAAAGAAAGAAAGAAAGAAAGAAAGAAAGAAAGAAAGGAAAGAAAGAAAGAAAGAAAGAAAGAAAAGAAAGAAAGAAAGAAAAGAAGAAAGAGAAGAAGAAAGAAAGAAAGAAGAAAGAAAAAGAAAGAAAAAGAAAGAATGAAAGAAAGAAAGTAAGAAAGAAGAAAGATGGAAGAAAGAAAGAAAAAAGGCGAAAGAAAGAAGTTTTGAAGTTTCTGGTTTTTGTTTTCATTTTTTTGTTTCCTTTTGGGGCCCATTCTCAGCCATGCTCAGCGATGGCTCCTAGCTCCATGCTTGGCAACCATTTCCGATGGGCTCAAGGGATCTTAGGCGATGGTGGTGACCAAACCAAGTTGTATGCAATGTTCCGACCAATCCATTCAAAGTTAGGATATATTTAATATATTCATAATATATGTCCTACTATACACATATTTAAATAAATATATACTTAATATTCTATAAATGTATTTAGTATATTGTGTAAATATATTTAATGCATCTTTATAAATACATAACTTATATTTTATATATAACAAATATATGCAAATGTTTAAGTATAAATATATTATGATATATTTTGTAAATATTTATATTTCCTATATCTATTTAATTTAAATATTGAATATATTAAATACATTTCTTTGTCTATATAAATTTATATAAGCTTGTTTTTCTGGAGGCTTCAGCTGCGATAGTGATATTTGTGCTTGAAAGAAATACAGAGAAATACATGTAAATGATGTTGGGATAAAAATGATGAGTGAAAAAAATGATGAGTGGCTTTTATTTGAGAAGCAAAATATATTTGCAGACAGCTGTTATACACAAGTGTCCCTTAGCTGGGGAGCTTTTGCAGAGTAAATATATATTTGTGAGATACTTAAAGTAAATAAAAATATTTTACCATTTGAAGCAAAATGAAGACAAAAATGGAGTGACTGTGAAGTTTGAAAATGAGCAGTATCAAATTCTTGAGATGCACTAATAGACCAGATTGCACACTTAACTACTTCAATAAATTACATTCATTTCAAAGAAGGAGAAACCAAGTCCCGGTGCTGGCTTTCTTATTTATTTGCTTAATTAAATCACCATGAGATGCAGAGATTAAAAGTTGCTGACGGCTGAGTTTTGGTCATACAATGTTCCAATGCCCATCCCTTCACCAATGGTCATTTCCTGCTACCAATTCAGTTTCCCCCATTATTATTCCTTTGTTATCCACAGACTGCCTATATGACAGACTTCTCTCTTTCTCTCCCTCTCTCTCTCTTTCTCCCTTCTCCCTTTCCTCTTCCTTACTTTCCCTTCCCCTCCCCTCTCCTCTCCAATCTATCTTCCTTATTTCCTTATTTCTTTTTAGGCATTGTGATTTACAATTCCTGATACTGACGGGGAATCCTGCAATGCACTTGACTTATTTTCAGTCACCAATTCTTGTCCAGAGTGAAAAACACATCCAACTCCATCACAAAGTGGAAGAAGAGATGAATAGAAATTTCTTCAAAGAAGAAATACAGATGGCCAAAGTGCATATAAAATATTTTGCACCATTAATCATTAGGGAGATACGAATCAAGAAATAGGAAATCACATAACACCACAGAGACTGGCACACATCAAGAAAATGTACAGTCTATGACAATGATAGTTGGAAATGATAACTCTGGACAAGAACTGGGTGTTGAAAAGAATATAAAGTGAAATGCCTAATACCTGTTTACTAACATTATTGCAAGCCACAGTGTCTAAAAAGAAAAAGGGAGAAAGAGAAATGTCTGCCACAGAGGGAGGCAGCCAGGGGAGAGAGCAGGAGGGAAACTACAGATATTGGTGGCCAGAAATGTGTACTGGCGAGTGATCTTGTACATTTATGACTGAAATTCAATCATGAACAAGTTTATTAATAACTCTGTATGTCATGATGATTTAACTAATGAATTTGTTTATTAAAAAAAGGACCAATCCTGATGCTGTTTTTGTTGTAGTATTGAACAAGCTGTAATTCTCAGATAAAATGGTACCATACTATAATTGTTTATGAAAAACCATTAAGTGGTACAGAAAAGCTGTGAAACTATAGCATGAAGGATTTCACTCATGTGGCACATAGATCAAAGGTGGAAAAATAAGCAATATTATAGATTTTAGACAACTATTATTTCCTGATCAATCATTATGTTGATCATTATTATTGATAATAACACTGATAATCATATTGACACTTAATATGACTACAAGAAAGCAAACACTTTGAAAAAGTTACCTGTTTTCTTTATACAGTGAACCCACAAGCATATTATAAAAATTATATAGAGGATGTTATAACTCCTTATCTGACAAAATTTGTAAAAAATCCACCATGAACAAAACTTAAAATGTAAAGATAAATTGCTGCCTTTTTTTTTTAGGGTCCATTATCACTTTTGAAATACTTTTAAAGATTGTGCAAAACCTACTACAAATAAAAATGACCACTTAGCAATCCTGCATTTGTAGCCAGAGGGAAAGGTTCTTGCCTTGAAAGGGACCTACTGCTGCCCCTGAACGTCCCCTTGCTTCCTGCCAAAAGTGAACCCAGAGTACAGAGCCAGGAGAGCCCTTAGCACAGCAATTGTGGTCTAAATTTTCCCCCCAAATATAACAAATTCTAAATAATCTTAAGAAATATTTAGGGCCCGGAGAGATAGCACAGCGGCGTTTGCCTTGCAAGCAGCCGATCCAGGACCAAAGGTGGTTGGTTCGAATCCCGGTGTCCCATAGGGTCCCCCGTGCCTGCCAGGAGCTATTTCTGAGCAGACAGCCAGGAGTAACCCCTGAGCACCGCCGGGTGTGGCCCAAAAACCAAAAAAAAAAAAAAAAGAAATATTCATAATCTCTGAATCGAAATATAAAGCATCCTACTTTTAGTATATAAATTAAAATGTAAAATTACCAATAGTTTATTTTTGATTATATGGCAGTCTTTTCCTCTTTGCCAAACTAATTTAAGGAGCTATATATGTATATTCATAAATAACTCTGTCCAATATGGCATCAAAATGTAAGTCATTTATATTGTATAAGTGTAACTCGATCAGAAGCGACTTTATCTATGGAAGAAATACTGTATTTTTACTGCCTTGTAACCATGGTGTTTAAATTAAAAAATAAAATATGAGTCATTGATGGTATGTGTCATCAATATGATTTGTACCAGTATCAATATGCTAATATGATGAGATTCCTCCTCTCGTTCATTTACATTCTAATGGTTGATGACCTAGAATGTGAAAAATAAAGGACAAAAATGCCTATATGTAAATGACTAAAAAAGGCAAAGCAGGAGCTCAAGTCTTTCTGCTTGGTGTGAGTTCTTGGTAGACATGCAGTACTGGGGTAGAGCTCAGATCATCAACTTTCTATCCATTGTGCTTCAGTCTCTTGAACTATTTCCCTGGTGCACTTGAGCTAGAACTCTGAAAGATTTCCCAAAGGAGTAAAGAATGGAAATATAATCCAATGTCCCTATGAAGGGGTTTCCTGCCAGATTTCTTACCTCTGGCAATCCCCAGTGATGGTTCTCTTAACATTTCTGGGGATAATGTAGTACTAATGGAGTAGTCTGGCTGAGTTAAAATACCCTTGTGTCTCTCCAAACAAGTGGAAGCAGAGATAATCAGATGGGAATATATTAAGCTGAGAAGCTTCTGCACCTCAAAAGAAATAGTACCCAGGATAAGAAAAGCCCACCCACTAAATGGGAGAAATATTCACCCAACATTCATAAGATAAAGGGCTAGTATAAAAATATAAAAGGCACTGACAGAATTTTACAAGAAAAAAAGGATCTAATTCCATCAAAAAAGGGGGAGAAGAAATGAACAGGCACTTTGCCAAAGAAGAAATACAAAAGGCCAAAAGGCACATGAAAAAATGCTCCACATCACTAATCATCAGGGAGATGCAAATCAAAACAACTATGAGGCACCATCTCATGCCACAGAGATTGGCGCACATCACAAAGAATGAGAACAAGCAGTGCTGGTGTGGATGTGGAGAGAAAGGAACTCTTACTTATGCTGGTGGGAATGCCATTGAGTTCAGCCTTTATGGAATGCAATATGGAGATTTCTCCAAAAACTGGAAATTGAGTTCCCATACAATCCAGCTATACCACTCTTAGGAACACAAAAATACCATACAAAATCCCTTCCTCACACCTATATTCATTGCAGCACTATTTACAATAGCCAGACTCTGGAAACAACCAAGATGCCCTTCAACAGATGAATGGCTAAAGAAACTGTGGTACATATACACAATGGACTATTATATAGCCGTCAGGAGAGATGAAATCATGAAATTTTCCTATGCATGTGTGTACATGGAATTTATTATGCTGAGTGAAATAAGTCAGAGGGAGAGAGATAGACACAGAATAGTCTCACTCATCTATGTGTTTTAAGAAAAATAAAAGACATTTTTGTATTAATTATCAGAGACAAAAGAGATGAGGGCTGGAAGGTCCAGCTCACAACATAAAGCTCACTACAAAGAGTGGTGAATGCAGTTAGGGAAATAACTTCACTGACAACTATCATAACAATGTGAATGGATGAGGGAAGTAGAAAGCCTGTCTCAAATATAGGCGGGGTGGGGGTTGAGGAGGAGGGAGATTTGGGACATCAGTGATGGGAATGTTTCACTGGTGAAGGTGGATGTTCTTTACATGATTGAAACCCAACTACAACCATATTTGTAGTCAAGGTGTTTAAATAAAGATATTAAGTAAAAAAAAAAAAAGATGAAAAAAAGCAAGCAATAGAAATCAAAGCACCATAGCACTATACCTATTTCTTTGAGCCTATTAGGTATCTGTGTGAAGTCACACTGCCAGTCTTCTAATGTTACAGATATTACCAGGCGAGGAGGCCTATAACTCCCACTAGGTTCAGTAACAGCATATAAAACACAGCTCTGAGTTACTTCTACTGTCCTCTTCAACCTAAGTTCTGCCTGGTAAAGTTCTGGCTCCCACTATGCTAGCCAGACTAGCAATAGCGTGTACAGCTTTTAGTTTTTTCATGACCAGTCTATTACAAACAGTAAGCATAAGTTCATATAGATTATCCAAGAGAGGTGGGTTTTAAGCTAAGCCTTCTAGAATGCATTTCATTCAATCAGCTGCAGAAAAAAATAGTTTTTCTATCACCTTCACCTTGAACCTTGCCCAATGACTGAATATATTTTTGGCTTCTTTGCATAAATCCAGCAAAACTGGAGAAATCCCTATTTTATGGCACCCCATTATTTACAAAGAATTTATGGGGATTGGTAAAGGACAGAGCATGTAGTTTATCAATTAAGATATTAGTACTTTGCCTGTCACATCAGGGTTATCCAGGCTGAGCCTATGTAAAGATATGAAGGTCAGGTGATGAGCCAGAGGTGGCCTTAGGTCTCTCATCCTCTGTAGGAATGCCATGGTAGAAGGAAGTCTGTCCCAAATTTCTCTGGTGTTGGAATAGACTCTGATCTCCAGAACTTTTTCAAGCAGGAAAAAAAGAAAGCAGGCTTAGGCTGTGGCCCGTTAATACAGATCTAGACATTCCTAGATGATTTCTGATTTCCCTAGGGCCTCGAGTGGTTGGCAACCTTTTTTTCAACTGAGCCAAATCTCGCCAAAACCGCGATTGAAATTTATTGTGAGAGCCATTTTTTTTTTTTTTTGGTTTTTGGGCCACACCCAGCAGTGCTCAGGGGTCACTCCTGGCTGTCTGCTCAGAAATAGCTCCTGGCAGGCACGGGGGACCATATGAGACACCGGGATTCGAACCAACCACCTTTGGTCCTGGATCGGCTGCTTGCAAGGCAAACACCGCTGTGCTATCTCTCCGGGCCCAAGAGCCACATTTTTAAAACCGAAAATACATAGAATGGTACACTGTTTTTAGTTTCAATAAGTTTTTATTGAGAATATTCTGCATGCAAGTATCCACACAGAAATCTGCCAGTTGCCCACCACTGCAATCCACCTCTATGATCGCCCTGAGGTTAGCAGAGTACTTGTAGCAGTATTGACCTGTTTGTCATTTAATCTTAACCTCTTTTAATCCTGTTTTTCTAGAAGAGGGCTCTGGGATCCCTTAGCTGACTTTTAAGATTCCCTGTCTTCATGAGGAGTAATCCCTACTACAAAGAGTAAAACTTCCTGCCAGTATCAGCAAACCAACATAATGCCATAAAGCATAAAAACAAAAACACTGAAGGTGCCCCCCCCAAAAAAGAAAAAAGCAAATATTCTCAATTTACAGAACACACAGAAGAACCATTATGCATATAATTTTAAATTCTATCTGGAAAACTTTGATTTCCTGTCATTTCTAAAGGTCCAATTTTATGAGCATTGTAACATGAATGTAGAGCATCTAAGTTCCTTTTCTATAGAATACTCTATACAAAACTTTAGATCATTTCTAATTTAGAGAATAACAATCCAGTTTGACAATAGCTTCTTTTCTTCATTTCAATTTACAGCCAACTGACTAAACTCACACAAATCCTCCTTCACAATCAAATGCCATTCGATTTAGAAAGCCTTTACTACGGTCATCATGAACCATTGAGATTTTCACACTTAAAGCTATCTTAAGTTCAACATTAAAGTTTGATGTGGCAAAACTGACACGGAATTGAGTTACCTTAGTAATAGCATACACTCACATGACCTGGCAAATAAATCAACAATATTGTCTGAAAAAGCTAAGCACAGTAGTTTGCAACATTTTCTACCTGTTTCTTGTGCTTGAACTCTTTGTCCTCCCTTGCTCTTATGTTACTCTGCCCTATTATGGCCTGTAAGTCTTTCATAAAGTAAAGTAAACATAAAGTCCTTCTCTTCCCTTCCTCTATAAAAATTTCTTGGTTATTCTTTGTGAATATATGTGTGTGGTATTTTTTTCTTTTGCTGTGGAGCCATACCCAGTAATGTTCAAGGCTTACTCCTGGCTCTGAACTCAGGAATTACTCCTGAAATTGTCTGGGAGTCTATATAGAATGCTGAGGCTTGAATCCAAGTTGGTTGCATTACCCCATTTGATTATTCTTGTAAACTATTTTTCCAGATGAAGGTCTGAATAAAGGAAAACTATTCATAACTACCCCAATCTCTAGTCACAGAAAATTCAGTCTGAAGTGAGAAATTGCTCTTTGCATCAGAATGAGTGTTCATTTTTATCTCCTCACATATATCCCAGGAACATAGCCTTCCCTCAAAGAAAATAATTTTAGGGGCTGGAGCGGTGGTGCTATCGGTAATGAATCTGCCTTGCAAGCATTAACCTTGGACAGACCACGGTTTGAACCCCCCAGCATCTCATATGGTCCCCCAAGCCAGGAGCAATTTCTGAGCGCACAGCCAGGAGTAACTCCGGAGCATCACGAGGTGCGGCCCAAAAAAAAAGGAAAAAAAAAAATTTTCGGAGAAGATGAAATAATGGAGCTGGTGGAGTGCTGGCTTCTACAAAGTATAGAATGGCTCTAGAGAGGACATTATATATAATTTCTATAAATTTTGCACATATAAAAGTTAATCTTCTGTGGTCATGGAGAAAGTCTCGAACTCTCATGGTCCTTTCATATTCCTGTCATGACTGTAAGATTCTCCTGTAGCTTCTGCTTTATTTAACGGACCCACCTTCTCTGAGTGATTCCTCCTTCCCAAAAAAGCTGAGGATTTGCATCTCAAATAGAGGTGGTCCTCCTCCCTTTGAGAAATTTCAGGGTTTTGAATATTCTTTTATTATTTCCCAAAAACTCATTACCACGTTCGCTCTACTTGCCTGCAACTTCTGAATTGACTTTAATAGGTTACTTAATATTTAACCTCCCTTCTCAACATAAGTTTTACTCTCTACTTAGTTCTGCTTGATGTCATCCAATGAATTGTAAATTCTTTTAATAAATGCTTTCACAAATAAAAAATATCACCCTTGCATAACTTTAACAAAAGTTCAGATTACTATTGCTCTAGCAGCAAATCCAGTTAAGCTTTTCCTCCTCTACATGACTACAAGGCAGAGCCAGAATTTCCTCAGAATCTGAAAACAAACAAGATAACAGAAGCATGCAATAGTCAAACAACCACTGACTCAAAAATATACACAAGGGAGCCAGGGTATGATACAGAGGTTAGGTAAGATGCCTAGCATATTCTCTGCCCAGGTTTGATTCCTGCCATCACATACTTCCTGAGGCAACACTAAACGCAATTGTAGAGGCCAGAGACACTGACTGGTATGACCCTGGAGGTCTTCAGCATCACCTGAGTGGTCCAGATATCCCTAGTTTCATGGGAATAAACATACTGTATTCTAATACTCCTGTACTACTGACCACTGCTCATTCATTGGTCAATAATTCCACTTTTGGCTATCAATTCCACTTTTGGGCATCAATCCCCAAGACAGAATCATTTTCAACTCAAAAGAATGCATGCATGTCATTGCTCATCATAACACTCTGTACAACAGTTAACATTTGGAGTCAACCTAGATGCCCAACAATAGATCAATGGATCATGAAGATGGGGTTTGTATACACATGAGAGACACAGCTGTATACAAAGTTGTACACACAGCTTTAAGGAATTATGAAATTATGCACTAAATGGAACTGGAAAATATATTAAAAGAAGTAAGCCAGAGGAAATATAAACATTTACACGTGGTATTTAGGATAATTGGATGACGGAATGCAATGGCTTAAGGGGGATTGCCTAGGCCTAGATCAACCTTGGTGCCATAGTATGGGGAGGAGAAAGAAAGAGAGTGGAGGCTAGGGGAAGAAGAAACAGTTGAAAAGCCACAAGGACAGGGGTTAAGGGTTGCAGGTACATTAGTGGTGGAGTCAATGCTTGAAGTCAACAACACAAAAACCATGAGACCCAAACTTAAGAAGATGCCTGTCAAGATGGCATGTTGGCGGGACATGCAGCTCTATGGGAAGAAAACTGGGAACATTGGCCAGGAAAATTGACAATGGTAGTGGATTCGGTGTGAAGATATGTATTTCTAAATCTCCACTATTAATAAGTTTGTAAAGCATGCTACCTTAATAATAAATGAAAAATAAATAAATAAATAAGTCAAGAGTAAGTAATGAAAAAACTCAAACTCAGGTCACCAAGTAGTGTGGGGAGGAGTAGGGAAAAAGAAGTCAACTAGAAGTAACCTTAGGAATGGCGACTGGGCTTTCAGATATGGCAGAGTAACAAAATGCATCAATACTAACACTAACACTAATATAACCATGTTACCAAAATTATAATTCAATTAATATTTTTATTGTAATGATAGAGAATAGCCTCAATTTAGAGTTGCAAGGGAGAAGCATTGCTTTAATAAAATGTTTCATAACTTTGAGTCGTTCAAGCCAGGATCCACTTAGGTTGACATGCAATTTCTCCATAATCTTATCTTTATTCCTCCTATCTTACACAATTCTGAAATTCCAATCAGTGTTCTTAAACTTGTCTGAGATTACTCCATAGTTAGGAGGTAAATCCATCTGGAGAAAGCAGATTTTGCATCAAATAACTAGGCTAGTTTATATTTGAACTAACTATGTGAATTTGATCTTACATTTAACCAATAATATAGTCTTTATTTCTATTTTATCTATAATGAATTTTTAAATAAAGCCCATGTTTGAGAAAACCGTTGAAATCTGGGGCTAGAGTGATCATAAAATAGGCAGGTAATTTCCTTTGCAGGCAGATGGCCCAGGTTCCAATTCCCAGCATTCCAGGTATGATCCTTGAGTGCAGAGTCAGGAGTAAGCCCTGAACACTGCCAAGTGTGTGTGTGTGTGTTTGGGGGGGGGGGACTTGCTAAAATTAACTTATAGCACACGTGATTAAGAAAATATTTTTGAAAAAATTTTTTTCTTTAGGCCCCTCTCTACTTCTCCAACATGAGAATTTTGAGAGAGATACCAGGTTGATCTGACACAGCATCTTATCTTAATGCCTTTCTTTGTGTCTAAAATTCTGCGTGTACTCCAGAGGATTGAGAAAAAAGTAGAAGAAAGTAAAATAAGGGGAGGAAGTAGATGTATAAAAAGGGAAGAATGGGAAGGGAAGGGAGGGGAGGGGGGGGAAGGGAAGGGGAGGGGAGGGGAGGGGAGGGGAGGGGAGGGGAGGGGCGGGGAGGGAAGGGAAGGGGGGGGGGGGCGGGGGGGGGGCGGGGCGGGAAGGGAAGGGAAGAAAGAAAGAAAAGGGAAGTCCAGGGAAGGGGGAATAATGGATTTAAATTTAGAGTTGATGAGGCTGTCGAAGTTGAATCCCAGGGTATTGGAGACTCTATAGATTCCATCCTTGAGCCACTTCTGGAGGAACAGCTGCAACAATCCTTTATTTTAGATGGGGAAGGGATATTTATAATGTGTCTCAGCCAATCAGGTTAGGAGGAAAACAGGAAAAGTAGAAAAAACAGGATACAAGCAGGAAAGGAGCAAAAACAGGATTCCATAGGTTAGGAGGAAAACAGGAGAAGTGCTCTGTTTAAAGGGAAAACAGGACGTGGGCTCTATCTAGGGAGAAAACAGGATGTGTGCTGCTCTGTTAGGCTTTGTGTATTTAGCTACAGTTAGCATCTGCATAATGGGTGAGCTTTGTTTTCTAATAATTTTCCTTTAAAAATGTCTTGAATTTTATCATGTTTAAAGCAGGTACCAGTCAACATTAAGTTGGTTTCTTTCCTGTCTTGACTTTCTTACCTTCCCTTTATCCTTTTTCTTATTAACAGCCAGAGGATTATTCTTATTTTGAAAGAGTTTGTACTATTTACCAAAACATATATATAGAGAGAATATATGACTTGTTTCTAATCAGCTGTGGATTTTTCCCAAGTCATCTTTTGGACACAATTTTCCTGTATCCCAGGTAGGCTTCTGCCTGTTTTTATATACATTTAATCCCATTTATAGGTCAGAACTTTAGGTTGCTCTTTTCTTGATATCTGATGCTTAACATAAAAATTCAATTGTTCTTAATTTCCTCTAACCCTTAAAAACTCAATTATGTCAGTAGTGTGGATGTCACCTGAGTAAATGTTAGTGATCTGATTAGTTTCTGGGAGAATTCACTGAAATCAATGACTGTTTAGGCTTCTCAGGGATCAGACACATGGTTTTTCAGGAATTGTCTTCAAGTCTTTATCTTTGTACTAACAAAAACCCTTTCCATTTTTTGTCGTGTGTGTGTGTGTGTGTGTGTGTGTTGTGATGGTGGTTTGAGGATTTTTTTGGGGGGGAGGAGCTCAGCTGTGTTCAGGATTTACTCCAGACTATACTTAAACTAATTCCTGCTGAATTTAGGGGATCATATGTGGTGTTGGGTTAAGCCCACAATAGTGGTGTACAAAGACAGAACCTTATGTACTGTTTTCTAGGTTATCTTTTTAATCAAAACATTAAAAAGGCATTTCCACCTTACATGCTACCTAATGTGAAACCTTTTTTTTTTCTTCTTCTATAAAGGAAAATTACCCTCTGATGAGAAACATATATGTTCAAAGCTTCTAGTCATATATGTATTGTTTTGTAACATATGATTGCACAAAAGATGGATTTGTCTAAATTCCAATAATAACAATATTTTGTCAAAAATTTAGACTATCTTCTATGAGTAAGTGTATAGAAAAATTATAAGGAGAAATTAGGCAGAATGCGATTTTCTTGTAATGTAATATTCCAGCAATGGATCTTGTACTATTCCAGCAATGTATCTTTTGCTTTTCATGTTATTGATATCATAAATAAGCTAACTTGGTATTTATTGATAAAAAATTAGATAATTAAAACTCTTATATTAAACCACCAAGAGATACAAAGTTAAAATTTTTTGGTAGTTGAGTTTTGATCTTACAATACTCTAACACCTGGAGCCAGAAAGATAGTATGGAGGTGGGGCATTTGCCTTGAATGCAGAAGGTCGATGGTTCGAATCCCGGCATCCCATATGGTCTCCCGAGCCTGCAGGAGCGATTTCTGAGCATAGAGCCAGGAGGAACCCCTGAGCACTTCTGGGTGTGACCCCAAAAAGCCAAAAAAAAAGATATACAATACTCTAACACCATCATTTAATCAGTTTTAGGGTTTTTTTAATAATTTTATTTTGTTTTATTTATTTTATTTTTTTTTTGGTTTTGGGGTCACACCCAGTGATGCTCAGGGTTCATTCCTGGTTCTGCACTAGGAAATCACTCCCAGCAGACTCAGGGAACCACATGGGATGCCAGGGATCGAACCTGGGTCTGCCGCATGCCAGACAAATGCCCTACCACTGTGCCATCGCTCCGGCCCCCTTAGACAAGGTTTTAATCAATTGTTTTAAGATGAGTGGTGGGCCTCCCCTCACTCCTCTACCTCTACTGTCACACTTCTACCTCATTACTTCCTCCCATAGGAAAAAGAAATGAACTGTAAAATTTCAGATTTATTCACAAACAAGTAGATTTACTTAACAAATACTAATTAAATCCATTTTCTTCAAATAGAACATTTCACAAACAGAATCTTGATGGTCGAAGAATGGGTTGCTCAGAAGCTCAGAACCAACACAAGAAGAAGTCCTTACCACTGGGAGGTTTCTAAAAGCTTATATTTTCTCTTTAGACTAGACGAAATTCTCCATAGAGGCCTTGACAGGACAAGCATCTTGTTCATAGAGGCTACCTCAGAATTATGACACTAATTTTGTCTCATGGGAATATACTTTGTCTTTCCTTCTTAAATTCTATGCACCAGTCAGGAATTGGTGAGAAGTCACATTTTCCTGCTGATCTGATTACTGCAGAATTCAAGAAATTCATTACCTAATTCATTACCCAAGAAATGATCATTACTACTATGTTGATATATCCACCATGATCTATGAAGTCACCATTGTTTTCTGACTTTAAAAATGTTTATATGTATGGGGCCAGAGTGATTGCGTCGCATGTGGCTGACCCAGAACAAACCCATGTGGTCTTCTGGCGTCCCATATTGTCCCCCAAGCCAGGAGAAAATTCTGACTGTGTTGCCAAGAGTAACCCCTGAGCATCACCTAGTATGGCTCAAAATCCAAAAAAAAAAATGCTTACAAGTATTAAATTAACACCAACAATAAAAATGAAGTCCTTAAGCCACTTGACTCTACTTAAAGAAAAGCACAGGCAAATGTGTCTGGACAACCTTCTGTGCTCCTCACAACATACAATCTGGTTCAGCAGATAAATCTGTGGAACCACCTTCAGTCGGGTCCATGAGACAGACGAAGTCAGGCATGACTGAGACTTGTAATCTATCTAGACTATAATATCAGAATCCCAGGAACTTCAAGGCTTGTAAACAAGAATAATTTATTACCATTCTGAAGGTGACAGTCTGAAGTGAATGTGCTGGAAGCTTAAGTGTCTTATAATGATTCACTTCCGGGCTTTTAGCTGACTGCCTTTTTGTCCTGTCCTCACAAGGGAGAGGAGCAAGGGAACTCCTTTAATTATCTTTAGAAGGATTTGAAGATTTCTGCCCCAGCTAGAAACAAACCATCTCCCAAAGACTCCACATCTAATACTACTGCCATGGGAATTAGGATTCAACAAGAGTGATGACAACAGAGAATAAGGCGCTAAACCATGAGACAGAGACTTTTTTTTAACTTTTATATTTTTTTCTTTAAACAACTTTATTACATACATGATTGTGTTTGGGTTTCAGTCATGTAAAGAACACCACCCATCACCAGTGCAACGTTCCCATCACCAATGTCCCAAATCTCCCTCCTCCCCACCCAACCCCCGCCTGTACTCTAGACAGGCTTTCTATTTCCCTCATACATTCTCATTATTAGGATAGTTCAAAATGTAGTTTTTTCTCTAACTAAACTCATCCCTGTTTGTGGTGAGCTTCCTGAGGTGAGCTGGAACTTCCAGTTCTTTTCTCTTTTGTGTCTGAAAGTTATTATTGCAAGAATGTCTTTCATTTTTCTTAAAACCCATAGATGAGTGAGACCATTCTGCGTCTTTCTCTCTCTCTCTCTCTCTCTCTTGACTTATTTCACTCAGCATAATCGATTCCTAGGAATCTATTATCACTCCTAGGAATCACTCCTAGGAACGCAAAAATACAATACAAAAATCCCTTCCTTACACCTATATTCATTGCAGCACTATTTACCATAGCAAGACTCTGGAAACAACCAAGATGCCCTTCAACAGATGAATGGCTAAAGAAACTGTGGTACATATAGACAATGGAATATTATGCAGCTGTCAGGAGAGATGAAGTCATGAACTTTTCCTATACATGGAGACAGAGACTTTGTGTAGCTCTCTCACTTTGTACAGTCATGTTAACTTCTCAAATCCTGATCTCTTAGCAGATCTCACAAAAAAAGGATTCTCTTATATATGCTTTCCATTCTTTCTGTACAAAAAAAATATTGGAAGACTCACTGCACACGTTGTATTTAAAGAGATTTGTAATTGTGCATAAGTATATGAAATGGATTACAACCTCCAGTGGTCACCATAACAGCACAATACACAACTTAACAATTCAACAATATTGCACACTAAGTTCTGCGAAGGACTCTATGGGAGAAACTGGTCTATCTGAAAAGACCAGAAAGTAGTTTGCCTAGTAGAAAAGTATAGTTATATTAAGCATCTCTGATTTAATTTACCTGAGTTACCCCCCACATAATGTTTTTCACTATCTATGATGCTCAGGGCTTAGTCCTGGTTCTGGGCTCAAGGATCACTCCTAGCAATGCTCAGGGTGCTGAGGATAGGTGGTGCTAGGAATTGAACGAAGGTCAACAACATGCAGGGTAAGTGCCTTACCCTCCACATTTTTTTCACATTGTTATCATAAATTGAACTTTATTATCTAAACAAATTGAGTTTAAGTTTTCTGTTATGCATATCTAAAAGTCTTATTTTATTTTCTGTAGAAAAATCTTTATAGAGAAGAGATCACATTTTCTAAGAAATTATAGTATACAGGTAGTTATTTCTATACTAGGTCTTTATAAGCACAATATATATACAGAATGATTCACTGCTACTGGTAATAGAAATAGGACTGGGGTCAGAGGTCAAAAAGCAAAGTACAACAGGCAAAATCTTTATGAAGCTATTTGGAGGAAATAAGTAAAAATAAAGGAAGATCTTTTTTTCAGCAAATTAATATTATTGACATGATTGTAAGGGATGCTAAGAATAGATGCTGTTGCATACAATGGTCATTCACTGTGTTAGCTCTGTACTAGAGATCCAACCTACAAAGATTGCTGCGAGACGAGTCAGTAATGCAAACACAGGGAAGTTTGTTACCAGCATGCTGGGGCCATGTGGGGAGCCTAGCTGATGAAACCTGGGACATAGGACACCTCAGTAATTCCTAATCTGGTCACCCACGTGACCAAAAGGCCCATGCCTTGAGAACAAAGGAAATAGACAAAAATAAAGTAATTCAGAGCAGCCCAATATATCCAGCCAGAAAGAAAAATATAGAGTTTGCCTTTGTGTTAGCAAACATTATTAAGAACTCTGTTTGAATCTTATGCCTTTTAGTAAAACGTGCTCAGGTCTACCTTTTTGCCCCTCCCTATTACCTGCCCCAGTTTATGCTAATGAATGCTTGTAACTGTGATTGGTGTAAAATTTGTAACACCCCTGACGTGTTTCAGCCCTTAAAAGCTGATCCCCCAACAATAAACTTCCCTTTTTGAACAGCATGCGTTGTCTTGAAGGCTTCTGTTACTAATTTCTCTAGTTCTTCTTTACAGGTCGGTTCTGCTCGAGTGAACCCACTAATAACTAGCAACTTTCATTTCCACACCCCCGCGGGTCGGGGGACTCCCACGAAAGTTGCAGGGTCACACCTCTCCCAGGTGGTGAAGACTTGGATGGGACTCTTTATAGGGCTTTATAGCCCTTTATAGGGCTGCTGGGACTTCAGGCTAGGGATAAAATTACAGGTTCTTAGTACATTTTGTGAGCCAGGTTTAAACTGGTTGGCTGAAGTAGTAGAGAAGGGGCCCACTTGGCACCTGCTATCTTGTATGCAGTTTCTTAAGGTTTATCATCCACAGGCCCCTGGGTGTTACTAGTTTATCTAAGTGTCTTGGTATATGCCCATGATGTCCGTGAAACTGTCTGTTCTGGACCTAGTCCCTTTTGTCACATATCTAAGGCCTGTCATGGAAGTCCTTATGTCTAAAGCACAGTTACAGAAGTGGAACAGCAGCAGTTAATCATTAATTTTGGTAGGAATTTTTTTATTTTTTAAATCTTTTTTTTTAATATTTCAGACAATTGTTACAAATATGTTTGTAATTGGGTTTCAGCCATAAAATGCACACACCCCTTCATCAATGCAACTTTCCTGCCACCATTGTCCCCTTTTTCTACATTCATCCACCCCCTGCCTGTCTTCAAGACAGACATTATACTTCTCTCTATCATTGTCATGGTAGCTGTTAGTGTAGTTATTTCTCTAACTGCACTCACCACTCTTTATGATAAGCTTCATATCATGAGCCAATCCTTACAGCCCTCATCTCTTTTGTCTCTGGATGTTATTATTATACTGCCTTTTATTTTTCTTAAATACCACAGATGATTGAGACTATTTTGTGTCTATATCTCTCCTCTGACATATTTCACTCAGCATGTCTCTGAGTCCATCCATGGATAAGCAAATTTTGTGACTTCGCTTTTTTTTTTCTAACAAGAGCAATTAATTCTACACTTACACTCCCTTCTAACAACTAAATGAGAAAACATGATGCTGCTCATTACTAATAATAACGGATAGGCATAAATCTGACTTAGCTGGCCAGGAACTTTTGATGCATGATCATTTCAATCCTTGCAGCAGGTACATGAGTACTTACTTTATTTTCTCCGTTTTACTAATGATAAAACTAGATTTCATAAGTCAGTTGGCTAAAGAAGCAGTGATGGAGATGCCAGGATCTCATACTGGTTACCTCTAGGATGTGGAATTCACAAGTACCTACATATGTACATGCTAAAGGACTAGAAAAGACTCAAGACCATTGCTTTGTCAAATGTCCAAGTATAGACCTCCTGAGGGGATTCAAAGAAACACAATTCAATAATTATGATTTAATAACAGCAGAAAAAATATTTAATTTTTATGGAGAATCATACATATAGAGAGATAGAAATTATCTCTTACTTTATAGACTATCTATATCAGAGAAAATATAAAAGAAAAAAAACATAGAAATTCTGTACAGGACTTGTAGCAATGGTAGCAAGAAAACAACAATGAGAAGGTTATTTTACACAGCAATGTATGAAAAATATTTATTCATTACAGAGATGCATAGATGGTTTGACATACACAAGTCAACCAATATAATAAACTATATAAAAAAAAGAAAATACAAAAAATACAAAAATCATATGATCAGAGCAATTGATGCAGAGAAAGTGTCTGACAAGATCCAGCACTCAATCGTGCTAAAATCTCATGAACAAGGGGCCAGAGATGGAGGTAGGATGTTTGCCTTGCATGCAGAAGGAAATGGTTCAAATCCCAGCATCCCATATGGTCCCCCGAGCCTGCCAGGAGTGATTTATGAGTGTAGAGCCAGGAGTAACCGCTGAGTGCTGCAGGGTGTGACCCAAACCCCCCCCCCAAAAAAAAAACTCGCAAAAAGATGGGAATTGAAGAAGCCTTCCTCAATATATGCAAAGCCATTTACCACAAATCATGGCAAACATTATATTCAATGGGAAAAATTTAAAAGCCTTTCCTCTAAGATCTGGTGCAGGACATCTTGCCCACACTCATCATTTATATACTGGAAGTACCTTCTATAGCAATTAGGCAAGAAAAATATATCAAGAGTATTAAGATAGAAAAGGAAAAATCAAACTCTCAGTGTCTGCAGATGGCAGGATATGATATTTAGAAAAATCCTAGAGACTACAAAAAAGCTACTGGAAAGAAATAAATTTTTATGGTAAAGTGTCAGACTATAAAATTAATATGCAATAATCCATGGTGTTTTTATATACAATATACAAATAATGAAAGAGAAAAAAGAGATATTCAAAAACCAATCTTATTCACAGCTGTTTCAGAAAATCAAGTACCATGGAGTTAACTAAAAAGGTGAGATTTATCCAAAGAAAACTATAAAACACTGCTTCAAGAAATAAAAGAGGACAAAAGGAAATGAAAACACGTAATGGATTGAGAAGATTAACATCATAAAATATATTTATGACATTTTAAAGAAATAGTTCAAACACTTTTGAAATTCATATAGAACAATAGCCTCCATGAATAGCTAAAGAAATTCTTGGGGAAGAGGAATTGGTAGGCATCACTTCCCCCAAATTCAAACTGTATTATAAAGCAGTAGTCATTACAGTGTGGTACTGGAATAAAGATGGACTGTCAGACCAATGGAATATTATTCAATATTCTGAGACTGATATTCGGGTATATAAGCAATTATTCTTTGATAAAGTGGCAAGAAATAGAAAATGGAGCAAGAAAGGCCTCTTCAACAAGTGGTTTTAGTATAACTGGTTAACTACAGGCAAAATGGTGAGCTCAGATCTTTGTTTTGTTTTTGTTTTTTTTGTATTTGGGCCACATCTGGTGATGCTCAGGAGTTACTCCTAGCTATGCGTTCAGAAGTTGCTCCTGGCTTGGGGGACCATATGGGATATCAGGGGATCAAACTGTGATCCGTCCTTGGCTAGCACGCACAAGACAGACACTTTATGCTCTGCACCACTGCTCCAGCCCCTCAAATCTTTCTTTAATGCCATGCACAAAAATAAAATAAAAGTGGATTAAAGACAGACTTAGCTATCAGATCTGAAACCATAAATCATATAGTGGAAAGTGTAGAAAGAATTCTCAATGGCACTGAAGCTAAAGGTATTTTCAAGTAGGAAATGCCATTGGCCAAGCAAATGAAACAAACATAAACAAATGGGCTTCATTAAATTATGAAGCTTCTGTACCTCAAATGATATGGTGATTAGGATACAAAGATTGTCCATGGAATGAGTGAAATTATTCACCAACTACCTATTGAATAAGGAGTTAATAGATAAAACAGACAATGAACTGGGAAAATTTAGCAAGATAAAAACATCTAACCACACCCAAAAATGAGAAGAAGAAATGAACAGACATTTGATCAAAGAAAAAAATACAGATGGCCAAAAGACACTTGAAAAAATACTACACATCATTAATTATAAGAGAGATGCAAACCAAAACAAAAATGAGATATCATCTGACACCACAGAGACTGGCACAAATCACAAAGAACAAGAACAACCAGTACTGAAGTGAATGTAGGAGAAAAGAATTCTCATTGACTGCTGGTAGAAATGTTGAATGGTCCCACCTTTTTGGAAAACAGTAGGACTATTCTTCAAAAAAACTATAAATTGAGCTTCCATATGACCAAGCAACGCCACTCCTAGAAATATTCCCTAGGACTCCAAAAACACATGCAGAAAGTCCTTGAATTCCCATATTCATTGCAGAACTATTCACAAGAGCCAGAATCTGGAAATAAACCAAGTGCTGAAGTACAAATGCAAGGCTAAAGAAGTTGTGGTACATATATACAATTAAATACTAATTAGCCTTTAGGAAAAAATGAAGTCAAGAAATGTTCTTATACATTGAATAATATAGAGAAAAGTATGCTGAGTGAAATGAGCCAGAGGGATAGGAATAGACACACGTGCTTGTGGGATGTAAAAACTATATAATATGGTAATAATATTGAGAGACAATAGAGACAAGAGGTAGGAGGACCAGTCCCTGGTAGGAAGCTTTCTACAAATAGCTGGGGAGTACAGTTAGGGCAGAGAAGGGACCACCACGAAAATGATAGTTGGAAGTGATCACTCTGGACAAGAATTGGGTTCTGAAAAAAAAGATAAAATAATAGGCATGATACTTATGCAGTAATGATATTGCAAACTGCAGCATCTAAAAGGAAACAAGAGAGAGAGAGTGTGTGAAAGAAAAGAAATATGTCTGCTCCAGAGGCAGGCAGATGGGAGGGCTGGATGGAAACTGAGGGCATTGGTGGTGGGAAATGTATAATTGTGAATGGTGTTGTACATTGTATGACTGAAACACAATCATGAACAACTTTGTGTCTGTGAAATAAAACAACTATATTATGAACAATTTCGTAACCCCAAAGGTTAAATTAAAATGGATTGAAGACATTGATATAAGGTACATAGTGGAAAACATAGGCAGAGCTTCCCTTGAAAGTAAAGGTATCTTCAAATCTGAGGCTGACCAAACAAGTGGACACAAAGATAAAACAAAATAGGACTATATTAAATTAAAAAGCTCTGTACCACAAAGGAAACAATCACAAATTACAAAATTACAAAGACCGCCCACAGAGTGGGTTAATTTATTCACCTAATAACGATTTGATAAGGAATTGGTATGGAAGGCATTGGTAGAGCTTGACAAGAAAAAAATGTATCCAAACCCATCAAAAAATGGGTTGAGAAGATGAAAAGAAAGTTCCTCCAAGAAGACGTATAATGACCAAATGACACATAAAAAAAACTTCACATCATTAATCATTAATCATCAAAACAGCAATGCAATGATATATCATTTCACATCACAGAAACTGGCACACACTAGAAGAACAAGAACAGCCGGTGCCAGTTTAGATGCCCTCCCATCTGCCTGCCTCTGGGGCAGATAGTCTTTCATTCACTGCTGGTCATCTGATTCAACCTATTGAAAAACAATATGTAATTTTCTCAAAAACTAGATATTAGAGTCAGAGCGATGGCACAGTGGTAGGACATTTGCCTTGCATGCACTGACCTCAGTTGGACCTTAATTCGATCCCCAGCATCCCATATGGTCCCCCAAGCCAGGAGCAATTTCTGAACACATAGCCAGAAGAAACCCCTGAACATCATGGGTGTGCCCCCCCCCAAAATAACCTAGATATTGAGCTTCCATTCGACCCAGCAATACCACTCTTGATAATATACCCTAGTGACGCTAAAACACAATGCAAAAAAGCATCTTCACCCCTGTGTTCACTGCATTACTCTTCACAATACCAGGTTTGTAAAACACAAGTATCCAAGAACCGTTGAGTGTATACAAAAACTGTGGTACATCTACACAATGGAATATTATGCAGCTGTTATGAAAATGGAGTCATGAAATTTGGTTATCCAGGAATAGATATAGGGAATGTCATGTTAGGTGAAATGAATCAGAGTGAGAGGAACAGGCATAGAATGATGACACCCATTTGGGGGATATTAAAAAATAGTATGAAAACATATCCAAAAATGGATAGGAATGTACCGATAGAATAGAAGTAATGGGTGGAAAATACAGCTAGGACAGAAAAGGAAGCATTTTATTATGACAATATTATTGTGAAAATTGTGACTATTATGACAATAATTGCAAATCATCACTCTGGACAAGAACTGGGAATGGAAAGGAAGTAAAATGATATTCAAAAGACCTCTTCAGTAACAGTATTGCAAAGGTAGGAGCCTAAAAGAAAAATGAAAGGAGAGAGAAGAAATATTCTGCTGTATTGGTAGGCTGAGAGTAGGTGTCAGACAATGGAAGGGTAACTGAGGACATTAGTAGGGCAAAATGAATACATGTCACTGGTGAAGAAATGGATTTTGGAACTTCATCTTATCAAAGCTAAACTACGAAAACCTTTTTAACTCTCTAAAATATACAAACTTTCTTGTACAAACAAAAGATGCTTTTAAATGTCATGAATAAGGAAACTTTTGTTATTCAGTATAGTGTTATGTCAAATGATGTGGCCTGAAAATGAACTTTATATTTACTAGTTTCTGACTCATTTTTTAAAGGGGCATAATAGAGCAAATAAAATGTACTTAACTATTTTCCCTAACATCAGATTTTCCAGTGATTCAGATCAATTCCCTTGATACTGTGTCTTTGAGATTGTCCCTCAATGAAACAGTATAAGCTGCTATAAACTGGCCTTCAAAATTAAGCCAAAATGCCAATGAAGAAACCTGCCTTCTAATATTAAAAGCAAAGAAATCCAAACAATAGAAGAATATCTTTTCTTAGATTCAGCAAATTTGTTTGTCATATGCACTGCTGTGAATATCAATCCTAAGTTTGTAAAACTTTTTTTTATTAAAATTACTTTATTTTTTAAAAATTACCTTATTTAAAACCATGATCTGGGGCCAGAGTAATAGCCCAGCAGGTAGTTTGCCTTGCACATGGCAGACCTGGGTTTGATCCCTGGCATCACGTATGGTCCCTTGAGCCTGCCAGGAGCAATTTCTGAATGCAAACTCAGGAATAACCCCTAAGTGCCACAGGGTATGTCCAAAACAATAACAACAACTAAACATTATTTACATAGTCGGTCATTAGACATTTGTTTCTACCTACTCCATGTTCCAACACACCAAGTCTACCACCAGTGAAAAATTCCCTACACCATTTTCCCAAAATTCATACCCAGTACCAAGCCTGCTCCCTTTTATTTTACTTATTTAGAGGTAAACGGCAATAAAATTACTATTTTTTAAAGTACAACAAAAATATGTGATAATTATTCTAACAATGAGGTTATTAAGTCATGCTCAGAAGGTTTATTAAGCTATTTGTTAGTTAATCTTTCTGAATTTGTTTTGTTTCTGAACATGGGTGGCTTCAATTCCATGTTGATGTTTAAATTGTTGTGTTTTTATGGGGACAATAGTATTAAAGAATTAGGACTTAAGTTGCCTTGAGATGCAAAAATTCCATGCTGTGTGGCTGATAAGGCAGCATTGGTGGGGCTGTGTGTGTTTTGGCTGTAGAGCATTCTGAGAAGACAAAAAAGACTGCAGGGGTGGAGAGGTGTCTGCACTGTGACAAAATTCTTGTGATGTCAGCCCAAATCCCAGCATAACTGGAGTTTTGGTGAGGTAGGAGTCTCTTCAGTGGTGAAGATCAGTGGTGAAGCAGCGATTGGGGTGGTGGATGTAGCTGGCAAGGCTTCAGCATGGCAAGGACTTGGCCTACTTCTCCTGAGATTGCCTGTTTTCAGCTGCAAGGCCGGTGTTCCCATGATTTTTCATGGCTTGGTTTAACATCTCTTTCAGGAATTGGAGTGAGTCCATGGGACTGGCCAAATTGCAGACAAGTGGCTTTGGCTATGGAGCATGGTTTTAGCTCTTCTAAAAATTTTAAAACGAGTGATTCTATTTGACTTGAATAATATAATCTTTTGTGTAATTTCTCAAATTTACAATAAGCATCTTAAAATGTGTGATGTTGCCTTCAAATTAACACCATTCAGGTTAATAACTCTGATTTGAAGATGGTATAGGTAGAAATGAAAACAACAAAATTTATTAATTTTTCAAATTCTCACAAAAAGTGACATAGCCAAAAATAGAATCACATCTCTATTCTGAGGTACTTCTGCACTAAAAGGAAAAGCATGAAAAATGTTTATTATAATGTATAAAACCAAAATAAATGAATGCTCATGAATACATTTAGACTACCTCAATTATATTTAATCATATTTAAATAAAATAAATGAAACACATGGGGGCAGAGTGGTAGAGCAGTAGTAGAGTGTTTGCCTTGCACTTGGCAGACCTGAAACCAACCTGTGTTTGATTCCTGGCATCCCATATGATCCCCTGAGACTGCCAGGAGTGATTTCTTAGCACAGAGCCAGGAATAACCTTTGAGTGCCACTGAGTGTGGCTCCAAAACTAAGTTAATGGAAGGAAGGAAGGAAGGAAGGAAGGAAGGAAGGAAGGAAGGAAGGAAGGAAGGAAGGAAGGAAGGAAGGAAGGAAGGAAGGAAGGGAGGGAGGAAGGAAGGGAGGAAGGGAAGAAGGGAGGAAGGAAGGGAGGAAGGAAAGAAGGAAAGGAGGAAGGAAGGGAGGAAGGGAAGAAGGGAGGAAGGGAGGAAAGGAGGAAGGAAGGGAGGAAGGAAAGAAGAAAAGGAAAGGAGGAAGGAAAGAAGAAAAGAAGGAAGGGAGAAAGAAAGGAAGAAGAAAGAGAAAAAAGAAAGGAAGAAGAAAGAAAGAAAGAAGAAAGAAGAAAGAAAGAAAGAAAGAAAGAAAGAAAGAGAAAGAAAGAAAGAAAGAAAGAAAGAAAGAAAGAAAGAAAGAAAGAAAGAAAGAAAGAAGGAAAAAGGAAGGAAGACAAAGAGAGTGAGAAAGAAAGAAAGAAAGAAAGAAAGAAAGAAAGAAAGAAAGAAAGAAAGAAGAAAGAAGAAAGAAAAGAAAGACAAATTTCAATCATACTCAAAAGCTAAAGGTGAAAGGAAGGAAGAAGAAAGAAAGAACAAAAAAGAAAGAAAGAAGAAAGAAGAAAGAAAGAAGAAAGAAAGAAAGAAAGAAAGAAAGAAAAGAAAGAAAGAAAGAAAGAAAGAAAAGAAAGAAAGAAAGAAGAAAGAAAGAAAGAAGAAAGAAAGAAGAAAGAAAGAAAAGAAAGACAAATTTCAATCATACTCAAAAGCTAAATGTGAAGGGTGTCAAATTATATGGAGGAGGTAACTTAAAACCGCACTCCAGAAAGGTTCAGTATTAAGTTCATAAGGATCCTTTCTGTGCTTTTGAAATCATTTAACACAGATGAAGATTATTGTCTACTCAGCTACGAACATGCATCAGAGTCACTTCATAATTATATCATACTGGAAAACAGAAAATTATCTTTACCATTTGATATGGGTAAGTAATAAAACAGGAGAGAGATCTCTTGACATTTTGGATACAATTCCTAAGTTATTAACTGGGTCCGTGTGCCTAAATATCAGTAAAATATTAGATCAAGAACATCATGTATTTATGGATAAACTGGGAAGAAGGCTGAGATTGGTCCAGTTATGTCATTTAGTGGCTGTTCCAAAATGTACTGGGGTGAAAAATTGATGATTGTAAATATGACATGAAGTCTCCAAAGATCTATGTTCGGCCTCATTGTTTCTTTATTCATCATACGGATAAGAACAATGTAGATGAGTTCTACTCTTGAGAAAATATGGTAACTGCTGCTTCAGTTGTACTAGCGTTTTTATTCAGCAAGTGTTAACTTCCTGAAATAAACTATAATTTCATCCAGAACATATTCAGTTTTCTACAGTTGTGTTAACCATTGATGGCAGTGCCAGAATAAAATCGAATATACATTTTTCTTTATGTTTCTCCTGTGGAAAAATACACCTGATGTATAATTACCATTTTTTTACTACTTTAAATATATGCTTCTGTGGCATGAAATGTATTCACATTGTTGTATATCCACCTCCAAAATCCCTCTCAGAATAGTCTTATTTCCCCACAATAAACTCCATACCCCTTAAAACAGCTGTCTAAAATGACTCATTGCTAGGTGCAGGAATGCTGAAAACCACTGGTCTACCACTTTGGTTATGATTGCTTTTCCTTGGACAGATGCTGACACATGATGAAAAGATCAAGGACGGATGAGCAATAAATAACCCCTCTCAGTGGTTATTCTAGTGGGCCTAGAATTCTAATGGACCTAGAGTTCACTGCGATGAATTGAAAGGGCAATGTATCCTCCTGAATGATGCTATCACAGAGAAAGCAACAACATTCTTTAAATAGCTCACCTTAAAACCGTGGCAAACATCTCCATGAAACAGAAATGAGACAAAAATTGTAGACAGAAGCATGCACTTCATTGATAGGTTGAGCTGTGAGCCAACAATTAGGAAAGCAGATAAAATAGTACCTGTAGCACAATATACTGGAAGAGAGACCAGGATAGACTCAACTTCAGCCAGCACAAACTTTTTTCGTTGTTATATACTACCCATTTTCCTAGAAAGTTTTTATTTGGAGCCAACTTAGAAAAATGACCAAAAATATAATACTTTATATTTCTTGTCCTTCGATGCTGTTGTCAGTTATTGTTGTTGTGATGATCAAAGGTTATCACTCTTGGCAGTGATGCTACCTTGTTTTCATGCTGTAGTGCTTTCCAGGGAGTTTTATCTTGGCTCACCAAGGATCTAACACAAGTTATGGTTGTGGTGCTTGCCATGTTGGTGATGTGGAGCAGTCACTGAATTTCCCATATATGTATTTGCAGGACTCACACTTTCTGAAGGTAGTGTCTATGCATCTTTTGTACATGCGTTGCCAGTTGTGATTGTGTCCCTCCTGTAGAGTAGCATTCCTGACTGGTGCAGCGGAAAGTTTCTTGCAGTAACAGAGATCACTGACCAAATGGCTGTCACATTCAACCAAATGAACTACTACTGAATTGCATTCAGATAGTGTGGAATATTGTGCAATATTTAAATTTTATGGTCATTTCCTTGTAAAGCAGGACACTGAAACTGATCATTCTATATTTAAAAAAATGGAGGTGGTTTAAACAAAGATAATAATTTTAAAAAAGTTCCTAGAATATCCAGAAACCACTTTTATTTATCTTTAATGCTATTAAATTTATTCTGCTATGATTTGTCTTCTATTTTGGGTTCTACCTCATTTTGGGTTGCTTTTTTAATAATAATAATATCTTTATTTAAACACCATGATTACAAACATGTTTGTAGTAGGGTTTTAGTCATAAAAAGAATACCTGGATACATATAAAACATTATGTAAGTGAAGGAAGTTTATGAATAGTAGCATGAGACCACCCTCATTCCACAACAATGTCAATAGCAAAAACCATTAAGAAAAGGCTGAGTGGGCAGGGGAAAAAAATGGGATGAGAGTTAGGTTACACTTTATTTTATCTTAAAAAAAAGATCATCCCTGATTCCTTTGTATGTTTGTTTACAACTTGGATTGACCTCAAAAACAAGAGATTGTCTTTGCTTGTAAACCTGGTTGGGACTTGCTCGGGATAGCCTGAGCTTTCTGTCCTTATTCTGTCCTTACTGCCCCACCTCAGGTGGTCTCATAAAAATAGAAACAGCAGTTCTGGAAGGCAGTTGGGTAGAGATCTGAGGTAGAAGACCTGCCAGGCTACATATGTTTCACCCTCAGTCTGGTTGGATTATTTCATGGCACGACCCTGATTCAGACTTGTTCACCTGGGGTCTGTTCACTGGGGTTTGGAGAGAAAGTGTGTGGGGGTGATTTTACAGGAGATCTACAAGGGATCAAACCTAGTAACAGCATGAGTTCTAGCACTAAGCTATATTGCTGGATTAAAAGAGAAAAATTTAGGTAACAGACCCTAAAATAGCTGTTGCTCATTTTATTGACTACAAAGAGATCAGAAGCAATTTTGCAGGTAGTAGATGATTCCCTCTTTGTAGAAGTGGTTGGTAGACTGTTTACCTTTGACAAAATGTACAAACAAAATGAGTGAATTATAGTTTTCTGGGAAAACACAGTCAAAAATTACCAGGGGCCAGAGTGGTGGCACAAGTGGTAAGGTGAATGCCTTGCTCGCGCTAGCCTAGGACAGACAGCGGTTCTATCCTCCAGTGTCCCATATAGTCTCCTAAGCCAGGAGCTATTTCTGAGCGCATAGACAGGAGTCACCTCTGAGTGTCACCGAGTATGACCAAAAAAACAAACAAAAATATTATCAGTATATATAATTAAGTTTTTAAAATGAAAAAATGTAAATATAATACAAATTTTATTTATTTATTTATTTTGGTTTTTGGGTCACACCTGGCAAGTGCTCAGGGATTACTCCTGGCTCTATGCTCAGAAATCGCTCCTGGCAGGCTTGGGGGGACCATATGGGATGCCGGGATTTGAACCACCAACCTTCTGTATGAAAGGAAAATGCCTTACCTTGATGCTATCTCTCCGGCCCCATAATACAAATTTTAATAAATAAAATAATCAAATTATTATTATAAATGTCAAATGAGAATTAGTAATGTAGATGATAGGAATAAATGATGATAGTTCACTTAGAACTCAAAATAGAGGATTACAATTTTGAGTTTTATTTATAAAAGAACATCAAAAAATGGCAGGGTGGATTTTATGGCTAAAGAATATGCTTCAGAAATTTCATTACAAGACCAAGAAGGGACTAACAAGGGCAATGTCCTGAGAATTTAACTTGCCATTTGTAAACAAAACATGATCTTTCAGACTTTTCAGTCTGTGTCCCTAACCAAAGAAATAAAAATAAACTTCTCCCTCTCAAGTGACTAAAGTGGCAGAACATCAAGTATATCTTTACAGAGAATATCTTCAGTTCAACACATAAAGAAATAATTATCATAAAGCAATAGCTCACTGTTAGCAAACTTCTAATCAGCAATAATGTTGCTTTATCTTCAAAGAGAAAAGGGAAAATCATGGTCATCTTCGATCTTTGGCATGGTCATTATTCAAATAAGATTGGAATAAAAAAAGATTATTCTTTTTTGAAAGTGAATTTATAAACTAAAGTGACTAAAAGTACAAAGAATGTTTCTTTATTACAGAAAAATCTTGAGAAAATGACTGGAAGAGGAGATATAATAAGCCAAAGAGATAGCTCAGACAAATTAAAATATTGACTTGGAAAAATCACTTTTCTGTGTTCTAAAAATATAGCTTTTATGAAAAATGGGATGGATCCTATTCAGTTTTATGAAATGAGTACAAACCAAACAAAATAATGTTATGCTGTTGACAAAATATATGGGCCAAGTGTCCAAGGGAATGCATGCCTTGGATTTCCTGAACTTGATTCCTGGGATCTTCCAAAATTGCCAAGGAGGCCCAAACCTTGAACTGTCCAGCTCTCACAACCAAGTCAAGACAACAATTATGAAGCCCCAGGGTTTTACCAAACTACCCCCCACCTCCACCAATGTATACTAGAAAATATAACAAAACATAATCATAAAATAAAAATTTACTAGTGTAAAAGTCTATGGCTTGACTATATGCAAATAATGAAAAAGGTGTTTAAAAACCTCATTCTTAGATTATGTCTCAGAAAATTAAGTGCCTAGGAATTATTTTAAATAAAGAAGTGAAAGTCCTAGACAAAGAAAACTACAGAAACACTACTTCAAGAAATAGAAGAGGAAATAGAATGGAAACAAATTCCCTTCTCATAGATGGAGGATTTACATCATTAAAATAGCAACATTCTTCCAAGACATTGTACAGATTCAGTGCAATTCCCTAAAGGCTAAACATGACATTTCTCAAAAAAAAAAAATAGATCAAATAAATTTGAATTCAACATGGAACAATAACCAAAACATTCTTAGACAAAAGAAGATAGGGAATTAATTTTGCCCAACTTCAATTCTAATATTAGGTGAAATGAAATAGAGTTGAATATCTGAAGACAGACCCTCAGGATATTAGGTGAATGGAATAGATTGAATATCTGAAGACAGACCCTTCAGGTATATAAATATTTAATAAAGGTGAGAAGAATATGAAGTGGAGCAAGGAAAGCTCTGTCAACAAATGATATTGAGAAAACTGGTCAGTTACATACAAAATAAAAAGAAGAATTCAGACCTCTTTCTAATACACACACATAAGCCAACTCAAACATGAACTGAAAGCCTTGATATCAGACCTCAATTCATAAGTTAAATATACTTAACATAGGCAGAACTCTCCATATTATTGAAGTTAAGACATCTTCAAAGATGAAACAACATTGATCAAGCAAGTGGAAGCTAACATAAACAAATAGGCTTCTATACCTCAAAGGAAATGCTAACCAGGATAAAAAGACTTCCCACAGAATAAGAAAGATTATTTACCCAATACCCATATGACAAGGGGTTATCCAAGATATACAAGTCACTGGTAGAAATAAGAAAATTCATCCAACCCCATCACAAAATGGGAACAGATTAACAAAAACCTTCTTAAAGAAGACATAAAAATAGTCGAAAGGCACATAAAAAATTTATGAAAAATTACTGAAAATCATAGAAATGCAAAACAACAATGAGATATCATCTCATGTCACCCAGACGGGCACACATCAAAAAGAATAAGAACAATCATTGCTAGTGAGGTTGTGTGAAGAAAGGGACTCTCATTCACTACTGGTGGAAATGTTGACTGATTGCACCTTTCTGGGAAGCAATATGGAAATATAAAAATCTAGGAATAGAGGCCCTCCATTTGACTCAGAAACTCTATTTCTTAGAATATATGGCAAGGGCTCAAATACAAAATGGAGAAGAGATATTTGCACCACTATGTTCCTTGCATCACTACCCACAATAGCCAAAAGCAGGAACAAGCCAAGTATCCAAGTATAAATGAATGGATAAAGAAAATATGGAGCATATACACAATAAAATAAGAAAAGACAAAGACTTATGATTTTCTGCTGCGCAAAGATGAGTATCCTGCTAAGTGAAATTAGTCAGAGAGAAAGACTGACACAAAATGGTCTCTCTCATATGTGGCGTATAATGAAATAATGATGGAATAATGAATACCCAAAGACAATGGAAACAAAGAACATGAGAACTAATATTCTGTAGGAAACATGCCACTTAAAGGGACTAGAGGGTAATACAGAGGGGCCAATGACCATGATGGAGGAAAGTGTTCAACCAGGAGAAAGAAGTGGTGGTAAAAGATGATAGAGTGACATGGTTGAAGCCCTACCAGCAACAGTATTGTAAACCATATTGCAAAAATTTATTTTGAAAAATAAACTTCTCTTGTAGAAGTAAAATGGTAGGTATAGGCAAATGGGACTTGAGGGCTTTAGTGGGGAGAAGTGGACACTGGTGGAAGGATTTGTGCTTAAACATATGCCTAAAACCCAATCATAAATAACTGTAATTTCATAAAGGAATGTATTTCATTGTGTAGAAGTTCTGTATGTTTATAGAGTCTGTCTTGTCTTTTTTAAAAAGGACTTTTAAATGTGCCTTGTAAGGCTTGTTTCAAGGCATAAAGTTCTTCGGCTGTTGCTTGCTCATCAAACTTTATTTCATTTCTTCAAATCTGATTCTGAGGTGTTTATTTCTTTGAGCTTTTTAAATTATATCCCACAATTTTCTAAACTGTATAATCTCGTTTGATAGATCTACTGTGAATCTTATGGAAGATCCTTTATGTGTAAATTTTTTGATATTACTGATCTTTTATTATAATTACAATGTATCTTGGAATATTTGATATGATTTACTTTTTTTTAAGCTTTGATTTGTCTTTATTTTTTTATTTATTTTTTATTGTTTTAATTATAACAACAAAGATGCAAAGAAAGAGGACAGGGTAAAGTTACAGTGGAAGCCCAATCACCCATAAACAGAATTCTCGGTAGTCCCATCGATGATATCCCAGCCTTGAACTTTCAGCCAAAGAACATTAAGAAAAACAAAACTGAACCCATGTACAATACAATTACTTTGACCCTCAAATCCCCAGTTGTAGTACATACTACTTCTTAGCAGCACACAATATAATCTAAAGACATTAGACTTATGTAACATTGAGGGCAAAGTACATTTATTTAGTTCCATGCACATGCTTACTAGTTTAAGTTAACCTCAAAAGTTTTAGTGGATTGTTTTTCTTAAGGATTGGAGTCAAGGGAACATAGTAAAAAACGGTATTAAAGTGGCATTTGTTTGCATAAGCCCACCAAAACATAAGGGACATGGAAAGACGAATTATGGTCTAAATACAAGGAGACCCTACCCCTGAAGTTTCCTGGCACAGGACTGACTCTAGGCTCCAGGCAAATTAGTTTGTCCAATTCAAGTCATCGTCTGTAGTGGCAATACACCTCCATTCCTCACATAGTCTCTGTTGTTGGTATCATGCTTCTGTATTAAAGATCCTGGAGTCTGCATATCCCATATTGCAGTCAGGATGGTGCAGAGCATCCTCTCATTTCACCTCACACTTAAGGGGCAATAGAGAGAACCATGTCCTGTAGAGCAGGTCATTGTTGTTATCACATCTTCTCAGTGTAAACGGAAGTCTCTTTTTAGGAGGTCGATGTCAGACCCTTGGTAGTGTCTTTCCTGGTAGAGGACTGCTTCCAGCTGTTGCTATAAAAGACTTTGGATGTTTCGTAGATAGCTTGCCTGGTTCCGGCGTGAATGGAGGATGCCCATTCTTCTGAGGCCTGTGCCAGGTCATTATATCAATGTTCAGGGGGTAAGGTACATTGTACTGAGATTTATTAGATAAGAACTTATCTGTATGTATAGTGTTTTCCCATTTTAATGTGTCTATGCAAACAAGGATCAATGCCATGAAGCGTTATTGGTGCGATATGATTTACTTTTAACTGAAACCCTCGAGACTCTTAAATCTGGGTGTATGGGGAATTCTCAGTTACAATTTTATTGGCTTGTTATTCTTTAATCTTAGCTCCTTGTTTACAGAAACTTTGATGATTCTTATAATGTTTCCCTTGAATCCATTCCAAAATTTACTGGTGTACTTTTTTGTTTTCACGTTTTTTCCATATTCTGTTGTTTTCTGAAACATATTGGAGCGCCCTAATATTTTGTTTGGCTAAAGTTCCTCTGTTGTTGAGTTTTATTTTGGTTTGATTTTATTTTTCCTTTCATATTATTATTATTATTATTATTATTATTATTATTATTATTATTATTATTATTATTTCTGTGAGCTGTATATATGTTTTCATGCAAGACCAAGTAGCACACTTGTTTGTAGTACTCATACAAACTGTACTGCAATTTACAGGATGGGTTGGGGGTTAAGTGTTAAGTATAATAAGTATCATGCCAATAGTATTTATCTTCCCCTTAGGTCATGTGGGACCATGCCAGGATCAAACTTGCAGTATGCTTTAAGGGTGGAGACACTTTGTATCTCTTAGGCCAAGGGAATTTCCTTTCTAATTTCCCCAATACTTACTATGCCTATGCAAAAAAAAAAAAAAAGAAGGAAGGAAGAAAGGAAGGAAAGAAAAAGAAAGAAGAAAGGAAGGAAGGAAGGAAGGAAGGAAGGAAGGAAGGAAGGAAGGAAGGAAGGAAGGAAGGAAGGAAGGAAGGAAGGAAGGAAGGAAGGAAGGAAGGAAGAAAGAAAGAAAGAAAGAAAGAAAGAAAGAAAGAAAGAAAGAAAGAAAGAAAGAAAGAAAGAAAGAAAGAAAGAAAGAAAGAAAGAAAGAAAGAAAGAAAGAAAGAAAGAAAGAAAGAAAGAAAGAAAGAAAGAAAGAAAGCTGGCCCCTCATGATTGAGTTTTAACCATGCAATATACAATACCTTTCATCAGTGCACATTTCCCACCACCAAAGTCCTCAGTTTCCCTCTCCTCCTGTAGCAGATTTTTCTCCCTCCCTCCCTCCCTCCCTCCCTCCCTCCCTCCCTCCCTTCTTCCTTCTCTTTGTCTCTCTCTCTCTCTGTTCCTCTCTCGCTCTCTCTTCCATCACTCTCACTTCTTTTCTCCCTCCTCTTTTAAACACTGTCTTTACTGTGCTTTACAATATTGTTAGTCAGGGGCATCGTGTCTATCACTTTATCTCCTTTCTGCACCGAATTCTTGTTCATCTCCAACTATGATTGTCATAGTGGTTTTTTTCTCTGCCTTAGCTGTACTCTCCCACTATTTCTGGAAAGCGTGCTACCATGCACTGGTTCCTCTGGCCTTATTTCTATTGTCTTTGATATTATTATCATACTATCTTTCCCCCCTTATATCCCACAAATGAACTAGATCATTTTATGTCTATCCCTTTCCCTCTAATCATTTAGTTGAGCACAATACTCTCCATATCCATTTATGTATAAGCAAATTTGTTAACTTCATTTTTCTTAGCAGCTGTATATATTCCATTTAGATGTACTAAGTTTCTTTATTTGTTCTCAGGCACTTGGGTTATTTCCAGGTTCTGGTTATTGTGAATAGTGCTGCAAAGAATATTGGGATTTGAAGGGTTTTTCTACATTGTGATTTTGGGCTTAAAAGCCATTTTTAATCTAATATTTTTGTGTGCATTGGGTACATATTTGTATTCCTGGTAAATAATACACATATGGATGATTTTAATGTAATTTGTACCTGACCCTCAGCTTCCATAAACCAATTTTCTAAAATTAATCTGCCCAACTACATGCTTAGAATTTTTTGGAAGGTTACAAATTTTATTCTCACTCTTTATTCTTCAAATCTCAGTTTCTGAGCTTAGAATATATTTCAAAGGGTTGAAAGATACTCTGATTTCTGAAACCACATGGCTTCTTGTGCACCAGTAGATAGAAGATTCCAGCATAGCTAAAAATGTTCCCTTCTCCTCAATAAAATATCATTTCCAAATGAATCCCATTCTTTCTCTTTACTTTTTTTTTTTCACTAAAAGTGTTGCCTTTTTGAAACTCTATCTTTAGAACTACAGACCATTTTGTGTTCTTAACCCAAGGTCAGTGTTCTGGAAAACTAGTATTCCTTTTCAGTATATTGTGGTGCCATGTTTAGTTTGTACCTAAGTCTTACTCTGTGTTTGTGGCTTTAGTTCAGTCTTGGCTTCTATCTTGTGTGTTGTTTTGAGAACTGTCTTGCTCTCTGCAAAATCTTGGAATGTAAACTTGAGAAAAGATCTTCTCTAGATATTAACTATACTGTATAATATGAAGTGGTAGTATTTTCTATTCCTAGTTAATGTAAGAAGGCATAACATTTCTCCCAAGAGGTAACCAGTGACAATATACCTCTAGCACAAGGCTGTCTTTTTTTAACAATTGATTTGTCCATAAATTTTAACTTTATTTTTCATTTATTTAAATAAAGTGTATTACATCACTTATTTGACATAGTTGATCATAATACATCTGTTTTCAGATAAATGGAAACAGTTATTGGAAAAACTGGAAAGGAAAAATAAAAGAGAAGAGAAAGAAAGTAGATATATTTATTTCATCTCTGAAATTTTTTATATAAAAAAGCTTCTTAGAAAATTGAATTTAAAAGGTAATATCTACATGCATAGTGCTTTATAATTCTTATAAAATATTACTTTATGCAACTATATAATACAATTTCACCACTTTTCAAAAATGATTCATGTTAAAATAGAAAGGTGAGAAAATGCATGTATGTTATAATATATAGTATATATAAGGAAGAGACAGAGTGGAGACGAAGAGGAGAGCAAGAAACAGAGTGCAAAGAGAATGAAAAAGGAAAGAGAAAGAAAGAAAGAAAGAAAGAAAGAAAGAAAGAAAGAAAGAAAGAAAGAAAGAAAGAAAGAAAGAAAGAAAGAAAGAAAGAAAGAAAGAAAGAAAGAAAAGAAAGAAAGAAAGAAAGAAAGAAAGAAAGAAAGAAAAAGAGAAAAAGGAAGAAAGAGAAAGAAAGAAAGAAAGAAAGAAAGAAAGAAAGAAAGAAAGAAAGAAAGAAAGAAAGAAAGAGAAAGAAAGAAGAAAGAAAGAAAGAGAAAGAAAGAAAGAAAGAAAGAAATAACAAGGAAGAAAGAGAAAGAAAGAAAGAAAGAAAGAAAGAAAGAAAGAAAGAGAGAGAGAGAGAAAGGAAGAAAGAGAAAGAAAGAAAGAAAGAAAGAAAGAAAGAAAGAAAGAAAGAAAGAAAGAAAGAAAGAAAGAAAGAAAGAAAGAAAGAAAGAAAGAAAGAAAGAAAGAAAGAAGAAAGAAAGAAAGAAAAAGAAAGTTAGTTCTTGAGCCACAGAGATAATACAGTATGTAAGGTGCTAGCTCTACCAGCACTCAGTTCCCCATATGATTGTCCCAAGAGTCTACAGGAGTCATTTCTAAACACAGAGCAAGCGTAAGTCTGTCTGAGCATCACCAAGTGTGGCTCAAAAGCAGATTCTTTCTGTAACACAAAAAAATAAAATCAAATCAATATTCTTGGCTTTGTGATAGGTAATTCTTGGGAACAATATCCCTACTGGTTTCATTTGCTAGGATGAATATTCATCATCCCATGAATTCTGTCTCTGCACTGGCTTTTAAAGTGCTGCAAATGGATCTTTAATGGCCCAGATATGAAAGGAAAAGTCAAAAGAGATAAGTGAACACAATTACTTAAAGTGTTTTTCTTTTTCTACTTTAGGAGAAAATGGTTAAGTGAATTCTAACTTCCAAAAAGAATATTTCATCTTTGGATCCAAAGTAACAAATAGAAAATTGACACACTGTAGAAAGTATAAAGATAGTTGAAGAAATCTGGTGACTTTTTGTCAACTTATAAAAATATTAGCATAATAGAATTTCAGCGATCTTCTACAAATTAATATGGATGAAGTGTGTGGGATTAGTTAGTAAGGAACAGATTATGAAAAACCCTGGAACCTCCTGTTTGCATTTTGGAATCAATAGTGGGGACAGTTCCATCATTTTGAAAGTCAGGTGTGTGTGTTCACTTATTTATTGAAATAATATTTTTTATAGAATGAAACAACAAATTAATGTGTTGGTCTATTTAGTTTACACCTCTGTTTTTCTCAGCCAGTTAAAAATGTCAGAAAGAGACTAACATGAGTTGGTTTACCTCTAAACAAAGCTACCTTCTGGCCTCTTCCCTGGTCTTTTTACATATCAAAGATTCACCTAGGATGGACTAATGCAAGATAAGCCTTTTGTCTTCACTCCCCCCCCCCCCCCAGCCAGGAGCAGTCTTGGTGCTTAACAAAAACTGCAATTTTGTGTTGTGTGTGAAGCTCACCACAAAGAGCACTGCTGAAAGGGGGTGTTCTTATTATGAATGAATCCAGACAGAAGAAGTCAAGCTCTCACTGTTTGCAGATGACATGATAGTCTACTTAGAAAACCCTAAAGACTCTACCAAAAAGCTTCTAGAAACAATAGATTCATCTAACAAAGTGGCAAGCTACAAAAATTAATACGCAAAAATCAATGGCTTACTTATATACAAGTAATGATAGCCAAGAAATGGACATTAAAAAAACAAAATCCCGGGCCCGGAGAGATAGCACAGTGGTGTTTGCCTTGCAAGCAGCAGATCCAGGACCAGAGGTGGTTGGTTCGAATCCCGGTGTCCCATATGGTCCCCCGTGCCTGCCAGGAGCTATTTCTGAGCAGACAGCCAGGAGGAACCCCTGAGCACCGCCGGGTGTGGCCCAAAAAAAAAAAGAAAAAGAAAAAGAAAAGAAAAGAGGACACAAGAAAATGGAGACAGATATCCTGTTCATGGATCGGGAGGTTTGACATTATTAAAATGGTAATACTCCCTAAAGCATTGTACAGATTTAATACAATTCCTCTAAGGATACCCATGCTCTTCTTCAAATATGTGGTCAAACACTCCTGAAATTCATTTGAAACAATAAATATCCATGAACAGCTAGAGCAACCCTTAGGAAAAAGAAGATGGAAGGCATCACTTTCCCCAACTTTAAATTGTACTACTAAGCAATAGTCATTAAAACAGCATGGTATTGAAATAAAGACAGACCCTTATATCAATGGAATAGGCTTGAGTATTCAGAGAAAGTTCCCTAGACATACAATCCATTTATCTTTGATAAAGGGACAAGAAATGCAAAATGGAGCAAGGAAAGACACTTCAACAAGTGAACAACTGCTCAGCCACATGCAAAAAGGTGAACTCGGTCCTTTATCTAACACTATGCATAAAGGTCAAATCCAAATGGTTTAAATATCAGATATTAGACATCAGACCTGAAACATAAGATATATAGAACGCATAAGTAAAACACTCCATAACATTGAAACTAAAGGCATTTTCAAGGAGGAGACTGCACTGTCCAAACAAGTGAAAGTGGAGATAAATAGATAGGACTATATTAAGCTGAGGGATGCCATTTTGTAAAGGCCACATGGGCAGACTTCTGAGATTCTAAGCAGGGAGAGATGCCCTTTTGTAAGAACCACATGGTGTAGGTCACATGCTATATCTTCACAAGCCCATTTCCATAGACGCCTTCCCAAGCTACCTGGCCCTACCAAGTAGCCTATCAGGGAAGGACAAGGCAGCAGTAGGAAGATACTTCTAGACAACAGCCAATCATTTTCAGGATCAGCAGAAAGCTGGAACCTCTCTCGGTCCTTTCCCTATATAATCTTCCTCATGACCTTGGGTGGGGCTCATCTTCTTCTACCTGTGGCCCTGGCTAGCCAGGGGTGGGTGGGCTTTCTGGCAAACAGAGTAGAGTATTAAACTTTATTCCACTTGCATGGTCTTGTCCTTCAATTCCAGACTCCAGCAATTCCTTGTTTTATTTGTTTTTCGGTTTGGTGGCCATACCCAGCTATGCTCAGGACTTAGCCTGGATCTGCACTCAGGAATCACTGCTGGAGAGATTTGGGGTACCTTAGCAGAATAGGAGATTCAATCCTGATTGGCCAGGATTGCAAGCAAGCACCCTACCTATCATACTTTAACTTGAAACAGAATATTCTCTATTTTAATTCTTTGTCTTAAGCAAGTATATCTGATCTGGAACTTTCATTTGCGTTAGCACAAATACCTTGATTTTGCTTCTATACCAATCAAAAACCTTGTCAGATCAAGTCAGCCATTTTTTGTCTAAAGAACATGAGTTCATTTCAATTAATAAACACAGAAAGGATAAAATTTTGGGGTTGCATTGTATAATTTTAGAGAATTATATATTAAATTAAGACATATTGTTTGGAGGCTATATCCAGTGGTGCTCCAAGTTTACTCCTAGTTCTGTGCTCAGGCTCAGGTTCACTTAGCCTGATTGGCAGGGAGGAGAAAGGTGAGAATTATATGTGATGTTGGTGATCACACCACATGGCCTTTGTTCCAGCTGTTTCGGTTGGGAGTCAGGGACTTTCCTTCCGGGGGCTCCAGTCACCTATCAACTCAGGGATCCATGGAGCTTGGACCTGGAATTCTGCATCTTTATAGTTATAGGGTTCCTGAGATGGGTCATTTGAGTCAGAGGCCTCCGAGCCTTTGGGCTGGTACAGGCTTCACACATTGTTTGACCCTTCCCTCCCCCAACGCCCTCCAACTCCCTCCTCTCCCACCTCTTGCCTGTAATCCTCATCCTGCTGCTAGATGGTAAATGAGGGATCACAGATTGGAAGGAAGTGACCATGATATAGAGAATACAATTGTCCATCTGCATGGAGAGACCAGGACTCAGAAATGTCTGCCTGAACCCTAAATAGCACAGGTATTCTGGGCCTGCCAGCCGTGGAAAGACAATCTCCTGGCTGAACCTGAGATCCCTTAGTTTATACAGTGTGGACGCTGGTTTCTACCACCCAAACTAGACTTGTGGTTTTCACGTGAATTCATTTCTAGTCAGACTTCCTAGGTTAATGGTTTATTCTTGAAGAAAAGAATTTCAGAAAGACAAATAGTGGTATTCTTTTTTGGGGGGGTTGTTCTTGTTGTTATTGTTTTGGGGTCACACTCGGCAGTTGCACTCAGGGATTACTCCTGGTTCTGTGCTCATAAATCACTCTTGCTAGGCTTGGAGGACCATTTGGAAAGCTGGGGATCGAACCTGGGTCCTTCTTAGGCTAATCACATGCAAGACAAATACCCTACTGCTGTGCTATTGCTCTGCCCCCCAATACCTCAACAGTGGTTTTCTCTTGACATATAGCTGAAATAGCTTAAGCTTGTAACACATATAACCTTGTATGTCCCTCGCATGAGTCTATGGGACTAATCTTCTGACGTCCTTGTCCTGCACAATGCCACATAAGCGCTCAAAGTCGTTGGCAGATTTAATCAGCTATCAAAGCCAGACACAGAGTTATCTCCAAAATACTGTCATTCTGAAGTTCCTGCTCTCGGCTGAGGAATCTAGAGCAAGAAAGATTAAACTGAGAAATGCTGAGGTAGACAGAAAGTCACACCTGTCAGGGAGCCTTGATATATTTTAGAAGAGATAAAAAGAGTTCAATTGAATAAAATAAAATTTTGCAGCCTTCAAGAGTATTTATGAGGGCTTTCTTTAGCGGGTTACATATTCACCCTAAGGCTGTTTCCAGTTGGTTTTATTTATTTATTTATTTTTGAAAGTTGACTTTGTAAGGCAAGTTTGGGGCCTTCCACTTCCCTCCCTCCCCACCAGCCCTCTCACAGATGTGTGAAACTATTAACAGGGTGGCTGACAGGGGCTTAAAACTAATCCTGCCCCTGCAGGTCCTCCAGGGAACACACACCTGGCAAATGTCTTTGACCCTCCAAGGAACTGGCAGGAAAGTGGTTATTACAGCCAAGTGCAAAAGCACAATCTTTCCTGGAATAGCCTGTGACTGTCCAATTCACTCACACCTTTTATGACACAGTTTGCACTCATTTTGGATGGCGGCTAGATGATCATTTCTCCTCACACATTCTAGATTTCGGTGACACGAGTTTATTGCTATTTCCTCAAATTATGAAACACTAAAGCTGAATGTGGGCTTATTTCCTAGAACCCCAGGAAAAAAAAAAGAAAACAGTCTGGCTTTTATAAGAAGAGAAAGCATTTTTGCTGCAATCCAGAGGGCAAAGAAGTTAGGAAAAATAAATTTGGGTCTATTTCTTAGTCCTTTTTCTCAGGGAATATATATATCGTTAGAAGGAAGGGATGAAAACTTCTTTCTATTTATATATTTCTTGAAAAACAGAAGGTGGGTTGCAAAAGAAATAATATGGAACCTAGAGGTCAGTAGGCCAAGTAACCTCCTGAATGATGTGATTTCTGAACATTTTTGCTTTGCAACCAGTCTTAAATTCTGCTGATTTGCAATGAAGGCAAAAGAAAGGCAAGCAGGAACAAAGGGGGCTGGGAAGCGTAAGTTTCTACTTGTTCTTTCTTGGCAAAGTCAGTTTTAACATATTGACTGCTTATGCAAAACATATCAAGAAAGGTATTGTCTTCAGCCAGCCCTTTCCATCATTTCATTGTTCTGATTAGCTTTGGTGCCAAGAGTTGCACACTGGGTTGCAGAGTCCACATATACCTTGTTGTGGTATCCTGGGTATGTGTCTCATGTGTGTGTCTTTGTGTGTCATCATGTGTAGCACTGAGGATCTTGTAACTGGAATCGCTTTTAGCAATTTGGGGCAGTCCAAGAACAAGGCAAATGCTCTTACACTGAGGCACATTCCCAAGTTAAGTTATTATTTTTTGTCTAGCCTAATTCATCAAAGTCGGGCCCCTATGGCCTTGGGGTCTGTTCCTGTAGGACCACTGTTTAGCTGTTTTGCCAACGCATGCTTCTCAGCTCTTTTCCAAACCTGGTTTTCCTTTCCCAGGTCTGGGAGAAGTGATAGAGACAATAAAATCTGGAAGAGTTTTAATGTCCACTGTGTGGATATTAGAAGAGAAGCCCAAATGTTCACAGTGATTCTTTTATTGGGGGGGGCACACCCAGCATCTCTCCTGGGTTACTTCTGGCTTTGCACTCAGCAATCGCTCCTGGCAGGCTCAGGAGGCCATACATGGAATGCCAGGAATCAAACCCAGGTCCTTCGAGTGTTGCTTTCATGCAAGGCAAATACTCTACCGCTGTGTTATTGTGCTGCCCCCCCCCCACAGTGATTCTTTTTTTGATGTGTGTAGTTTTTTTAGTAATATATGTAAGCACCATGATTACAAACATGTTTGTAGTTGGGTTTCAGTTATAAAAAAAGAACATCTCCCTTCATCAGTGCAACCTTCCCACCACCAATGCCCCCCATTTTCCTTCTCCCCCAACCCCTGCCTGTCTTTGAAACAGACATTCTATTTCTCTTACTCACTACCATTGGCATGATAGTTGTCAGTGTAGTTATTTCTCTAAATGAACTCACCACTCTTTGAGGTAAGCTTCATATCATAGGCTAGTCCAGGGGTCCTCAAACTTTTTAAACAGGAGGCCAGTTCACTGTCCCTCAGACCATTGGAGGGTCTGACTATAGTAAAAACAAAACTTATGAACGAATTCTTATGCACACTGCATATATCTTATTTTGCAATGAAGAAATAAAACAGATACAAATACAATATGTGGCCCGCGGGCCATAGTTTGAGGACCACTGGGCTAGTCCTTCCAGCCCTCATCTCTATTGTCTCTGGGTATTATTATAATAATGTCTTTTAGTTTTCTTAAAACCCATAGATGAATGAGTTTATTCTGTGTCTATCTCTCTCACTCTGATTTCCTCCCCCCACAGTGATACTTAAATAAAAATAAACAAAAATGGAGTTAATCTCTAAACTAAATACAGTTTTAACTTCTATCAAAAGTATTATCATAAACCAATAGATCTGGAGTTGTCTGACTGGCATTAAAGATGTCATCTACTGCCTTTCTTGCCATAACCTTTATTTTGCAGAAAACCTGTTTTCTGACTAGGAAGACCTTCCATGTTGTACAGCTACTTGCAGAACCTTCTACTGTTTAAATCGATGTCTGACTCCTGCGCCATTTAATAAATCCAGTTCAATACCACTTTTGTGGGGTTTTCCTAACCATATCCTTTAACATATTGATTATAATTTATAAGTTGTCTAGGTCCAAGAGAAAATGTGGGATAGTTTTTACTAGATTTGAGAAGAAAGCAAATTAAAATAAAAGAATATAAAATATAAAATTAAATTAAAATAAAACTTATGGAACCTTGTGTCTTCTAGACAATACATACCACACTGAAGAGAGGGAGTGCTAAAGGCAAGAAACTTTGCTCCTCCATAGACTGCGCTCTATCATGTGCTGTCTGGCCATTATACCTTTCCAAGAAATAACCACTCATATTCTTAGAAATATTTTATCCAAATAGTTTCTCTTGCCAACAGAGTTTTAGAAGCCCGGCCCACTGTTCCTAGAATTTTTGCTCTATAAAAATTTCATTTACACTGTTTCTATAGTGAATATCATTGATTCATTACAGTTGAAAACACAAGGGAAAAAAAAACACAGAGATAAGTACTTGGAGCTTACAGTGTTTCTCTTTTTTAAAAAAAAATTATAGTGACTGTATTTAAGGACCATGATTATGAACATGTTTGTACTTGGGCTTCAGTTATAAAAAAGAACAACCACCCTTCACCAGTGCAACTTTCCAACCACTGATGCCCCCCATCTCCCTCCTCCCCCGCCCCATATACTGTCTTCAAGGTATTTAATTTCCCCCACTACCATTGTCATGATAGTTGTCAGTGTAGTCATTTTTCAAAATGAACTCACCACTCTTTGTGGTAAGCTTCATATCGTGGGCTGGTCCTTCCAGCTCTCATCTCTATTGTCTCTGGGGATTATTACAATCATGCCTTTTATTTTTCTTAAATTCCACAGATGACTGAGACTCTTCTGTGTGTGTCTCTCTCCCTCTGACTTATTTTACTCAGCATGGGGCTTATAGTGTTTCTAAAAGCATTGCTTTCACCAAGGTAGTGTTTCCCTTTCTTACGAGGCAAGGGACTGGCATGAATATGTGTAATACAAATTAATAGGGAATACAAACCTCGGTTAAAGTGAAGTATTGAAAGCAGATTCTTACCCTTATGCTTACTGAAACTGAACAGACCCAGAAAACTGGCTAGATATGTATCAAAGGACAGTGGTAGGACCCAGGAGAAGAGTGCAGCTGCTTTGTTGGTAAATGGCCATGAATTCAATTCCTCCGTGTCTCACATGCCCCAAGAATGATCCTGGAGGCTTCCTGTTTGATTTTGGCATCTCTGCTGTCTGTGATCCCTCACACCAGAAGTGATTTTTAGGTGCACAGCAGCCATGTATGTGTATTCACCACAAAAAGAAATAAGCACTGCAACTAAAAATGTATGAGTGTCATTGCCATGAAAATTTGTCCCCAACTATAACCCCAAGGTGGAGATAACTCCTGGGTCAAAAATAGCTTAGGTCTTAGGACAGGGTCCTCAAACTAAGGCCCAAATGCCACAATTAGCCCACCAAGGACATTTATCTGACCTGCTGGGTATTTTGGCCACCACTGCCTGTCCTGCTTAGCCTTCAACTGATCCCAGGCCCACAGTACACATGTATGGGATGTGTACCACTCTCTCCCACTTACCTCCTTCTGTCTGTCTCTCGACCTCTGCTCTCAGTCTTAGGTAGAGATCCTCAACCTATGGCCCACCAAAAGCAGGCCCAGAGTTCCCATTAAAATATTGGTAAATTTGTTAATTTCACTTTACTTGTTCTTCATTTTAAATGTTTTTGTCTGTTTACTTTTTTTGTTTATTGAGACCAATGTGAATTACAAGTCTTTCACAGTTATATTCAAGGTACATAGTGATAGTGAATAAGGTGTATTCCCATCACGAGTGTTGACTTCCCTCCACCATAGTTCCCAGCATGCATCCCATATCTCCACCCTTAGTCCCCTGAACTGCTGGTGTAACATATCCCTTCTGTGTATAGCTTGTTGTAGTTTGGGTCTCTTGATTCTATTGTTGTTGGCTTTGATTTGGGTATTTAGATTTGATAATTTTTTATTTCCACTCAACCCATTTTTTTAATTTATTTTTTTGTTTGATTTTTTGGGTTTTTTGGGCCACACCCGTTTGATGCTCAGGGGTTACTCCTGGCTATGCGCTCAGAAATCGCCCCTGGCTTGGGGGGACCATATGAGACACTGGGGGATCGAACTGCAGTCCGTTCCTTGGCTAGCGCTTGTAAAGCAGACACCTGACCTCTAGCGCCACCTCGCCGGCCCCCACTCGACCCATTTTTAAACTAAGATATGTGGAGTGTTCATGGGAATTTATTCATAGTTTTTTTAACTGCAGTGTGGCCTTTCAATGGTCTAAGGTACAGTGAACTGGCCCTCTGTTTAAGAGTTTAAGACCTTTGTCTTAGAGAATACCCGGCAGCAAAAATGCACCCAGGAAAGAGTTTAGCAAAATAGTTTGAACTTGAATAGACTATTCATCTTGAATAGAAAATTGTCATGATCTTACTCTATATTTTAAGGGTACCTGCCTGATTGGCAATCTACCTACTGAACTTTGATGGATTTACTAATTATTCTTAATGACTGGCAGATTAAACAATAACATGATGGAAATTGTGGGAGGGGAGCATTATCATATCAAATAAATGGGTAGCCTCTGCTCTCACCCATGCCTGCTTAGGTGATCTTGAAGCTTAGACAATCCATATGTTCTGCAACCAGCCTCATGGTCTGGGACTACAAGATTAGTTTGGCAGGATCCATCCACACCAATGGTCATGGAGCATACCCTCTGGCAAGCACATATTATGTGTGAGCTCCACAGTCACCACTAGTGAACACAACACCTTAGCTGATATGCCTCATTAAAGGCACTTGCCTCAGGGAGTAACTATGCTTGCTCTGAAACTAAGTGAAAAATTCACTGACCACAATCATAAATGCAAGCTCCACCACATGATAGGCAAATCCTGGTGAGACCACAGATAAAAATATGTGAACATCATAGCCAGATATGTGTGTGAGTGTGTGTGTGCGTGCACACAATTTCTAGTCACTATTATAACACCAAAAAGAATAAAAAAATAACAGGTTTTAAATTCATTAAAAAGTTTGAAGTACAAATCTGAATCTCAACCAACTGAGTTTAACCATCCCTAAAACCTGACCTCGCATGATTTATGTGGGGTGAGAGAAGAGAGGTGGCAGCCCCCACTTTCTATCCACATCTGCCACCACTGGAAGCACCTAGGTTGATCTAGATCTGCGGTTAGTCTTGCTCTTTGAAGTAAAGGGAAATCCATTTTAGACCTTATCCAAGCCAGGAAGATAGAAGCAGACTGAGAAACATACTGTCATAAGATCAACTACAGGCTCTGGGCATGTTGGTTGTCCAACCTAAAAGTCTTTCTTTATGGTCCCAGGAAAAGTTCTACTCAGTTGCGGTTGTCATAGTCAGTCTTTTGTAATTAAAGATCTTGGTTTTTGCACAGATACTAGGACAAAGCCAGGATGTCACGGAGCATTTTCTGATTTTATCTCATCATAAGATGGCAAGGTAGGGCAATCTGTTTTTAGATCAAGTTGTTGCTATTTCCTCATCATCAATATGTCATATGAACCTACCCTGGAGTAAGTTATATCCCCCAAACTTTTATTAAGTTCCAAGAATTCATTGCAATGGGAGGCTGGGGGTGGGGGAGACCTTCCCAAATTGCCTGTCTGCTTCAAACCCAAATATGACCCTCTTAGGAGTCTTCCCCAAGAGGTTAAGACATGATTGGCAACTGTCAACATCTCTAATATTTACACTACTTTAACTGAGAACCAATCAGAGAAAATCAAATCCTTCAAAGACAACTTTGTTGGTTTTAGCCTAAAGTAAAGAATTGCCATGTTCTGTGAGGGGATGGTGATGAGATTCTCTCAAGTACCCTCTGGGAAGTGATGGTTGGTGCAAGTCAAAACACTTTTCCCATTTTAAAGAGATTTATCTTAAGGAATTTTGACAGTAATTACATTATATATGGTCTAATTATAGGTATGGAAAATTAATATCCTGTTGACTGTAATAGAAGTCAGAGTTCTCATTTGTATATCTTCTTTTATTTGATTATTTAGTAATTAGTTTCTATTATACTTCCTGAAAATATTGGTTGGTGATGAATCAAAAATAAAAATAAAAATTTATCTGAATGAAAATTCTCCATCTCTCAGTTGGAGAATTTTAGTTCTATGCCCTTTTGTTTATGAGTCAAGATAAAGACAGTGAACAACAAGGAATGATGACTATTGCAATAATATTTTTAATAAACCAATAGCACACATATTGAGTGTGAATATTTTTATCCAATACATGTAACAGCATGATTTTGCAAGTTTAGGATTCTATTCTAAGTTTCCTAACTGGAACTATAGTTTTATCTGCCATTATAGCTGTGCTTTTAAAAATTATAAAGTTAGTTACCACAAAACGTAAACAATAAGAAGTTTGTCCAGAATATATCAGGATATTTTGGAAATTACTTACTAGTAATTACTAGAAATTACTTACAAGTCAGATTCAAATTCTGTTTCTATGGATTAAAAAAAGGTAAAAGAAATGTAGAGAAACCAGAGGTATTTCTATTTTGTTGGCATGTTAGGTCATTTGCAATCCAAAACAACTGTTTTTATAGTACTAGTTCTCATTTACTATAACTTAACTGAGACCACTCCCTGTGGATCTTGGAAACATTTCCTCAGAATATGTCCCTATTCAAAGGATGAATTTGGCAAGTGACTATGCTTAAAAGCAGCCTTTGGAAAGTCCCATTAGTGCACCTGCCAAAGTGCTGGGTACTTTTGTCAAATTTACTTCCAATTTCAGCATTTGTTTTCTTGTTTTACTTGGAGTCAAAAGAATATTGACAATAATCATGACAATCAGCATGATTGTGAGAACCTCTCCGCCAAAAGACAGCAGTATTCAAGTGGCCTATCACATATGCATGAAACACATGCTAACCCATGAGGAACTTTTTCCCTTTCATTTATCAAAGACATCTCAACAGATTTCTTTGCTTGATGGTAGCATTCATGGCCCCTAAACCAAAGGCTCATCAACTTGTATGCACCATGTTGGTGTACCATGTTGATTCCATTGGTGCTACTTATTAAACTTGGGCAAGAAAAAGTTAAACACATTCATTACATATAAGCCATAAGTGGTAGTCATCATGGAATATTGTGTAGTCAGAAGCCTAACTGAATCCATTTTTACTTTTAGTAAAGCATACACTAATTTTGTTACACTACTGGTCACACTTGAAGAGTCAATACCACATCCAACATGTCACAAATCTGAGACTAAATTGTCTGGTCTTCATACCTCATATAGTTTCACAGCAATATTTTTCATCAGTTTTGCAGTAGGTATTGCACCTGAGCAGTGGAACCATGTCTCCAAGAAGCCATTACAAAGTTCCATATCAAGGAGACCAAGGAGGATTTGAAGACAAGTAGCTATCTGTTAACTTATTGATAGAACCAAGTTCTATCAAGTAGAAGAAGTTCCTACATGTTCAGGGTTAAAGACATAGAATAGCAGGTAGGGTGTTTAATTTATATGAAGCCAACACAGACACAATCCCCAGGGCCCCAAATGGTCTCCTTAACCCAACTAGAAGTTACCCCTGAGAAAAAAGCCAGGAGTAAATCCTGAGAACAAAAAAATAAAATGGAAAAAAATATTCTTAATGGAAGAGTGTGTCTAGGAAGTTATCAGTACACATCAGTCTAGAAGCAAAGAAGGTTAGTGATAAAAAATAAAAATAAAAAGTGTAGGGTTCTTCACAAATTTGAGTCTCAATTGTATGTTCAAAAGCTAAATATAAAAGAAAAGTCTGGACACACACACACGTAGTGATTTTCTTAGTTTCTTTTTAATTATACATGTGTTCTTCTACCTCTGAGGACAGAAAAGCTAATTAAGGTGCTTTACGGATATCTGGTACTTTTTCAAATCAAGTATAATGAGACACACAGATGTAGAAATGAAAAATGACCGTCCACAAAAGAAAGACTCTGTGGTATTTTAGAAGTAGAAGGTCCATAAGAGAGACCAGGGATGGGCCAGGGATGTGAATGTAAGAAATGCTAGAGTCAATCAGGAGGAAGAGAGAAGCAAAAACAGAACAGGGATTTTATTTTGGTTGCCACATAAGAGATAGATTGGTGAAGTGTCCCTAATTTAAATGGATTTAGTGGATACCCTATTTGTTACCTCGAGTGTGAGCCATAGAGCTGTGTGATGGACTAAAGCACTAGGGTTCCTGGGAAGAAGGCAGTTGTGAGATGAAATTAAAGGCCTAACCATTGGTTGGTTGGACCTTGTATGGATCTACTCCTGAGAACATCCAATCCTGACCACATTTCCAGGAGATAATTTTAGGCTCTAAAGAGAAAGCAGATAATGCAAATACAACCCCTTCTTTTTATTTGTTTGTTTTTGGGCCACACCCAGTAATGCTTAGAGGTTACTCCCAGCTATACGCTCAGAAATCGCTCCTGGGTTTGGGGGACCATATGGGATGTCAGGGATTGAATCTGGGTCCGTCCTGGGTCAGCCACATGTGCTACCGCTCCGACCCCACTACAAATCCTTCTTATTCTTTTGTAAAATTTAGTCACCATGACATCTGACTCTCTAAAAAAAGGCCCCACTAGCAGCAAAGACTCAAAGACACATCAGCCTCACAGCTTATCAAGCTAGCACATCTTCAGAGGAACCCACAAACTGCTCTCACCATATGATCTCATCAATCTAGCTCCACAGATCCTCAAATTTGGAACTACATGGCCACTTATGCGATTGTGTGACACCCCCATAATTGGAATACTCACCAGTAGAAATACACCAAATTAGGGCTGGAGTAATGACACAGTGGTAGGGTATTTGCCTTGCACACTCCCATATGGTCTCCCAAGCCTGCAAGGAGAGATTTCTGAGTAGAGAGCCTGGAGTAACCACTGAGGGCCACCAGGTATGGCTCCAAAACCAAAAATGAATGAATGAATGAATAAATAAATAAATAAAACCCCACCAAATTAGATGTGAAATTTTCTTTTTTTTTTAATGCATAATTTTTTTTATTTAAACACCTTGATTACATACATGATTGTGTTTGGGTTTCAGTCATAAAAGGAACACCACCCATCACCAGTGCAACATTCCCATCACCCAAGTCCCAAATCTCCCTCCTCCCCACCCAACCCCCGCCTGTACCCTAAACAGGCTCTACATTTCCCTCATACATTCTCAATATTAGGACAGTTCAAAATGTAGTTATTTCTCTAACTAAACGCATCACTCTTTGTGGTGAGCTTCCTGAGGTGAGCTGAAACTTCCAGCTCTTTTCTCTTTTGTGTCTGAAAATTATTATTACAAGGGTGTCTTTCATTTTTCTTAAAACCCATAGATGAGTGAGACCATTCTGCGTTTTTCTCTCTCTCTCTGACTTATTTCACTCAGCATAATAGATTCCATGTACATCCATGTATAGGAAAATTTCATGACTTCATCTCTCCTGACAGCTGCATAATATTCCATTGTGTATATGTACCACAGTTTCTTTAGCCATTCGTCTGTTGAAGGGCATCTTGGTTGTTTCCAGAGTCTTGCTATGGTAAATAGAGCTGCAATGAATATAGGTGTAAGGAAGGGGTTTTTGTATTGTATTTTTTGTTCCTAGGGTATATTCCTAGGAGTGGTATAGCTGGATCGTATGGGAGCTCGATTTCCAGTTTTTGGAGGAATCTCCATATCGCTTTCCATAAAGGTTGAACTAGACAGCATTCCCACCAGCAGTGGATAAGAGTTCCTTTCTCTCCACATCCCCGCCAACACTGTTTATTCTCATTCTTTGTGATGTGTGCCATTCTCTGGGGTTTGAGGTGGTATCTCATCGTTGTTTTGATTTGCATCTCCCTGATGATTAGTGATGTGGAACATTTTTTCATGTGTCTTTTGGCCATGCGTATTTCTTCTTTGTCAAAGTGTCTGTTCATTTCTTCTCCCCATTTTTTGATGGGGTTAGATGTTTTTTTCTTGTAAAGTTCTGTCAGTGCCTTGTATATTTTGGAGATTAGCCCCTTATCTGATGGGTATTGGGTGAATAGTTTCTCCCACTCAGTGGGTGGCTCTTGTATCCTGGGCACTATTTCCTTTGAGGTGCAGAAGCTTCTCAGCTTAATATATTCCCATCTGTTAATCTCTGCTTTCACTTGCTTGGAGAGTGTAGTTTCCTCCTTGAAGATGCCTGTAATGTCCTGGAGTGTTTTGCCTATGTGCTGTTCTATATATCTTATGGTTTTGGGGCTGATATCGAGGTCTATAATCCATTTGGATTTTACCTTTGTACATGATGTTAGCTGGGGGTCTAAGTTTAATTTTTTGCAAGTGGCTATCCAATTGTGCCAACACCACTTGTTGAAGAGGCTTTCCCTGCTCCATTTAGGATTTCCTGCTCCTTTATCAAAAATTAGATGGTTGTATTTCTGGGGAACATTTTCTGAGTATTCAAGCCTATTCCACTGATCTGAGGACCTATCCTTATTCCAATACCATGCTGTTTTGATAACTGTTGCTTTGTAGTACAGTTTAAAGTTGGGAAAAGTAATTCCTCCCATATTCTTTTTCCCAATGATTGCTTTAGCTATTCGAGGGTGTTTATTGTTCCAAATGAATTTCAAAAGTGTCTGATCCACTTCTTTGAAGAATGTCATGGGTATCTTTAGAGGGATGGCATTAAATCTGTATAATGCCTTGGGGAGTATTGACATTTTGATGATGTTAATCCTGCCAATCCATGAGCAGGGTATTTGTTTCCATTTTCGTGTGTCCTCTCTTATTTCTTGGAGCAGAGTTTTATAGTTTTCTTTGTATAGGTCCTTCACATATTTAGTCAAGTTGATTCCAAGATATTTGAGTTTGTGTGGTACTATTGTGAATGGGGTTGTTTTCTTAATGTCCATTTCATCCTTATTACTATTGGTATATAGAAAGGCCATTGATTTTTGTGTGTTAATTTTGTAGCCTGCCACCTTGCTATATGAGTCTATTGTTTCTAGAAGCTTTTTGATAGAGTCTTTAGGGTTTTCTAAGTAGAGTATCATGTCATCTGCAAACAGTGAGAGCTTGACTTCTTCCTTTCCTATCTGGATTCCCTTGATATCCTTTTCTTGCCTAATCGCTATAGCAAGTACTTCCAGTGCTATGTTGAATAGGAGTGGTGAGAGAGGACAGCCTTGTCTTGTGCCAGAATTTAGAGGGAAGGCTTTCAGTTTTTCTCCATTGAGGATAATATTTGCCACTGGCTTGTGGTAGATGGCCTTCACTATATTGAGAAAGGTTCCCTCCATTCCCATCTTGCTGAGAGTTTTGATCAAGAATGGGTGTTGGACCTTATCAAATGCTTTCTCTGCATCTATTGATATGATCATGTGGTTTTTATTTTTCTTGTTATTGATGTTGTGTATTATGTTGATAGATTTACGGATGTTAAACCAGCCTTGCATTCCTGGGATGAAACCTACTTGATCGTCGTAGTGGATGATCTTCTTAACGAGGCATTGAATCCTATTTGCCAGGATTTTGTTGAGGATCTTTGCATCTGCATTCATCAGTGATATTGGTCTGTAATTTTCTTTTTTGGTAGCGTCTCTGTCTGGTTTAGGTATCAAGGTGATGTTGGCTTCATAAAAGCTATTTGGAAGTGTTTCTGTTTGTTCAATTTCATGAAAGAGTCTTGCCAAGATTGGCAGTAGTTCCTCTTGGAAAGTTTGATAGAATTCATTAGTGAATCCATCTGGACCTGGGCTTTTGTTTTTCGGCAGACATTTGATTACTGTTTTAATTTCATCAATGGTGATGGGGGTGTTTAGATATGCTACATCCTCTTCCTTCAACCGTGGAAGATTATAAGAGTCCAAGAATTTATCCATTTCTTCCAGGTTCTCATTTTTAGTGGCGTAGAGTTTTTCAAAGTAGTTTCTGATTACCCTTTGAATCTCTGTCATATCAGTAGTGATCTCTCCTTTTTCATTCCTGATACGAGTTATCAAGTTTCTCTCTCTCTCTTTCTTTGTTAGGTTTGCCAGTGGTCTATCAATATTGTTTATTTTTTCAAAGAACCAACTTCTGCTTTCGTTGATCAGATGTGAAATTTTCATAGAAGCTACATATATTCAGCAAACGAGCCAACAAGAGAATGCTCAAGTCCTTCAATCAATAATATAATTACCCTATTGCACAATATGACAATTTTTACAAATTTCCTTTTCATAGAGTTTTTTAATAATTGCACTACTGTTTCATTTTCCCAAGAAATATTAACTAAATTATTCATACATGCTAAGGGACAGGCTTCAAGAAGGTTAGGAAACTAATGACAAGGATAGAGAAAATGTTACACCAGTGGTGAGAGTGGTGATGGAATATTGAATGCCAGAAATAGCTATATGATGAATAACTCTGTACATCACAGTGTCAAAAATAAACAAATTAAAAAAATAGTCACCAGGAAATGACAAAGTTGCTACTCATTATTGGGTTTCAGGCATATAATATTTCAACACCAATTTTTTTTCACCAGTGTCCGTTTACATCCACCACTCTCCCATCAATCCCCATTTACCTCCCACCATGAGTCTGCTTTTATGAGGGGCCCTTTTCTTAAAAATAAATGTTTGTACTTTGGTTTACAGTACTGTTGCCGATAAGGTTTCATACATAACACTTGACTGACTTCTAACACTACCTCTCCCTGTTGAATGTTTCCCTCCATCTTACTCATTGGCTCCTCCTTGGGCTGTCCCCAAGCTCCTTCAAGTGGCATGTTTCCTACTGAAGACCAGTTCTCGGGATTTTTGTTTCCATTGTCTTTGGGCATTAATTTTCTCATCATTATGTTTCTTTATATCCTGCATATGAGAGAGATCTTCTTTGTCTGCCTCTCTCCCTCTGACTCAGCATGATACTCTCCAGGTTTCTCCATGTAACAGCCAACTAAATTACTTTATTTTTCTATTTTAAGCATTGTAATCTACAAATGGAAGCCCTTCCTAAGTGGAAATGGGCACAGAGCCAGGAGTAACCCCTGAGTGTCACTAGGTGTGACCCCCCCAAAAAAACCCAACACCAAATTAGATGCGAATTTTTTATAGAAGCCATATAAGCTCAGCAAAAAAAGCCAACAACAGAATGCTCATACAGCTTGCTTATTTCCTCTGGAGAGACTATACTAGTAACAGTGGATTTAAGAGGAAAGAGACTCAGTGCAAATGACTAATAGCCTCATTTCAACAAGGTGCAAGGTTGGAAATAGATGCCACCACTAACAACACCCCTTTCAATCAAAGTAACCTACCTTAAAAACCTCATCTCTTGAGAATGATTCAAAAACTCACCATATCAAAAACATACTTATCAGTATGTCTGTACTCCCCTTTACTGTGTTCTTTTGATTGCAATAAACAAGGTGCCTTTCTTAAAATTGCAATGAGTAGCTGCCTTCCTCAACTATCCCCTTACGTTGTTACCTACCCACAAGTTCCTGGTTATCATTGAACAAGAAGAACCTAAAAGACCTTTCCCTGGGATTGATCAAGTACCTCCGGGTTTTCCCTATTTCCTTAGCTCTCCTGCAACAATTGAAAATCTGGGCTCTGACTTTTTTTCCTTATGGAAGATGTGCCCTGATACAAGTCAGCTAATCCTTCTAAGAATTGTCAACACCTGAGAGGCAGTGCCTTCAAGGTTAACAACTCTCATATGTCAAGGCATCAGAATACAGGGGAAAAGGTATGACAAATTTAGAAAGCAGGTGTCATTTTACATGAAACTTTACATGAAACAACTTCCACATTCTGGCTGACAAAGCCTATATAATACATAGAGAACTAGAAAATAAAATAAAAAAAAACTCACCAAAACCCTGTTCTATCTTGGAGGATGAAAAAGTTCGATTTTTGTTTTGTTTTGCTTTTTAGTTTGATTTTTTAAATTTTTATTGAGACCAATGCTAATTACAAGTCTTTTACAGTTGTATTTCAGGAACATAGGGACAGTGAATTAGGGCCATTCACACCACCAGTGTTGACCTCCCTCCGCCATATTCCCAACATGCTTCCACCACTCTTCCCAGCATGCCTCCCATACCTCCACCCTTAGTCCCCTGGACTGCTGGTGTAACACAAGTCTCTTTTGTGTCTAGCTTGCTGTAGTTTGGGTCTTTTGATTTTATTGTTGTTGACTTGGGTTGGGTATTTAGATCTGACCATTTTTTATTTCCACTCAATGCTTCTGAGACCACTTGGCCCCTGGGTCCATCCAGTTACAAAAGTTTGATTTTATGAAAATTTTACCCCATGAAATATTCTGATAACAAGAATCATCTGGTCTCTGGAGACAATATATAGAACACAAGAAAAAATTTTTTGTCAAGTCTCATCCCTTTGGTTAAGGATACAAATAATGAGGTTCTTGTATTCTAGATATATCTGCCTGTCTGTAGGGTGTATTAGCCCTGATTCCTAATAATGACTTTAAGGATGGAAAATTCTTGCTTTCCTTCAAATCCTTTAGGCTCTAAATTGGCCAAATTAATGGCAAATTCCAATGCCATAGGTTCTTTGCTGTATACTTTCACTTGTCAAAACATTTTCACATAAAACCACAATTTCTAACACAGCAGAATTTACATGTACAGAATCAAAATACACATAATTCCTAAAAAGGGGGGTCCATTCTACTGGTTGTCCTCAATTTACAAAATTGGAACCCCAAATCAAGGAATATCTATAGAAATATCATTGAAATATATTTCTCATAGACTTAGAAATGTTTATATCTGAATTTCAGACTTTAAACTTTCAGAATTGTAGGGAAATATATTTCTACTATTTTAAGTAATTCAGCCAAGGACAAATTCCTGTGTAACTGGCATGCTTTTCCAAATCATGATGTCATTTTTTATGGTAGTTTCATAAAAGATTCCATTTCTGACACAACCCCACTATAAGGTCATAATTCATAGTTGTGACTTCAGAATGGACATGATGAGGCACACCACTATGATATCTTAATTCACCATTGTGATGTCACAGCATACTATATGAGGCGCCTCCACTCTGAGGGTATAATTCATTATTGTGACCTCACAATGTACAGAAGAGGCACAAAACTCTGATGTCATTTATCATGTATGTGACATCACAACAACTACTTATAATGCAACCTCCACTATGAAGTCATAATTCTCCTTTGTGACATCACAGTGGACATTATGATGCACATCACTTTGTTGTCATAAAGCACGATTGTGACATCACATTGTCATTTATGATTTGCCACCAGTATGAGATCATGAGTTATTATTATGAAGTCACAAAGGACATTATGAGGCAGAAATTATGGTGTTATTATTTATGGCTGGGATATCAAAGATTCCATTTCTGACACAATCCCAGTATAAGGTCATAATTCATAGTTGTGATGTCACAAATGACATTCTGATGCATGCCACTATGAGTTCATAATTCGTGGTTGTGATGCTAGGATAGGCATTTTTGTGTGCAACATTATAAGATCAAAATTTATGGTTGTGATGTCACTATGTACATTATAATGACCAAGAACATGATGTCAAAATTCATGGTTGTGATGTGACATTGGACATTATGAGTCACCTTGAGTATGAATAATGTCATAATTCACATTGTAAATCACAATGGACATTTTGAAGCAAACGATGAGGTCAAAATTTGTGATTCTGGTGTCACAATAGACAGTATGTTGCACAACACTGTATGTCTTAATTCATGGTTCATAATTCAATGTCCAATATGCTGTACAAAATTATGAAGTCATTATTCATGGTTGGGACATCACAACGAACATTATGATGTGTCATGAGTAGGAGGTCATAGTTCACCATTGTGGCATAACAAAAGACATGATGAGGCACATCACTATGATGTCTTAATTCATCATTGTGATGTCACAGCATACTATATGAGGTGCCTCCACTCTGAGGGCATAATTCATGATTGTGACCTCACAATGTACAGAAGAGGCACAAAACTCTGATGTCATTCATCATGTAGGTGACATCACAGAATCCATTTATTATGCGGCCCCACGGTGAGGTCATGATTCGCCATTGTGACATTATGATGCATACCATTTTGTTGTCATAAATCACGATTGTGACATCACAGTATTACTTATGATGTGCCACCTGTAGAGGACATGATTGATTATTGTGAAGTCACAAGGGACATTATGATGCTGCATTATGATGTCATTATTCATGGTAGTGACATCAAAGATTCCATTTCTGATGCAATCCCAACCCTAGTGTAAGGTCGTAATTCATAGTTGTGATGTCATAATGGACATTATGATGCATGCCACTATGAGGTCATAATTTGTGGTTGTGACACAGAAATAGGCATTTTCGTGTGCAACACTATGAGGTCATTTCATCGTTGTGATATCACAATGCACGTTATGATGACAAAGAATATTCATGCTTGTGACGTCAAAATAAACTTTATGAGTTGCCTCAGATTTTTTTTTTTTATTGAAACAGGGAGCTTCTCTACCTGAAACATTTTGTCATGGTAATTTGACTTGAGCTCCCATCAATCCAAAATTGGCCAAACTCCCCTGTACCTTGTACCTCATTTTCTGATTTATCATGGACTTTGGCATGGATTCTTTGCTACAAATGAAGAGCTTGGAAAATATTTTTCTTCTTCCTTGCCAAAAAGCCCAGGTAGCCATCAATGTGATACTGCGGTTTTATCTCCAGTGATATTCTGGGTGAATCTACCATCTTCTAGGAACAGGCTCAAAACTGCATTACATGGGCTTTCATGCCATCCTGGTTATGACTTGAAAATAAACTTCGTCTTGCCTGCAAGTCGGACTTCCTTACATCTCCTCCTAATATCTCTAACTGTGGATTACCGTGTGACTAGCCGATTGCTTCGTAAGATCTTCATAATCTACCAGATCCATGATCACTGAATTCCAGCTTTGTCATCTGGTCTACTAAGGAAGACTTTTTGAGAACTTTACAGAATGCACTTTGGGGATTGTGAAATAATCTTATCTGGAACCAGTAGTTGGTTCCTTGATTTATGTTCATAGGTAAGAAGACCATTTTTAAGCCTAAAATTTTTTCTTTACATTTTTCTTTCTGATGCACCAATGCAACTTGTTGCTATTCATTTTCTTTAGTTTTTCCCTTGTCTTTTCAGGGCTTATTACTTATTTTCTATTTTGTTTTCATTTTTAAAGAATTAGAAAGGGGGAAATATGAGGTAAATTGAGGCCTTTAATACAGTTTCCATTTGTATCTTAGTTATTTTCTGTTGGTCTTGTTTTCCCATTGCCTTTCATCTGGCATTTTTCTCTCCTCCTGGGAACGGGCTTTGTATGGATATCAATAAATGGGCAGCAGGAGAAATTGGGAGGGAGCTGCCATCTAGGCTGTGGTTCCACATGATGGAGTGACTGGCTTGTGGGTGAACAACTTGCAGTGTGAATTTTCTTGCCTGTTATAACCTTCATATCTGTGTGGATTACTTATTTCAGGGAATTACTACTAGACCAGCTTCTCCTGTCCTCCCCATAGGGGCTAGGGGATATCCCTTTCCCTTCTGGGAACTATAGGATATCCAAACCTCAACACAACACCCAAAGAATGTCTCATTACATAAGTCTACTTGGTCTTGATTGGTCTATCTTGGTGTTTCTCTGCTGATGGACACCATAAGACAGTGGTACTCTGATGTGGGTGTGGGAGACCAGTTGTTAAATTGCTTTCAGGCTACTCCAATATGACCTAAATTTGACTTAAATTTGATTAGATTTGTAAACACCCAATGTCCAAATAAGGTTACCTTTAGATATTTGGGTTATATATTTTCAACATACTGCAGCAAGTGGTTCCCTCCAAAAGAGTAAAACAGTCTCCTTGCTTAAGATATGACTGAGTAGCTGCCTTCCCTTATGTTGTTCCCTAGCTAAAATTTTCTGATCATCATTTAACAAGAAGAACCCAAAGGACTCTCCCTTGGGGTTGACCAAGAATCTCAAGGTCCCCTATACTCCACAGGTTTATTCCTATGGTAGACTGTGCATTATGTTGCAGGCTCCCTGACTCCTGGCTAAGTGACTCCTTGTTGAGTGATGTCATTGAATTGGTTGTAATTAGGATCAAGAGAGGTTGCCCCATGAAAAAAATGCTCAGGAAAATGCAAACCAAAACAATGATGAGATATCCTCTCACACCATTGAGATGGGCAGCATGCATCCATAATGACTCATCATCCAACAGAGTAACTGAATGAGCAGGGAATTAAAAGGGGACCAAAGCAGAAACTTCTAGAAAGCACTTAATTCAGAAGATTTTTTCTTACCACAGTAGGACAAAGGTGAATGAAGAAAATCAACTTCCAAAAAACACAACACAATAGGCGTGCATACAATCAAATTAGCCAATAAAACTTAATAAAATTAATAAAATTAAACACACACACACACCAAATGCAGTGGCATCTCGGAAGACTGTACAATTCATAACACTCAGCCAATGAGAAACCACAGGAATTACTTGTGCACTAAGAAATAAAATGCTTATTTTGGTTGCTTTGGATGTGCCTATCGATGAAACACCTGATCTTGAAAGACCTTGCTAAATGCCTTGCTTTCATTGTGCTTCAAGTCTCCATATTTGTCCTTTGAATTTGTCGGCCAGTGATTATGTTTCTTATGTAATTATGGAAACAAACTACCTGTATTTTCAGTAGCAACCATCCCAAGAAAGCAGTGCTGTGATCCATCTAAGCTGTATGAAGTCTTTAGAAAGCAACGTAATATATAAAGACATAATTTAGTCTTTGTCCTGCCTTCCTTGTCTCCAATATTCAAACCTCATCCCTTTCCAAAACCTGTTTTCATCACTAATTTGCAAAAGGTCAGAGGAAATAACCTTTTGCTATTTATAGTTTTTCTCACACAAAGGATTTTCCTTCTTGTTAATAGGTCACTGAGGTGGGACTGCAATTGAAAGTCCATCTATTTACAGTATATATGAACTAGCATCAGATGGTCCCAAAGGAGAAAACTATACAAGCTTCATTTCCTCCTCCTCTAATCTCATATCTAAACTAGACTTGAATCCATAAGAAAAGAATATGGACTGATGTGGTCAAGAAATAACCTGCCTATGAAAAGTATAAAAAAGAATTCCTGAAAAAGACATTTGCTGAGGGGAAATTTCCGATTTCAAATTTATCTACAAAGTCTCATTGACTTCTCCTAAGATATATAAAACATATTTTCCAGGTGGTTGTAAATCTGGAGCTGTTCTGGGAGCATGTTAAATGTCAAGGTCACACAGGAGCATAGATCAAAGAACAACACATTGTTAGAATCAGGTTGGAAAGTGGTATGCAGGTCACTGTCATCTTAATCAGAGACCCTGTGTCTCTATCAAACTCACACTCTCACTTTTTCCCTCCCCTCACATGTACCTCCTGACTCCTGAGGCCTAAAGACAGAGGGTCTTTGACCTGAACCCCAAGTGAATTTGACTTAACACTTGAAACAATAAATTACACCTCTAGCCCTCCCCACAAATCACCCCATAAATTACTTTAGCCATTCCTGTCTTCCTAGCAGAAAAGTGTCAAGTTAGCAAGATTTATCGATAGAGAACATCAAAGCAGGAATATAGTTACAAGTAACTAATCCACTTGGATCGGGTCCTTTCTCAACAGCTTAAAAAGGTCCTACTTCTGTTTCCACGGGGACCACCAGTGGTACTGGTTCAGGATGCACTGAATAGTGAACCTCAGATCAAAAGGAACCATTGGCTTCCAAAAGCACAAATTAGGATTTCCAAGTACAGCTAGAAGTACAGTGAGTCCCATGTGCTTTCCCTCCCAGGTAACATGTGGACTTTCCTATGGACAAGTCACTTCCCAGTGAACTCATACCTCTTCACTGAGCATCTGAATAAGAATATTGCTTATTGCTGCTTCAACAGAGTGAAGGTGTGGTTTCAAGGCTTAGTCCACATAGTTCTGTTACACATGATCAAAGGAACAAAACAAAAATCACTTCAGTGTAGATAGAAGTTCCCCTTTTTCCAATACTGCAAGACCTTAGCTCCAAAGTGTTCTCTAGGTCTCTCACTAAGAACCAGGATGCCATGCTCTTGAGAGTTCTAGACCCTGATATGGTCCCCAATGAGACATATTTCAATTTTCTTTGCTTAGGAACACAATAAATAAATAGGTGATCATATAGGAAGGAATTCTTCAGCAAATTATAGAGCAGGGAATTATAGAATTGCTTCAAGTATTCCAGCTTTTAATTGTTTCCTTCTCAATTCCAAAATCCTGACCCTGAATTTGTGAGCATGATGAAATGATAGTTTTATTCACATTTAGTCTTTTAGAATCTAATTCCTGCTATTTTCTAATATCTTTGTGGGTATTGGCTACAAACATGAATTCTGAGCCTGCTGTACCTGAACAAGAAAGTCTTCTACCATCAAGGAGGACTATGGCGGCAGCAAATGTGAACAGGGCATGGAGACTACCTGAAGATTGCTCTGGTATTGCTGGGAAATTTTGAAGGAAGTCTACCCTTTTTCTTGCTGTGGAGGAGATGCTGCTGACCTGCTCACTACAGGGTCTGCAGGAATCTGTACATCATGTCTCTGAGGCAATTTTGTCAACACTCCTGGAGATAATGGGGCTATCAAATCATGGGCCTGAAAACAAATTCCTCACTGAGATGGACACTTTTGTGAGTCTATTGGGTCTCCTAGTTTGCTTAGTACCAGCATCAATCCCATTCTTGCCACAGTCCTGTCACTAAAATTTATTTCCTAGCCACAGGTGAGCAGCTTCTAGACCCAAACCATGAAAATATAGATTTCTGAAAGATCTGATTTCTAGTGCAAGGAGGGGACCCCAAGTCAAAAGTTTTAATCACCCACTTTTAGGTCCCAAAAAAATGTGGTCATGCACTTAGAGGATACATCTCTGAGGATACTATATTAATACAATTCATAAAGTTCCCAAACCAGGCTAACTAGCAAATCTATGGATTGCTGTGGCAAGTCTGATATAGATAAACAGATAGCTACAACAACAACAACAACAACAAAATGATCATCAATGTATGTAGACAGTCTACATTTTCAGACTCTGCAAGACTCACCCTATCTCTAATATCACCTGCACAGAACCTGGTTGTTGGGGCGACATGAAGAGATGTCTGTTCCTGACTAGATAATGTCTTTGCTCCACACTCCTTGACATACTACTTGAAGAGCATTCACTTCTCAGCCAAGGCCAGCACAGGTCCCCTCCCCAAAAATCCTTTGAGCTGACAAGTAAGCTGATTGACACTGGAGAGATCTGCAAACTCTGTCTTGAAGGCTCTGAACTCCCTAAAGAAGGAGAAGTGGAGCTCTCAATAATTTCTACAGGAATATCCTGGGGTAGAAAGATAAAACAAAGCAATGTGAAGATTGATCCCTGCTGCAGGAAAACCTGAGGCAGTTATCTGCCAAGAGCCCATTAATTTGTGTTCTTCACAGACCTGTACTCACTCCAAGACTCCCACAGACTTGGAACACAGCAACTGTCTTTCACTGTTCACCCCCATCTCCCAAGATATTTTCCCCTTTATATGGAACATATACACTGTGGTAGACACTGTGGATTGTTTGCCTGAGTGTCCAGGACAGCTCTTTAGGTCCTGTCACGTAATGATAGAAATTGTTCAGGGAAGTGTATAAGCCCAATATATCAGGAGTTCTTCTATTCTTACTCAAACTTTGTTTTGTCTTATTTTGGGGCCATGCCTGTTACTTGGGGGTTACTCCTGTCTTTGCATTCAGAAATTATTCCTGGAAGGCTCAGGAAATCATATGAGATGTCCAGGATCAAACCTGTGCAAGGCAAATAAATGCCTTACATGCTATGCTATCATTCTGGCCCATCATTCAAATTTTTTATTAAATTTGATTGATGTGCTCATAGAGTTAACAAAACTTCACCCACCCAGACGCCACGGACTAGAAAGGTTTATTCTATTCACAAGCTTTTTCTTATGTTTTGCAAATCTCTGAGTGGTCCCAACACCAAAAACAAAATGTCTACTCACCTTAACTAAAATTCAAGACCATGGCAGACCTTGTAAACACCATGTAAACAAATGGTTTATAAACCCTGTAAACTTCATGGTTACAAGGTTGTTCATATTACACTTTTTTCCCACAGATCAGTTGTTCATGATTGAGTCACAGTCATAAAATGTATTGTTAGGATCAGGGATCAAAGGACTAGACCAAACAATTTGAGTATAGTTAAACAAAACTTTATTCCATCAGCCACAAGCCTTATACTGACTGGTCACAAGTTATATTATATAGGGAGGATATGTAGCTTCTAATAATCTTTAAAATGATTGGTTGTTGTCTAGAGTACTTTTCTAATTCTCCTTCATGTCCTTTCCAGATAGGTTACCTGGTATGGCCAGGTAGCTTGGGGCAATATTAATGGAAACAGGCTTGAGAAGGCCTAACATATGGTCTTTTACAAAATGGCATTCCCTCCTTGTTGAGAACTAAGAAAAGCCTAACATGTGATTCTTAAAAAATGGCATCCCTCCTTGTTCAGAACCTGGGCCCCACAGTATAACTACCTTCACTGGTACCTTCACTACATTTTACTTCCCCCTCTCTCACTCTTTCTTACTCTCTCTGTCTCTCTTTCTCTCCCTTTCTTCTCACCCCCATTTTTATATTTGACACTATGTCAAATTTGACACTATTAATGACAGGGTGCCTTGCATGTCTTTTTCATAGACCCTACTCTACTCTAACTGTACTCTCAGTTCTTTGTAGCAAGCTTCCTATCATGGACTGGTAGGAATCCTCATCTCTATTGTCTCTGAATATCATCCTCACACTATCTTTTATTTTCCTTATGTTCCACAGTTGAGTGAGGTTATTCTATGTTTATTCCTCTCCCTCGGACTCATTTTATTCAGCTCATATCTTCTGATGTTCCAACTTGATGGTCCATTAACTTACATAGCTCTTAAGACCTATATCTTTCTGGAATACCTGCTAAAAAGTCCCCTTTGGGGAATATTTGGGTCCAGCCAAAAAAATTATTTTTTCAAACTTTCCCTTTTCCATGAAATCTCCTAGTAGTGAAAGTTTTGGAAAAGTGGAGACAATCATGTGAGAAATCAACCAGACATGGGAGAAAGAATTGAGACGTTGATAGATGGAGGTTTTATCTAAGCTTTTCTGATAGTCCTGATGAATCATAACTGTGGGTGTTAAGAATAAGTTTGCCGGGCCCGGAGAGATAGCACAACGGCGTTTGCCTTGCAAGCAGCCGATCCAGGACCAAAGGTGGTTGGTTCAAATCCCGGTGTCCCATATGGTCCCTCGTGCCTGCCAGGAGCTATTTCTGAGCAGACAGCCAGGAGTAACCCCTGAGCACTGCCGGGTGTGGCCCAAAAACCAAAAACCAAAAAAAAAAAAAAAAATAAGTTTGCCCATGGCTACTTCTCTTTCTCTAAATCTGAGTATCTCATTCCCACCAACCAGTACAGGTTTTCAAAACTTCCACAAAACCAGTGAACATTACCTGAATATTAATATTAATATTAATATGAATATTACCTGAATATTAATGCTAAAGAATCACACAAGTAATTATCAACGAAGTCAAAGAAACACAATGTATTCTGCTAAGAGAAAGAGGCATGAACTGCGACTGGGATCAGAAACAGAAGACAGTTTATTCTAAGTTGACATTTTCCTCTACTCAGATGACTTCTGGGTAAAGTAGAGAAGCACTGCAGTACTCAAGGCTAAGCTTCAGTGCCTCGAGGACCTCAGGCTCTCTGCAGTGACAAGAATGTAGAACGATCTCTATGTCCTATGCATTTTTTTAATGTTGGTTGATAGCCAAGTGCTAAAATCCACATCGAATGAAGCAAAGGACAGAAAGCACTTGTAGGTGAATCTATGTAAAAGCCTTAACAAAACTGTTTCCCCTAACTATCTTTTTTCCTAAACTCTTCCTTTGAGATGTAAAAACTCACTGGATACTTGCTTTTGTATTTGAATTGACCTCCTCCCACTAGGATTGTGGGTGGGTTAAAATAAAGAAAGGCATTGGCTTTGGGCTCTAGAGAGCACATGGCAGAGGCAGCATATGGCAAAAACTGGACATGGCAGAGAAAGCCATGAAACAAAAAAAGCAGACTAATTCCAATGAAACTTTAACTCACTGATTGGTATATTATTTCTCCCCTGCTCCCCTGGCTTCGAAGAATCAGGGGTCTCAAACTCGCGGCCCGTGGGCCGTTTGCGGCCCTCCGTACAACATTTTGTGGCCCTGCCCTAGAGGAATCTTGTTTTGTTTTGTTTTGTTTTAGTTGTTTGGGTCAGACCCCCCAATGTTCAAGGCTTACTTTGACTTTGCACTCAAGAATCACCCCGACTTTGCCTCCTGCAGCCCCCAGGTAAATTGAGTTTGAGACCCCTGAAAGGAATTAGAAACATGGTGCCTTGGGATGGTCTTACCCAACTCGTGGTTATATAAAATAATTTAAGATAAAAAGTGTTTAATGTTCATTGTCTCATTTCTTTACCATTTGCTTGGGGATGTTCACACCTTTCACTGTAGTTTTTCCAGAAGGGCTAGATTTCTCTTCTTTGCAGTGCTGACATACTTGTTTCTAGGGTCATACTCATTTTATTGTGGTGTTCGCCAATGTTTATTCCAGCCAGTGGTTACTGCTATCCTCATACACATACATGCAGCGTGTGCATCTTTTTAGTTGTAGTAGTCACCAGGAATAGTGCCCTTTAGTTGGCTTTCTGGCTGCACTTAGGTAGAAGTCGCCTCAGATCTGCCAGGCTCACTACTGGTGTCCATTTACAATGGGAATTAAACTCACCGCCTCTTGCATTCAAGAGAAGAGTTTTTACCACTAAGCCATATCCCATCCCTTTGATATAAAACTTGAAAAGATAAATAACTAAGACTCAGACAAACCCAGTCTCTGCCATCAACTCTAGACTCAGTCATAAACTTAACTCATTCCATCATTTCAAGTCTCTGTTGATACCATGATTATATTCATTTCCTGTTTTGGAAAACTGGGACCCCAGACTCCTTCTAAATACTGTATAGCCTATTATCTTGCCATTACCACCCAGAGTTTAGTTTCTGCCTCTGGTTAGTTTCAGCATAAATATAACTTCTAACAGAATGGCATTCCATTGAACACATTGGGTAGTGATCCTTGGTTCCTCTCTTACCACTCCCCTCCCTGTTTCTCCTCTTTTTACCTGCAGTCAGCACAGGTGCTTCCACTCCTGCATGAATGACTCATAATACATACAGAATATAGATATTCCACCCACATCTCTGCCAAAATTGGTTGTGTTAGTTATCACTGTGATGGTCTCAAGACAGGGGCACAGAGGGAAATGGGAGGTATATCTGCTTCCTCTGGTGCAGCTGACCTGCAATGAAAGTAAAGTTCCTTGCTCTTTGTGTATAATTGTAGGTGAGTGGCCCGACAGGAATGATAGCATCCCAAGATCAGCCTGCATAAACCTCAGCCATGCACCTCAGTCATGCATAGACCTTCACCCCACACCTTACCAAAGCATAACCAGCACTTTGGACCTTGTTGACCTCAAGGACTCCATATTTGAAACCTGGATTTCTTATTTTTTTTAAATAATATCTTTATTTAAGCACCATGATTACAACCATGTTTGTAGTTGGGTTTTCAGTTATAAAAAAAAAACACACCCCCTTTCACCAGTGCAATCTTCCCACTACCAATGCCCCTATCTCTCTCCGCCCCAACCCCCTGTCTGTCTTTGAGACAAGCATTGTATTTCTTTATCGTTGTCATGATAGTTGTTAGTGTAGTTATTTCTCTAACTGCAATCACCACTCTTTGTGGTGAGCTTCATATTGCAGGCTGGTCCTTGCAGCCCTCATGTCTATTGTCTCTGGGTGTTCTTACAATGATGCCTTTTTTTTCTTCAATAAAAATAATGCTTTTAGTTTTCTTAAAACCCATAGATGAGTGAGACGATTCTGAGTCTGTCTCTCTCCCTCTGACTCATTTCACTCAGCATAATAATAAAACCTGGATTTCTACCAATGGCTGAAGGGCACAAGTGTTGATTATTTTATGTCACCTCCCACTACATTTTCTGTCCTCTCTCAGAGAACTTAAGGTCACATGATCCTGTCCCTTCCCATACATCACATGTCTCCCTCCTTCCCGAGTATTCAGTGCCTTGAACTGTTCCAAGTCCTGAACATTCTGGTGAGTATTTGACTTAGGACAAGGAATTATTGAATCTTTAGTTCCCTCGACTCCCTCCAAAGTAACAGAATGTTCCATGTTGCACCCCACACCCCAGAATTTTGTGTTCTGATGCCTAGATGGACCCCAATGCTAGGCCCTGTTCTACTAATCAGATCTAGCTCTCATTCAGACTTTCCTCTAAGTAGTACAGCTATATTTTTTGAACCTTTATACAACAATCACATAAAATCATACCGTCCTCTCAAATGACACCTGCCCTTGCCTCCTCTCATTTTCTTTTAGAGCTGCACACACACACTGCGTGTGATCAATCAGGGTTCTTAGATCCTACATTCCCAGAAACTTTCTTTGCCCTGGACTACTCACTCTCTTTTTAACCTTGATAGTTAACATCTTCCTTCTTACTCTGTCTTTTCTCAAGTAGATCCCTCTAAAGTCTCTCCTACAAGTAAGGACCAGTTACACTAGTATTCTGGGGGGTTAAAGGAGGAAGATAGGAGATGCATGCTGGAAACAGGGGTAGAGGGAGGACATCACTGGTGGTAGGAATGCCCCTGATTCGCTGTCACTATGTACCTTAAATATTACTGTGAAATATTTGTAATTCACTTTGGCCACAATTAGAATTAAAAAAAATAAAACAAAAACCAATAGCAAAATAATCCTTTCCCTCCTCTTTCCATATATGTCAGCTACCCTGTTTCTCCTTCTCTTCCCACCATTCATCAATTTAGAATTGTCTCCAAGCCAATCCATTTTAAAGCCATGCATGCATTCTGGCTCTTTGCCCCACCACAGCTCTGAGACTAGAACCAAATTCTAAGATGTTACTGGGGTCTCCACACTCTTCCAGCCAGAACAGTTCAGAGCTTGTACAACTTGGATTGACTTGCTGGAATTTATTCAATGGTTTCCTTGTTTATAGTTACTACAACAGAAGCCCTTTTTAGATACTTTCCCATTTGAGTGCCATTCCCAGTGCCTGGAAAATATATATTCTGAAGTATCTGCCAAAGAAAAGCAAGACACAGAATAGTCCCACTCATCTATGGGATTTAAGAAAAAATAAAAGACAGTATTGTAATAATATGCAGAGATAATAGAGATGAGGGCAAGAAGAACCGGCACACGAAATGAAGCTTACCACAAAGACTGGTGAGTACAGTGAGAAAAATAACTATACCAACAACTATCACAACAATGGACTTGAGTGAGAGAAGTAGAATGCCTGTCTGAAGACAGGCAGGGGTGGGTGAGGAGGAAGATGGAGGGCACTGGAGGTGGGAAGGTTGCAGTGGTGAAGGGGGTGTTCTTTTTATAACTGAAACCCAACTACATATATGTTTGTAATCATGGTGCTTAAATAAAGATATTAATTAAAAAATTAAAAAATTAAAATCTCATAAGTAAAATACATAAATTATATAAACAGGAATTAATATCTACAATTCCTATCTTGAAAATCTTTCTTCCCTTAATTTCTTTAATATTAATTATGACTGACATTTTTTCCCGTTTTTTCTGATACTCCTTCAGAAGAGCCTTTCTTATATGTGTTCAAGACCGTGTCCTTTCTTTACTATGTTTTCTATTTGTTCAGGGAGTGTCCAGAAACACTAAAGAATTCGTCAGAGTTCAAATATAATCTAAGGTCACAAATAGAGTAGAGGCAATGACCTAATAGGTATTAAAACACTCTGAGACTTTTTTTTTATGAAAAATAAATTAGGCAAAAGCTGGCTCCCTGTATGTGACACCAGGCGGGGAAAATCCGCGAAAGTACACCGGCCAAGTGGGGCCCAACTGTGAAAAACTGTGAGTGTGACCTGTCTATGTCTGTCTACTGTCCTCTTGCGTGAAACTCTTGCGAGTGGGGCAAAAAGAGGCTCCAGCGGAGCACGGCCGCTCCGTTTCGCTACGCGGCCGTGCACTCTTTCTAAGGAAAGAACTCCATTGCAACAAGAAGGAAAAATCACACCAAGAACTGTGCTATATCACAGAAGCAAGCATTTCTCTCCAGACTGTCTTCTCTGTTGCATGCTCGGGCCTAAGATTTGACCCAGTGTGAGGCTTCATCCACGGAGGACTCCCCTCCCTTAGAGGCAAGTCAGCCCATCCAGAAAGGGAGGAGCCAGAGGAGTGTGCTGCCTGCATCATATAGACAATGAATACAACCACAACACGTAGAAAAACCCACAATACAAGTGTGACAATGGGGAAACAACGCAGGCCAGCATCAGACATAGAGAATGAAGATGACAATTCTGAGGACCAGATAATGACCAACCAACTAATCAACCTCTCAGATAAGGACTTTAGACTAGCAATATGGAAGATGCTCAACGGACTCCAAGAAACCATGGATCGAGTTGAACAGAACACTAATAAGAACCAAGAAAATATGAAGACAGAAATCACAAAGCTCCAAACTGAAATAACATGTCAACTAACAGGACTGAAAAAGTCAGTAAACGAAGTGAATGACAAAATGGATAAGCTCTGGGACAGGGTATCAGAAGATGAGAATAGACTTGGTGCTGTGGAAGATGAGATACATAACAATTCCATACAGCAGGAGAGATTGGACAAAAAACTTAAAGCAAATGAGCAGACAATGGAAAAATTAGTCAAAGAATGGGAACAGACGAAAATAGAAGTCTATGATAAGATCAACAGAAACAACTTAAGAATCATTGGAGTCCCAGAGACCCAGGAAGAAAATTTCCAGGAAGAATCAACTGTCAAGAACATCATTAAAGAGAAACTTTCAGAGCTAAAGAATATATGTGATCAAATCCTGCATGCCCGAAGAGTACCAACCAAAAGAGACCCCAGAAAAACCACCCCAAGACACATCCTAGTCACAATGACAAATCCCACAGATAGAGACAGAATTCTGAAAACAGCAAGATCAAAAGGAGAAATCACGTTCAAGCAAGCTTCCCTGAGATTTACAGCAGACCAGTCACCAGAAACACTCAATGCCAGAAAGCAGTGGTGGGATATTGTGACAAGACTGAATGAAATGAAAGCTTCACCCAGAATACTATACCCAGCAAAACTCACTTTCCGGTTTGACGGAAGAATACATGGCTTCACAGACAAAAAACAGCTCAGAAACTTTACAGACACAAAACCAGTCTTAAGAGAAAAACTGAAAGACCTAATCTAAGACAAGACTACCCAAAAGACACACCAAATTTTGAAATAAAGATGGCGTTAAATCCCAGGACAATTCTTTCTCTCAACGTCAATGGACTAAATGCACCAGTTAAGAGACACAGAGTGGCTAAATGGATCAAAAAACTCAATCCAACCTTCTGCTGCCTACAAGAAACGCACCTGAATAGTCAGAACAAACATAGACTCAAAATAAAAGGCTGGAGGAAAATTATCCAAGCAAACAACACCCATAAAAAAGCTGGAGTGGCCATACTAATATCAGATAATGCAAACTTTATACTCAGGAAGGTTGTAAGGGACAAAGATGGACATTTTATATTAATCAAGGGGTACGTAGAGCAGGAAGAATTCACTCTCCTAAACATATATGCACCGAATGAGGGGCCAGCAAAATATTTAATAAAACTGTTGACAAATCTGAAAAATAATATTAACAACAACACAATAATTGTGGGGGACCTTAACACGGCTTTGTCAACACTGGATAGGTCAACCAGACTGAAACCCAACAAGAATATACTAGACCTGAGGAGAGAAATGGAAGAAAGAGGCCTAGTGGATATATATAGGACACTCCATCCCCAGAAACCTGGATACACATTCTTCTCCAATGTACATGGGACATTCTCCAGGATAGACTACATGCTGGCACATAAAACATACCTCCATAAGATCAAGAGGATAGAAATTTTGCAGACTACCTTCGCTGACCACAAGGCTCTGAAATTATTTGTGAACTCCAAAGGGACTCAGAAGAAACACTTTAACACCTGGAAGTTAAACAGCCTCATGCTCAATAACCAGTGGGTCCGAGATGAAATCAAGGAGGAAATCAAAAGGTTCCTGGAAACAAATGACAATCAAGACACAAACTATCAGAACTTATGGGACACAGCAAAAGCAGTACTGAGAGGAAAATTTATAGCTTTGCAAGCACACATCAGGAAGGAAGAAGGAGCTTACCTGAGTAGCTTAATGACACAGCTAATAGAACTAGAAAATGCTCTACAAAAGGACCCAAGAATAGGAAGACAGAAGGAAATAACAAAGCTGAGAGCAGAAATCAACGAAGTGGAAACTCAAAAAACAATCCGAAAGATCAACGAAAGCAGAAGTTGGTTCTTTGAAAAAATAAACAAGATTGATAGACCACTGGCAAACCTAACAAAGAAAGAGAGAGAGAGAGAAACTTGATAACTCGTATCAGGAATGAAAAAGGAGAGATCACTACTGATATGACAGAGATTCAAAGGGTAATCAGAAACTACTTTGAAAAACTCTACGCCACTAAAAATGAGAACCTGGAAGAAATGGATAAATTCTTGGACTCTTATAATCTTCCACGGTTGAAGGAAGAGGATGTAGCATATCTAAACACCCCCATCACCATTGATGAAATTAAAACAGTAATCAAATGTCTGCCGAAAAACAAAAGCCCAGGTCCAGATGGATTCACTAATGAATTCTATCAAACTTTCCAAGAGGAACTACTGCCAATCTTGGCAAGACTCTTTCATGAAATTGAACAAACAGAAACACTTCCAAATAGCTTTTATGAAGCCAACATCACCTTGATACCTAAACCAGACAGAGACGCTACCAAAAAAGAAAATTACAGACCAATATCGCTGATGAATGCAGATGCAAAGATCCTCAACAAAATCCTGGCAAATAGGATTCAATGCCTCGTTAAAAAGATCATCCACTACGACGATCAAGTAGGTTTCATCCCAGGAATGCAAGGCTGGTTTAACATCCGTAAATCTATCAACATAATACACAACATCAATAACAAGAAAAATAAAAACCACATGATCATATCAATAGATGCAGAGAAAGCATTTGATAAGGTCCAACACCCATTCTTGATCAAAACTCTCAGCAAGATGGGAATGGAAGGAACCTTTCTCAATATAGTGAAGGCCATCTACCACAAGCCAGTGGCAAATATTATCCTCAATGGAGAAAAACTGAAAGCCTTCCCTCTAAATTCTGGCACAAGACAAGGCTGTCCTCTCTCACCACTCCTATTCAACATAGCACTGGAAGTTCTTGCTATAGCAATTAGGCAAGAAAAAGATATCAAGGGAATCCAGATAGGAAAGGAAGAAGTCTAGCTCTCACTGTTTGCAGATGACATGATACTCTACTTAGAAAACCCTAAAGACTCTATCAAAAAGCTTCTAGAAACAATAGACTCATATAGCAAGGTGGCAGGCTACAAAATTATCACACAAAAATCAATGGCCTTTCTATACACCAATAGTAATAAGGATGAAATGGACATTAAGAAAACAACCCCATTCACAATAGTGCCACACAAACTCAAATATCTTGGAATCAACTTGACTAAATATGTGAAGGACCTATACAAAGAAAACTATAAAACTCTGCTGCAAGAAATAAGAGAGGACACACAGAAATGGAAACGCATACCCTGCTCATGGATTGGCAGGATTAACATCATCAAAATGGCAATACTCCCCAAGGCATTATACAGATTTAATGCCATCCCTCTAAAGATACCCATGACATTCTTCAAAGAAGTGGATCAGACACTTTTGAAATTCATTTGGAACAATAAACACCCTCGAATAGCTAAAGCAATCATTGGGAAAAAGAATATGGGAGGAATTATTTTCCCAAACTTTAAACTGTACTACAAAGCAACAGTTATCAAAACAGCATGGTATTGGAATAAGGGTAGGTCCTCAGATCAGTGGAATAGGCTTGAATACTCAGAAAATGTTCCCCAGACATGCAACCACCTAATTTTTGATAAAGGAGCAGGAAATCCTAAATGGAGCAGGGAAAGCCTCTTCAACAAGTGGTGTTGGCACAACTGGCTAGCCACTTGCAAAAAATTGAACTTAGACCCCCAGCTAACATCATGTACGAAGGTAAAATCCAAATGGATTATAGACCTCGATATCAGCCCCAAAACCATAAGATATATAGAACAGCACATAGGCAAAACACTCCAGGACATTACAGGCATCTTCAAGGAGGAAACTGCACTCTCCAAGCAAGTGAAAGCAGAGATTAACAGATGGGAATATATTAAGCTGAGAAGCTTCTGCACCTCAAAGGAAATAGTGCCCAGGATACAAGAGCCCCCCACTGAGTGGGAGAAACTATTCACCCAATACCCATCAGATAAGGGGCTAATCTCCAAAATATACAAGGCACTGACAGAACTTTACAAGAAAAAAACATCTAACCCCATCAAAAAATGGGGAGAAGAAATGAACAGACACTTTGACAAAGAAGAAATACACATGGCCAAAAGACACATGAAAAAATGTTCCACATCACTAATCATCAGGGAGATGCAAATCAAAACAACGATGAGATACCACCTCACACCCCAGAGAATGGCACACATCACAAAGAATGAGAATAAACAGTGTTGGCGGGGATGTGGAGAGAAAGGAACTCTTATCCACTGCTGGTGGGAATGCCGTCTAGTTCAACCTTTATGGAAAGCAATATGGAGATTCCTCCAAAAACTGGAAATCGAGCTCCCATATGATCCAGCTATACCACTCTTAGGAATATACCCTAGGAACACAAAAATACAATACAAAAACCCCTTCCTTACACCTATATTCATTGCAGCACTATTTACCATAGCAAGACTCTGGAAACAACCAAGATGCCCTTCAACAGATGAATGGCTAAAGAAACTGTGGTACATATACACAGTGGAATATTATGCAGCCATCAGGAGAGATGAAGTCATGAAATTTTCCTATACATGGATGTACACGGAATCTATTATGCTGAGTGAAATATGTCAGAGAGAGAGAGAAAAACGCAGAATGGTCTCACTCATCTATGGGTTTTAAGAAAAATGAAAGACACCCTTGTAATAATAATTTTCCGACACAAAAGAGAAAAGAGCTGGAAGTTCCAGCTCACCTCAGGAAGCTCACCACAAAGAGTGATGAGTTTAGTTAGGGAAATAACTACTTTTTGAACTGTCCTAATAATGAGAATGTATGAGGAAAATGGAGAGCCTGTCTAGAGTACAGGCGGGGGTCGGGTGGGGAGGAGGGAGACTTGGGACATTGGTGGTGGGAATGTTGCACTGGTGATGGGTGGTGTTCTTTACATGACTGAAACCCAAACACAATCATGTATGTAATTAAGGTGTTTAAATAGATTTAAAAAAAAAGAAAAAAAAGAAAAAGAAATTAAGATTATACTATCAGCAACATAATATTTCAGTAAGAAAATAATTCTTACAAGTTGTTTACAGAGATTGCTATAATGCAAGCAAACTTGTGGTGTCACAAGCAATGGCGACAATATAGGTAATGATGGCAAAGAGGTCAGTGGATAGTATCAGACATTCCAGCATTTTAGTAACCTACCTGCTCAGTTGATAACAGCCAGAGGTCAATGTTTAGCACAGACTTCTTTGCTTTTTTATTTGCTTGTTTGCACTTTTGTTGCTACTGCTATAGGGACTAAAATCAGCGGTGCTCAAGTATTCACACCTTGAAATGCTTAGGAGACGATATGCCGGAGATTGAACCCTTGCAAGTGCCTTTCCCTCTGCTCTATCACCCCAACCCCCAAACAGACATAATTTCTGGCCTTAGACTTATTTCTGGAAGCAGTTTAAAAAACAGAAATAACCACTTCCTCCCATATTAATCTTCTCTGTGATTATACTACAGTGAATATAACTAATTTATATAATTTATAAAACTTATATAATTTATATATAACTAATATAACTGATTTCCTCAGTGAGTAATAAAACAAAAAAAAAATCCAGGAAACATTTTAGTTCACTTATGAATTAGCTAATCAAAGTAGCTACAGAATATTAGATGCTAGATTAAATTTAGAAATTTTGGGGCCAGAGCGATAGCACAGCGGGCATGGCATTTGCATTGTGCACAGCTGACCTGGGTTCTAGCCCCAGAATCCTCTATTGTTCTCTGAACCTGCCAGAAGTGATTTCTGAGCACAGAGCCAAAAATAAATCTTGAGTGCCACTGGGTATGGCCCATAAACCAAAAATAAAATAAATTTTAAAATTTTGTCAGCTTCCTTAAGAACGTTTGTAGTATTGTAAGGTGAAACCTTTTCCTAATACTCTTTTACCTAGACTTTCTTCTGAGATTTTAACCCCACCTGGATGATCAGACACTCCCACACTTGGGATGGGGCAGGCTGTTTTAAATAATAAAGAAAAAGTGCTGGATTTAGAAGTAGGAGATGATAGATAGATTAGATAGGTAGATAGATAGATAGATAGATAGATAGATAGATAGATAGATAGATAGATAGATAGATAGATGATAGACAGACAGAGAGACAGACAGATAGATGATTGATAGATAAGATAGATAGAGAGAGATGGAATAAAAAGCATAGGGAGAGCTTGGCAAAAACAAGCACATGGCAGAGACACTCATGGAGGACAGGGCCATGGAATAAAAACAAGCTGACTCTGATGAATGTCTAACTTCTTGTGAATTATTTCTCCACCTATACCCTGTTTCATCAGACCCATCCACCTGAGGGGTTAGAAACACAGTGACTGGGGAGGCCTCACCCAACACATGGACTTTATATTTTGTATTTTAATTCTACATAGTATTATGCATTATACGGAAGAGTATCCTTTTTCCTAGAAGGTGCAGGCTGAAATGTCCAATGACAGAGTGCCCTGACATCTGTCAAATCTGCTTTCAAATGGTTCAGAAAAATTATGGGCACACACAAACTCACATACATACATGAACACTATATAAATAATCAGATGTACATGGAAATACACACATACAAAATATAGACACCATTGTGTATCCCATACATGTGTATGAATGAATAAAGCAAATGTGAAAAATAATTTTTAAAGAATTCACTCAGTGCATACCTGAGTTCATTTATAGCACACATTTAACTTTCCTGTATTTGAAATTGTTCACTGCAAGTATTGTTTATGTAGCAGAGAGCATTCCTAGCATGCACCAGGCCTCAAGATATAAAGCTGGTGGACCCAAATCACCTTTCAGCAGAGCAATGCCAGAAGTAACCAGAGTTCCACTATGAACCATTTGGTGAGTGTTCTGTATACAAACAAATGCAGATTTAAAATGTTGACATTGATGTCCTGTGATATGTCCCCAGTGGGCTGGACTTGCTCTTCATTCTAGATAATTTTCTTTCCTTTAATTTTGTGGATGAGATATAATGCTTAGGAGCTCCTGCTGGCAGTTCTTGTAAGTCATGCTATGCCAGGTAGTGAGCAGTCTTCACACATTCAAAGTGTGTGCTTAAACTCTGAGCTGTTTTCTCAGCAATAGCTATCATTATTTAAATAAAGCAGCTAAAAATTCAGGTTAGCTTTTTTGGTTGCCACAAATCACAAATCTTACTGATCTGCTTAAAACTAATCCCTAGCTTTATCCTCCCTCCTCCACAGGATGTTCCAGAATCTTGCATAACAGTCTCTACAAGGTAGGCAATAAGGTTGACACTTCAGTTCATTAAATTGATTTTACTTCAAATAGCTTGATTGTCTACCAAGGTCTATGATGTGTGCATTTTTAAAAATGTACTTAATTGCCTTCATTCAGATAGCAGAACAAAAGTGAGAAAAGAGATAGTGGAATATAAAGTCCTTTCTGATGACTTAAAAATGTACTCCAGAGTTGTAACCATGACCACAAATGCATTTGCCATTTTCAATCCAGGCCAGCTCTATATACTAACTTTTTTCTCAAACAAGATGCAAACTGAGTCATGAAAATCTGACAAATCTAATCAAACTTCAGGTATGCCAGTTTGGGAACTGATATTACCAGGACTATATTTTTCATTAAAAAAATTAATCACATAGTTGACATTGTTGATCATAATACATTTGTTTCCAGATTAAGTAAAAATTAAATTATTGAAATAAATAAATAAAATGGGAGAGAAAAAAGAAAGGAAGAAGGAAAAAACAAAGAGAAAAAAGGAGAAGAAAGAAGGAAGGAAGGAAGGAAGGAAGGAAGGAAGGAAGGAAGGAAGGAAGGAAGGAAGGAAGGAAGGAAGGAAGGAAGGAAGGAAGGAAAGAAGGAAGGAAGGAAGAAGAAAGAAAGAAAGAAAGAAAGAAAGAAAGAAAGAAAGAAAGAAAGAAAGAAAGAAAGAAAGAAAGAAAGAAAGAAAGAAAAGAAAAGAAAGAAAGAAAGAAAGAAAGAAAGAAAGAAAGAAAGAAAGAAAGAAAGAAAGAAAGAAAGAAAGAAAGAAAGAAAGAGAGAGAGAGAGAGAGAAAGGAAGAGAGAGAAAGGAAGAAAGAGAGAGAAAGAGAAAGAAAGAAAGAGAAAGAGAAAGAGAAAGAGAAAGAAAGAATAAGAGAAAAAAAGAAAGAAAGAAGAAGAAAAGAAGGAAGGAAGGAAGGAAGGAAGGAAGGAAGGAAGGAAGGAAGGAAGGAAGGAAGGAAGGAAGGAAGGAAGGAAGGAAGGAAGGAAGGAAGGAAGGATGGATGGAAAGATGGAAGGAAGGAGGGAAAAAAGAAGAGAGAGAGAGAGAGAGAGAGAGAGAGAGAGAGAGAGAGAGAGAGAGAGAGAGAGAGAGAGAGAGAGAGAGAGAGAGAGAGAGAGAGAGAACAGCCCCAAAACTGATACATCTGAAGCAGTTTGGTCAGATTGATGTCCCCAAAAGAGAATTGTAGGACAGGGTTGAGGCAGGGCCATCAGAAAAATGGTGATTCTGGGTGATGGAGTTAGCAAGTGTGGTTTCAGCAGGGCCGGGGCTTGGCCTACCCTCTCCTCCCCAGATGGCCCTCTCTGCTGGGTGGGCTGGTTTACCCATAATCTTTCACAACTCAGTTTACATCTCGTTCGAGAGAAGAGTGCGTCTATGGAGCTGGCTAGGTTCAAACTCAGCAACTATGTTTGTGGCGTGGTTACTGCTTATCACCAGGGCTTTTGGAGAACCCTCTCCCCATATCTTTTTTCTTTCAGGAGCCCGAGTATTTGAGTTCACAACCCTTAATGGTGTTTGGAATTTCTGGACCACTTCATTTGTTTGATGCCATCGTCCCTAAAGGAACACCCCAATGTAACAGAATGGACAGCTAGCAACAAGAGCTTACTAGCCCTTCTGCCATTATATTAATGACGTCATTGGAGATACAATAATTTTCACAAAGGTCTTTGCTACTTTACTTTTTCTTCTTTTTAAACTTTCTTTCTTCTCCATTTTTATTTTTGTTTCTATTTTTTCCAAATGTTTTATGATTTAGTATATCAACTATATGATGCATTTTCTTTAAATAATTTTTTTTGTTTTGGGGCCACACCCGATGACATTCAGGGGTTACTCCTAGATATGTGCTCAGAAATCACTCCTGGTTTGGGTGGTCATATGGAACACCGGGGGATTGAACCACAGTCCATCCTAGGTTAGTACGTGCAAGTCAAATACCCTACTGCTTTCACCACTGCTCCGGCCCTAAATAAATTTTTAATAAAATAAATAAATGAAATTTTCTAAACTGAAAAAACACTGTACACCAGAATTACCTTTTGAGGCTGATTAAGAATCCTCTCAATATATGTCACATATACCTCTCAAACTAGCACAAATATTGTCTCATTTACTCTCCTCTACACCCTACTTTATTCTGATTGTAATATTTATTATTTATTTTTAGCCTGATAGCACCAATGAGATACTTTGGGATTCCTCCAAGCTCCCTCAATAAATGTCATACTGTTATAAAAAAAACTCTCATCTCTAGATTCATGTGAAGAGACCTGAACTAATCCACAGTCCTCCTATCTTGGCCACAGATTCAATCATCTGCAGAAGCAAGGCAGGGGTGGCAGGAGGAAAGCAGAGAAGATGAACCTACCCAGCATCAGAAATCATTGTAGAATTTACCAGCAGGAATAAGGATCAAAAAGGGCCAAATATTCTCATAGTGCCAAACAGTGAAAAGTTCTAATACAAAATATGTATATATTTATATATTTTTTGTTTCTACTTGAATTTTGAGAGTCGTGCAAACAACCCCTGTAATGGAGACTGCTTAGGGAATGAAGTCGCTTAGGGAGTAGGCACTCTCTCACACTCTACCCCTGGTCACACTCCAGCTGTTGTGCCATTCTTAGCTACTGGTTCCTGAGCACCACTTAGGTGTGGCCCTGGGGCCCTCAACTGCTTCTCATCCCAAGTACTATATTGGGTGGGTGTTCCCTTGAAAAGTCTGTGGGAAAAAGAGAATATAGAATTTAAGGTATTTCTTTGCATGAAGTTGACGCAAATTTGATCTCAGGCAGCACATGATTTCCTCAAAGTGTGGCCCAAAAGTTCCTTGAGCACTGCTGGGTTGCACCACTGGACAAAAAGAGCACAGGACATAAATAGAACCGCATCTTCTGATTCTTGCATCAAATCACCATCCTGGTTGGCTAAGAATCACTTGTGGGGGCCCAAGGCCTCCTAAGCACTGTTTGAGAAGTTCCTCCAAAGAAAAATAATAAAAGTAATTAATTTATAAATTAACTAAATGAATGGATTCTAAGGCTGGAAGAGTCACAAAAGACAGGCATTCTATTTCTCTCACTCACTACCACTGTCATGATAGTTTTTAGTGTAGTGTCTCTAACTGCACTTACTACTCTTGTGGTGAGCTTTGTATTGTGAGCAGGTCCTTCTAACCCTCATCTCTGGGCATTATTACAATAATGTTTTTCATTTTTCTTAAAACCCATAGATGAGTGAGACTATTCTGGGTCTATCTCTCTCTCCCTCTGACTTATTTCACTCAGCGTGATAGATTCCATGTACATCCATGTATAGGAAAATTTCATGACTTCATCTCTCCTGAAGGCTGCATAATATTCCATTGTGTATATGTTGGTATTTTTCTATCTATACTCATGATATTGAAATCTGTGTCCTAGGCTGAGTTCCTAGGGCTGTTTTCCTGATTTGTTTTTAGTGTGAACTCTGTCCATAAATTTGTGCAAGATTTTTTTTAATCATTGATTTCATATGAGTACCCTCTTGTACTCTAAAATGGTATTTTTCACTACAGGTTCAATGGTCTGTAAGACTTCTGTAAGGCTTGTAATTTCTTCTTCTTTATCTTCTGAAGAAGATGAAATTATGAGAATTAGCAACAAATTCTCACCGTAACCCGGAAGTCATCACTCCACACTGCTCATCTGAATTGCCTTTTTACATTCTTCATATGCTTGTAATTATGTAATATTTGCTTTTTATGTGATTGACTTAGCTCACTTAGCCTAGGTTCATCCAGATTGTGTCCATAATGTTAAATATTTCTTGTCTCCTCAACAATTCAGAAAGAAGAGAGTAAAATGCCACCTCAAATAAAAATTGAGTTGAGGTAAGTGGAGAGGAATGTTAAGAGGTAAAGGTGTTAGGGTCCTTGTGAGAGCAAGGTGGTTACACTGGTCATGTGTTGAAATTATGTGCATAAGAGATCATTATTCACAGTGTTGTAAACCACAGAATTTCAATCAATAAAATTTTTTTGAATGTTTAAAATTTAGTTTAAAGCCCTTCCATCTGTCTTCATTCTCTTTACTTTTTAAAACTTTTATTTTTATCTTTATTTAATACCATGATTACAAACATGTTTGTAGTTGTGTTTAAGTTATAAAAAAAGAACACTCCCTTCACCAGTGCAACCTTCCCACCACCAATGCCTCCTCCTTTCTCCTCTGTGGTTCATAACACTACTATTAATGGTAGGGTTTCTTGCATGAATAATTAAAGCAATGCTCTTCAACAGTGTCTGCTTCCTTCTACCATTGTCTCAGTGCTACCTCCACCATCTTTGTTTTTTTCCTCCAAGGATATCTAGCTTCCTATTGAAGACCAGTTCTCAGTTTATGTTGCCTTTGGGCATTTGTTATTCCCTGTAAGGTGAGCCTAGGTAAAAGCCTAAACATAGGTTTTCCCTCAACTTCCTTTTTCCCTAACCTTTTCTTTTGATATGTAAAAGCCCACTGGACAGTTGTTTTTATATCTGATTTGACCTTCTCTCTCCTGGTATTGGGAGTTGTTTTGAGAGAGAGCACAAGGCAGAGAGAGGCCATGAAGTAAAAAAAAAAAGAATGGCACCAATGAATATCTTTTCTGATCACTTGGCATTATTTCTCCACTAATACCCTGCTTCATCAGACCCGTCCACGTAAATGGTTAGAAACATGGTACCTGGAGCAGTCTCACCCAACTCGTGAATTTTTATTTTTATTTTACAACTCCCTACTAAGTTTTTTAACATTCATGTATAGGAGAGATTACTCTGTCCCTCTTCTTCTGATTAACTTCACTCAACATGGTATTCTCTAATTCAATCCATGTAGCAGAAAACTGCATAATTTCATCTTCTTTATGTTCATAGGCAGAGTTATGTATATCTTTATTTCTATTTGAACTCAGCTTCTTAGTATTCCTTGATACTTAGAATTAAATTATCAATGTTCCAATGGTTTAAGCTTGACTCTTTCCAATAGCTCCTGCGTTGCCTCATTTCTTCAGTGTCCAAAATCTGTGGAAGGAATCTCATATATTTTCCGTAGGAGAAATAAATCTCTAAATCAATGCCAAATTCCAACCAGATAGTCAGATCATGTCTTTCTACTTTCAACTAACTGAAAGGGGGAGACAAAGAAATCTTTACAGCATTCTCTGTGACCTTCAGTGGGCAGGGGGGAAATGGGACTTGTATTCCTGCTGACAAAATGTGAGGCCATCTGCTATGAACTTTACCTAGATTATTCCACTTAATTTCAAACAGAGTCATATAGTAGAAGACCCTATGGAAAATCTGTTTGAATTTGCCCAAAGTTACACAGAAAAGACACTGCCCAAACAAAATAGTAATGTTGGCCATCTAATTACAGAGAACCTAAACTTGGCTTTTGTGCCATAGTCTCTCTGATAAAAGGCAACTACATAGGTGAAATACAGCTGGGAGATCATGACTGCAGTGAAAAGAGCAACCTCTCATTCACTTGAAATTTTACTCTTGGTCCTAAAACAAACTCTTAACTCATGCGTGCTCATACACACAGGCACAAATGTGTCTGTAGTGAGTCATGTAAAGATTCTCAATGTTGGATTCCTTGAAAAAAGAAAGCAACTGTAGTCCTAAAGTCCTGTTTTCTTAACGCTTTTTTAAAGAAAAGTTTAATTTCCTAGAAAAATTGAGACTGAAGTTATACAAATTCCTCCATACCCAATCATGCTTAGTCTTCCACATCCTCCACTAGAATGGTACATTTGTTACAGTCAAAAAAACATATCATATTTGTATTAATCAATAATAACTTTCATTTATTCCCCAAAGTTCCTGTTCTACATTCGAGTATGTTTTTTGAATTATACAATCTGTGGGTTTGAACAGAAGTTAACGATGTGTATCCATCGTTATAGTCATTCAGAATGTTGGACCATCCTAAATGTACTCTGCTATTTATTCCTATTACCACCACCCAAACACTAGTAATCAACGACCTTTCTATTATTTCTAATTTTATATTTTCTGTTAGTTTCTATGGGAGGAATCAGGCAATCTACAGATTTTTCAGATTGACTTTATTTTTTTAGGTATTTTTTTTACTCAGGTTGCTATAAAAATATTCTTTTTATGGTTTGTTAGCTCAGGGGGGTATTGAGTTGTTCGCTGTCTTGAAGAACCACAGTTTAACCATACATAAATGCATATATATAAACATGTATATATATGGATACATACATATATATACACATAACATACAAGATAAAGTATATCTTGCTGCTTCCAATTTTGGGTAATTTTTAATAAAACTACTACAAACATTCATGTGTAGGATTTTGTGTTGACATAAGTTTTCAACTACTTTGGTTCAATGCCAAGGAGTAAAATTAGTAAGTTGAGCAGTAAGAACATATTTAGATTTGTGAGGAACTGACCTAAAGTTTTCCAAAGTGGTTGTATCATTTAGCAATCCTACTTACAATGAGCGCAATGAGTGAGACTTGGAATGATTTCACATCCTCACCAGCATTTGGTATTGTCAATCAGTATTTTAGATCTTATCCATTTTAATAGCTATATAGCAGTATCGATTGCTTTAATTTCTATTTTTTTGATCCATAGGTGGATAACCCTTTAATATGCTGATTTTCCACCTGTGTATCTTTGTGGTCATGTGCCTTAACATTTCATGTTCATTTTATTATTATTTTTGAGTTTTTGTTTTTGACTTTGAAGAATACTTTTTGTATTTTGGATAGCAATCTTTTATGAAGTGAGTGTCACTTGCTAATACTTTTCTCTGCTTGAGTTTTCTTTTCCTTAATCTTCTCTTTCAGAGTACAAGTTTTTCATTTTAATAAAGTCTAGCTTATCATTTTTTTCACATATAATGCCTTTGGTATTCTGCTTAAAAGTCTTACTATGTCTATTCAAGGTCATCTGTAGCCTCTTTTCAGTCTCTTCTAGCTTTATAGTTTTACATTTTACATTTGGAAGGAAAGACAATTTTTATTTATTTTTTGAGGTGTGCATAAGACCTACATTCTAGCTTAGTTGTCTCATATTTTATATATAGCAGATAGGGCATTTGCCTTACATGTAACTCACTTGGGCTTAATCTCCTACATACCACTTGATCCCCTGAGGTCCTCTTGCAGATCCAGGAGTAACCCCTGAGCACTTCTGTGAGTGGCTCCCCCAAACTCCCCTCCCCGAAAATCAAACCAAACAAAAATGATTGAATAATCAGGATGAACTTGGATATGAAAATGTAACCCTTGCCTCTCTCCACTTTTTGAGTCTCACTTCTATAAGACAATGCATAGCAGATTATTAACTTGGTTATAAAAACTGTTAGTGAAATCAGATGACATAATGGAAACTCATCATTCAGTCTCAAATTGAGACCTTGGAATTTATCAAAACCAAGGTTACCATCTTGTCACAGTTAAATTAAACCTGACCTCATAGAAGCACAATGTAAAAGATAAGCCATTTCTACGCAGAAACTTGAAGTCCTTACCAATATATTTAAGAAGCTATCAAAATATCACCAGTATACTTATTCTGTTCAGCAGGGTATGAGCAAAGGCATAAAAGAATAGTTTCCATGAGACAGATGAGAATGAGTGACAACAAATTGAAAAGAAAAGACAATGCTGTCAACTCACTCTCTCTAGGACAACTTCCCCTTTCATTTAAGTTTCCCAAATTTTTATGTGACTGTTGGGGGAGGAAGTGGATTCCTTTTCCCCTCCCTGAGGCAGCACAAGCTACAGTTCTGGCCTGCCTTTGTCTTAGTTACTATCCAATTCTCACGAGTTTTCAGGGTCAATGGCATACTTCTGTACTTCTATCTTGGAAATACTTGACCAGAGATTTCAGGTTTCGAGTTTGAACTGTTAGAAAAAAGATAGAACTGGGGCCAAAGTGGAGGCACAATAGTAAGGTATTTGCCTTGCATGTGGCTGACCCAGGATGGACACAGGTTTGATCCTCGACATCTCAAATGGTTCCCCCAAGCCAGGAGCAATTTCTGAGTGCAGAGTCAGAAGTATCTCCCTAGTGTCTCTGGTGTGGCTCCCCTTCAAAGAAGGAAAGAAGGAAAGAAGGAAGGAAGGAAGGAAGGAAGGAAGGAAGGAAGGAAGGAAGGAAGGAAGGAAGGAAGGAAGGAAGGAAGGAAGGGAGGAAGGGAGGGAGGGAGAGAGAGAGAGAAAGAAAGAAAGAAAGAAAGAAAGAAAGAAAGAAAGAAAGAAAGAAAGAAAGACAGAAACAAAGAAAGAAAGAAAGAAAGAAAGAAAGAAAGAAAGAAAGAAAGAAAGAAAGAAAGAAAGAAAGAAAGAAAGAAAGAAAGAAAGAAAGAGGAAGAGAGGGAGGGAGGGAGGAAGGAAGGAAGGAAGGAAGGAAAAGGAAGAGAGGAAGGAAAAGGAAGAGAGGGAGGGAGGAAGGGAGGAAGGAAGGAAAGAAAGAAAGAAAGGAAGGAAGGAAGGAAGGAAAGAAAGAAAGAAAGAAAGAAAGAAGAAAAGAAAGAAAGGAAGGAAGAAAGAAGAGAAAGAATAGAGAGAAAGAAGAAAGAATAGAAAGGAAGGAAGGAAGAATGAAGAGAAAGAATAGAGAGAAAGGAAGGAAGAATGAATGAAAAGAAAGAAAAGAATGAAAAGAAAGTAAAAGAAAGAAAATAGAAAGAAAAAGGAGAAAGGAAAAAAGAAATAAAGAAAGAAGGAAGGAAAAGAAAAAGAATTAAAGAAAGCAAAAAAAGAAGAGAAAAAAATGAGAGAACTCACATGACTCAGACCTTCTGAACAAAATCTGCAGATAAGTCATCAGGTCTCTGTAAAGGACTTGGAGTCCCGACTATGGTCTAAATTCTGCCCCCACTCTGAAATTCAAATGCTGAAATGTTTAATATCTTAGAATATGCTCATGTTTAGATATTAGACTTTGAAAGTGGTAATATAGTTAAAATGAGATCATTTGGCTAAACCTTAATCCAGTATAATAGAGGTCTTTATAAAAAAAAATGAGGACACATATGCTCATAGGGAAAAAAAGCATAAGGTCACAGGAAATGGATGGCCATCTACACACCAAGGAGCAAGGTCCTAAATGAAATTGGCACTCCTGCCAATACCAGGAGATCCGAATTCTTGACCTAAAACTATAAGACCACTTTTGTTGTTTTGTTCCCCACTGTCTTAGCAAACTAATAAAGACACCTTGACAATCATCCTGTGAAATGCTATCCAAATTGTCAATATTATAATTTTAATACCTAAAAAGGATAAAATATCATGCCCACATGACACTGAATGGGTTGTGTTTGTGAATAAGGATGCCAATATTCTTATTAAAATCTTAATCCCATGGCTTTACATCTATGCTTAATTCCAGTAGTTGAGGATCATATTTTTTTATACTGTCACTTCCATTCTCCATCATCACAGTTCTCGCTCATTCTTTTCAGTTTCTCCGGATTGTATATTAAACATGTTATAACACATCTTCTCTGTAATATGCAGACCCAGCCAGCATGTTACAGGACCTTGTCATTATTTTGTAATTTCAGCAGAATCTCTTTACCTGGATCTTATATCTCTATTCTTTCTCATCACTCATGTTTTTCTCCTCTCCACTTAGAGTCTGTAATTTTGTGTACATATTGTTAAAGGTGCTAAAAATCAACAGCTTTGTTATACCTGTATTCTATACTATGATAGACTTCAAAAATAATCTGTGACTCTGCGCACATAGGCATGAAAACTTCTCAGAGCATCTTGAGAGGATCTCGGCCCATAAATCAGAGAAGCTAAGAAAAGTGAAAACTTGATATCCTGTGATGTCACTCATGAATTTCCGTCATTTCATTCAGTGAACAGAGCAAGCTTTGCACACACAGGCCAACACAGATATTTCACAATCAGACAAACATGCACACGCATGCAACCCATGCACTCCCCCACATAAATACTCATGCATATCTACACATGTAATGTACACATACCTGTCCATATGCATATAGATATGTATAAGGATATGATGAATCTTTTCTCTAATAGGAACAAAGTGTCTTTTCTGTCAGTTGGCCATTCTGTCTGGATTGCCAAGTGAAATTCTGTCCCTCTATGGCTCACTTTGGTAATTCCTTAAATGCTGCCATAAAAAAAAAAATTCCCTCCCGGCTCTATGTATCTCAGTTTTGAAATGTCTTCATGGAAATAACACACTTTTATTAGAACTCTGGGGTGTGGGACTGTAGTTAGGATCTCAGAACTGCATTTTCTTCATCTATAGCGAAGCTATGGCCAAAAATATAGTGGAAGTAAACTTGGATTTCGTTGAAGAGAGCATATGAAGGAGTTGTTTCATGTTGACTGACTTCTGTATATTTATTGACTGAAACATTTGAGCTGCTGCTTTCCACATTTGTAATTTTAGACCACAGATGCCTCACGTGCTTAATACTACAGTAAAGCTCAGGCTTAATGAGGAAAATGTCAAGTATATTGTTATCCATCACAAAAGCTGTGAAAAAAATATCTCTACCATCTGCAGTGTACCTTCTGCTGCTGCCTTTATTTTTTTCTGTAAATCAATTCATATTTTGCTATTGACACTGTCTTTATTTAAATTTGAAACTTAGAGCCCCAGAGAGATTTTTTTCCAAACTGTATAATAATTTCTTTATTTAAGCACTGTGATTACAAAAATACTCGTAGTTGGTTTTTAGTCATCTAATGTATACCATCTTTCATCAGTGTAAATTTTTCCTGTTCCCCATTTTCCTCCTACCTCACCCCCTTACCTATCTTCTATCTTCAGGACAGACATCCTATTTTACTCATTACCATTGTCATGATAGTTTTCTGGTGTAGTTATTTCTCTAACTGCTCTCCCCACTCTTTATGGTGAGCTTCATATCATAAGTTGGTCCTTCCAGTCTGCATCTCTATTGTCTCTGGGTATTATTACCATACTTTTATTTTTCTTAAATCTCAAAGATGAGTGAAACTATTATATGTTTATCTCTCTCCCTCTGACTCATTTCATTCAGTGTAATAGTCTCCATTTCCATCCATGTATAGGCAAATTTCATGAGTTTATTTTCCTAAGGGCTGTATAGTATTCCATTGTGTAGATGTACCAGATTATTTAGCCACTTATCTATTATCAGCTATCTGAGTTGTTTCTAGATTCTGGCTATTGAAAATAGCACTTGAATGAATAAAGGAGTGCAGAGGGCATTTTTTTGTATTATGTTTTTGTATTTTTAGGGTATATTCCTAGGAGTGGTATTGCTGGATCAGATGGGAGCTCAATTTTCAATTTTGTGAGGACTATCCATATTGTTTTCCAGAAAGGTTGGGACTTTATGTCATTTCCACTAGCAGTGAATGAGAGTTCCTTTCTCTTCGCATCCAAGCCAACACTGGTTGTTCATTTCCTTTGTGGTGTGTGTCAGTCTCTGTGGTATGAAATGATATCTCATTGTTAATTTGATTTGGAGTTTCATGATTATCAGTGATGTGGAGCATTTTTTCATGTGCCTATTGGCTATCTGTATTTTTCTTTGAGAAAATGTCTGTTCACTTCTCCCCATTTTTTGATGGGGTTAGATTTATTTTTCCTTATCAAGTTCTGTTAGTACCTTGTATATCTTAGATATTAGTCCTTTATCTGAGGGGTATTGGGTGAGTAGTTTCTCCCATTCCATGGATTAGCTCTGTACCCTTTGACTAGTGGCTTCATATCAGAGCCCAAATAGAAAATATATTTATTATGGCATAGATGTCTACCATATTACTGAGCAAAAAGAGGAGTCCATACACTGCACATACTTGATATCTGCACTAGAGTTATGACTGTTACAACTCCTGCTCTCCAATTTCCTGGCCATTCACTTTCATCATAACATTTGATCTTTATGAAGTTCCCTTTCTTTCCCTACTAAGAGAAAACTCCCACTTCCTTCCTCGAGGGATTGATGTAAAGTTAAAGAGCTATATTTAATCAATTTATCACAGCAAATATTTTTAGAATACTCACTTATTCCAGGCACAAAAGTTTTAGTCTACAGAATAAAAACATGCTCATCTTGCTAGTCCCTTGGCAACTACAGTCAAATAGAGAGGTAAGAACATATTAAAGAATAATAACAAATACAGGTAATTATAAAATAATAACAAATAGTATGTCTCAGATAGTAAATTAGAATAAGAGAATGACACCAGAATGGGATGATTAATTTAATGATGATTTGCAGAAAGTCTAGTCATATGTGCTTCTAGGGAGGAAGTATGAAGGACAAATTAAAAAAAGATAATAAATAAGGTGTCACTCTGTTGTCCTGTATAAAATGTTCACTATAAAACCAAAATTTCTGGGGCCCAAGAGATGCATGGAGGTAAAGCGTTTGCCTTGCATGCAAAAGGTCGGTGGTTCCAATCCCAGCATCCCATATGGTCCCCTGAGCCTGCCAGGAGCGATTTCTGAGCATAGAGCCAAGAGTAACGCCTGAGCACGGCCGAGTGTGACCCAAAAAAACAAACAAAAACAAACAAACAAACAAACAAACAAAAAACAAAAAAAACACCTAAATTTTGATTCTCCCATTGTTCTCTTGTGATCACTAATCTAATTAAGAAGTGTTTAAACAGGACCAGAGTGGTGGCGCAAGGGGTAAAGCATCTGCCTTGCATGCATTAGCCTAGGATGGACCTTGGTTCAATCCCCAGCTTCCCATATGGTCCTCCAAACCAGGAGTGATTTCTGAGTGCATATCCAGGAGTAACCCCTGAGCATCACCAGGTGTGGCCCAAAAACCAAAAAAAAAAAGTGTTTAAACTTTAAATTATTGGGGAGGTGGCACACAGGAAGGTTCTCAGGTGACACTCCTGGCTCTGCTTTCAGAAATAGTTGCTGGCTCAGGAGACCACATGGGATGCCGGGGATTGTACCCATGTCCATCCTAGGTCAGCCATGTGCAAGGCAAAATGCCCTACCACTGTGCTACCGCTTCAGACCCCTAAACTATAGTTTTTATCTAAAAACCACACTTCTAAAACTGTTTAAAATAATTTTTGATAAACTACAAAGGTTTTAGGAATATACCCTAGGAACACAAAATCTTAATACAAAAATTCCTTCTGCACACCCATATTCATTGCAGTACTATTTACAATAGCCAGAATCGAGAAACAACCCAGATGCCCAACAACAGATGAGTGGCTAAAGAAACTGTGGTACATTTATCAATGGGATACTACGCAGCCATCAGGAAAAATGAAGTCATGTAATTTTTCTATACATGGGTGGACATGGAAACAATTATGTTGAGTGAAATGAGAGAGAGAGATATTTAAACACAGAATAGTCTCACTCATTGATAGGTTTTAAGAAAAATAAAAAACATTGTTGTAATAATACCCAGAGACAATAAAGCTGAGGACTGAAACGACCGGCTTATGATGTGAAGTTTACCACAAAGAGTTGTGAGTGCAATTAGAATAATAACTACACTAACAACTATCTTGACAATGGTAGTGAGTGAATGCCTATTTTGAAGACAGGCAGGAGGTGGGGTAGGAGGGAGATGGGGGGCATTGGTGGTGAGAAGGTACACTTGTCAAGGGTGATATTCTTTTTTATAACTGAAACCCAGCTATACACATGTTGGTAATTATGGTGTTTAAATAAAGATATTATTATTAAAACAAGTAAAAAAGAAAAAAGAAAGAAACGAAGAAGAGATAGATGGAAAATAATGGGACAGTGGGTTGGGACAACAGGCACAATTGTGGTACAGAGGTGTGCAATATGTATAAATCTAAAACACAGAGTCAATAATATTATCAACCTGATAATCGAACTACATTGAGAAATTTACATTGTGCTTTTCAGGGAAGCAGGCTCTGAGGTGAGAGGAGGGGACCTGGGTACACCAGTGGAAGTAAACTTGACACTGGTGGTGAGATTGCAGAGATGCAACTATGGTCTGAAACTCAACTGTGAACAATTTGGTAAACCATTGTGACTTCGTAAGCAATTAATTTTAAAATAATGCCATGCAAATTTTGATGAGAATTGTTTTGCAATGAGACTACTTTTGGTAAGCGAATAATTTTATCCCTGGTGATTCTTTTGGTCCATGAACAAATAATATTGCTCAAACCCTTGACTTCATCATTTTTCTCAGAAGTGATTTGTAATTTTAACTAGTAGATTTTTCGTCATCTCTATGAAATTTATTTCTAAATAGTTATGGTTTTTCTAAATAATAGTAAATGGGATAATTTTGACAATTTTTTTCTCTTCTACATTATACACAAAGTTTAATTCAAAATTATTTACATACTATATATAAAAATAAAAAAAATTTACTTCCTGTTCACCAACATTAAGCTATATATAGCTTATATACAGCCTTATATATATAGCCTATATGCATATAGCCTTACATAATTTTCAGGTGTGAATAATCATAAATCTACTATTATAAATCTAATTATAATAATTATTATTTATACATTTACATATTATTTTGTCTTATATTTTAATCATTTATAAATATATTTATATTATAAATATGAATCTGATTTATAACTAATTATAAATCTACAAATATGTACAGTAAAATTTCAATTCTATCCTTTTGTTCTTTACAATGGGTCACTTTGACTTCATTTACACAGTCTGCTTCCTCTCATCCTTTTTGAAAGCCAGCAATTGACTTTATAATCTGACAGGATTATATTTGGTGGCTTCTCGTTTGCATGAAATGTGACCTCTGTAGCAATGCTTTGGGCCATCAGAGCTGCACATGATACTGCTCGGGAAAAGAAGTAAATCAAGAAGCAAACCCGGGAGCCAATGCAGCTCTGCCCTTTGCCCTATTTCTATTTGCTCTCCTTGTTCAATGTCTGGTTTTGTGTTTTAGTTCATTCATTTATTTGGCTCCTCAGTAAACTACATATAATAAAATCATGTAGTTTGTCTTTGTCTTTGTCTTTGTCTGAACTATTTCATTAAGAATAATAAGACCACCCATGACATTGCATAAAAAAACTAAACTGAAGATATAGCATGTAAAATGTGTAAAAGTAAATCTTTGATACTACTTCTTGCTGATAAGTAGTATATTTATCTTCTTCGCTGGAAAAAAAATTTCTTTTCAACAGTAAAAATATCAGGGATTAACAAGAGACTGGGAGAAAACAAAGTGAGTCTTAAAACTGGAGTATAGAGAGTGATCCAGATGCCAGAATTCCCATAATTTGAGGGACAGACCTGAGAGACGAGCATAGCACTGAGGCAGTGAGAATCAACAAGCCAAAGAACATGTAATACTTTGGTATCTACCTAGGAAACATATGGCTGCCAATGGCATTAAGGGCCCACCCAAAAAGATGAAATATATCCTGGATGCCATTTTGAAAACAGTCTAAAAGAAATTTAGGTTTTTAAGAACACTTGCTGCCAGGGATATGAGATCAGATGATAGCTTCCGAGGAATATGTAAGCAAATGGCTCTCCTAGATGTTCACTTGCATACTCGGGGATCACAAATTCCAGGTCCCCACTAGAGAGGAGATCATGATCCTTGGCATTGACAGCGTATTATTAGGCTTAGGCTACCCTGTCCCAGATCTTCCTGGAGAAAGACTTTTGAGAGCAGAAACATTTCCCCTTATCCCCATCTTCATAAACTTCTAGAGTCAGTACTCTAGTTAGTACTACTACCTGTCATAGTTACTCAACCCTCTAATACAAACTTTTACCGGATTGCCCCTCTCTGATAGCTAGACATAGCCTCCAAAGGGATTAAAGTAAAAATTTGGACAGTGACCAAATCCTAGGAGCATTTGCCACCTAGCTTTAGAGTTTGTCATCTTTCCTTTTAGTTATATGTTTCCTTCTCAATTTCACTAGAATGTATCTATTCAATAAAAAAAGGAAGAAAATAAACATTCATTATCATTTGTCTTGAAATGAAATTATTCTATTCTACCTCCTGGGAGAACATCCCTGTGGGAAGTTATATGTTTCCTTCTCAATTTCACTAGAATGTATCTATTCAATAAAAAAAGGAAGAAAATAAACATTCATTATCATTTGTCTTGAAATGAAATTATTCTATTCTACCTCCTGGGAGAACATCCCTGTGGGAAGACATCTAGATTCTTCTAACCTAGACTCCCTCACAGAGGCAGAGACAACCCTTCGGACTGTGAGCCACTGAGCAGATCATCTGCATTGACACACCCTGTCACAATGCCGATGAGGTGGCTCATCCACGGAGAGGAGCAGGAAGTGTCCCTACCAGGCCCTCAAGGCCACGATGGAAAGATTTGCACATGATTCTGTGAGACTTCATCTGGCATTTATGTAGCAAAGCACATATTGACTTAAGCCACTGAGAATATCAAGATTTATTGTTTCTGAAGGCAAGTAATAACTTTGACTTTGACTTGGTCAATATTGATTTCACAAGCCAATAAATCTCCCATAATAAATTTCAACAGAAGCCAGCAGCTTCTGCTCCAGAGCTTACTCTGCAGATGCCCCCAAACCTCTTAATTCCTATTCTTAGTCTAACCTATAAAGCACACTTCATATTTTCAGTGCATCTATTGTGCTTTGACAGGAAAACTTTATCCAAATTATGTTATGTGGTAATTATAACCCTAATTTTTCCCACTTTATAATATACTAATTTTGACCCAGGTATCTTTTTAGTCCAGCTTTTCCTACAAATAATCCCCAATCCTGTCAGAAACTAGCCCCATGGTGACCAAAGCAGGTTTCTCAAACTATTGCCACTTGCAATCCTTTTTTACCCAAGAATATTTTTAAAAATTTTTTTTATTGAGACTAATGTGAATTACCAGTCTTTCACAGTTGTATTTCAGGCACATAGTGACAGTAAATTAGGGTCATTCCCACCATCAGTGTTGACCTCCTTCCGCCAGAGTTCCCAGCATGCATCCTGTACCTCTACCCCTAGCCCCCTGGACTGCTAATATAACAGGTCCATTTTGCATATAGCTTGCTGTAATTTGGGTCTCTTGAGCCTATTGTTGACTTTGGTGTGGGTATTTAGATCTCACCATTTTTTACTTCCACCCAATGTTCCTGATTTGCCCAAGAAATTTAACATGGGCAAATGCTGACATTGAACAGAAACATCTCAGATTCATTATCATATGAACTGAACTCTTGATCATTGTGCATTCAAAAACTTTTTATTGCTCCAGTGATTTTTATGGATTTTGGTTTGTTTTTTTTTCCTTTAGTTTTTGTCTGTTTGTTGTTGTTGGTGGTGGTGGTTAGCCAGGACTTCTGTTTTCAACTATGTAATTCCATAGAGAATCCATAGTTTAAGAATCTAGGGACTAATGGACCAGTGTGCCTGAAAATGAAAAAAATATATGATTCTGGTCAGCTGAAGACAGGTGGTAACAAGAATTTTGGCTTCACATATTACCATCTAGCTCCTACACCTCCTGTAAACTCAAATCTCTTTTTGGCATTTGTTGCTTGAATAGTTTGTCCCCATTTAGAATTATGGCTTGTCATGTTAGCAACAAAGGTGTTTCTTTTATAACTAGAAGTGACATGGTAGAGAAAAAAAGAAGTGACATGATGGTCCTGTCCCTAGATTATTTATCTTTCTAAATTAGAAGGGCGTTTCTCAAGGATAACGTTGCAAATAACTTCATCTGAGTACTGGGTAGAATAAAGGGCACAACTGGTAACATCATCTGTACCAACATTTTCATTATAGTCTCTTGCCTTCCACCTAATACAAACAGAACTGTGTTGTCCACCAACATTACTGAACCAAATATTACAATGACCCAAAAGAACACGATTTATAAATATCTTTTTTGTTCATTTTATTATTCTCTTCAAACTCAGAATGATATAATTGACATACAGTATATATAAGCTTCAGGTTTACAAAGTGATTATATATGTATTATATATTGTAAAATTATTACCTATGACACTATTTTAAGAACACTGTTGGAAGCAACTGATTTTTTGTAGCCAACATTCATCATTTCATAGCATGTTGTTTTTCTCTTTTCCTGTTTAGCATGTTCTCATGTGGATTTGTTCTGAAATTCCAATAAATGAATGGAGTTCATGCATGGACCTGATCATACCCAGGGTAGGCCGCACCTTTGTTAACATTTTGTTGAACTGCACTGTCAGCTCATGGGTAAGCTCTGTAGACTCATTTAACTCTCAAAAATGAGGATGGTCAAGCTGTGTATATGAATCTCGGAGCCCTGAAGTACCTCAAGAGTGGGGCATAGAAAATCCCCCACCCTGCAGAAACCTTGGCAGTTGCACATTAACCCTGCAACCACCACCATGTTAGTGGTTCAATTCTACTGCCTTTCCTCTGATCTCTGCTGAGACATCTAAGTGCCAAAAACGCCAGATATGCCATTTTGAAGGCTGATTACTCTGAACTTTTTTTTTAGAGTCATAATGGGCACCCTCCCCCACACCTCCACACTTCCAAAGCTGAACATCCACACCCATGTCCCTACATGAGCTACTGCCATGTCAGCTCATCAGCCCAGCTTCACAGGTCCAGGAACTCCTGAAGTGTGTGGTTACATATGCAACCATGCAACATGTCCACATCTTTCAGTGAAACCATCATAGATGCTACATAGGCTTAACAAACAAAGCCAGAATGTGCAACTAGCAACAAACCACTTCATAAATCTTAAGACAGTGACTGACCCCATTGTGAGACACGGCAATTTTCACACATTTTTTTAGTGAAGATTTTGTAGATAATTCCACTACCATTTATCTATAACAAGCAATATTATGTAAATAATTTGTACCCACAGGTACAAGGGCCAGGCTTTGGGGAGGACTGGAAACTGAGGACAATGGTGGATGGATGTTACACTGATGGTGATATTGGTGTTGCAATATTGAATGCCAGAAATAATGTATGATAAGCAGCTTTTTAAACCATGGTGTCTAAATAAAAATTTTAAATTAAAAACAAATAACAAACTGACCAAATCAAGCTGTGTGTGGAATATTATATCTACCGAAGACACCTTTCAAAAATAAAGGTAAATAAAACTTATCTAGACATGAAGGTGCATTGAAATAAAGTCTCACCAGCAGATTCAGAGAACAAAAACAGTGCTTTCTTCGGAGGAAAACGAAACCAAATTAAAATCTGTGTCATACCAAGAAACTAAGAGCTACACCGCTGTAATTATAAAGGGTTTTTCACTGATTTAGAGCTTTTCCAGCTCTAATGGGCTGTGTCAACGCTCAGTTCTTTTCTCTGGTTCTGCCCATTGTCCTCCAGAAAAACATCCTTTAGGAGAGGCTGGCATGACTTCAAGACTAAAAGGATGATCTCAGAACAAATTCCTAATTTTTCTAAGAGACCTCAGAGATGAAAGGGAGTACATGCTGATGATGCCACACCACAACAGGAAAAAATTTCTGATGTGAGATAATCAGTGACCCATGCCCCTGGTCTGCTATGTCTTCTGGGTCCTAGACATGCCACTCTAAAATGATAATTGAGGCAAGATTGAGCTTAATAGGGACGCAAACCTATTTGGTGTATACTTTTCTGAACATCGTGCTATGATGTGGATAGTTTATTAACATTTTTGGCACATCGGATAGACTTAGGGCTTTCTCCTGGAGCCATGTTAAAGGATTACTCTCAGTGGTAGTTGACAGACTATATGTGGTAGTAAGGATCTAACCAAGGAAGGTTGCCTGCAAGGCAAGTACCTTATGTACTGTACTATCTCTCCAGCTTGATGCCTTTAAGTTTAGACTGACATCTACTCAGGCTCATTTTGGGGAAAAAAGGGTTCCTTACTAAGGGGATTAGGAGAAGTCCTTTCAGCATGAGAGAGAGCAAATGGAAGGTACTGATGCTTCTTTGGTTTGAAGATATCGAAGCTGGAAGTTGGTGAGCTATCACAAGGCTGCAAATGGATATTGAAGCTTGCCTATTTTATAGAGTTCAAAACAGAAGGCAAGCCCTGTGCTCCAGAGTTGCCACTTCATCTGGTAAAAAGACTATTGGTGGAGCCTGAATGATAGCACATCGGCCAGTATGGACCTAGGTTCAATCCCCGGTGTCCCATATGGTCCCCCAAGCCAGGAGCAATGTCTGAGAGCATAGTCAGGAATAACCACTGAGCTCATCCCCCCCAAAAAAATCTATTGGTTTCTGATCACCTGAAGGTGTGGGCTCAGAGCATGGGTTCTAATTTTATTGGCCCTTGCCTGATCTGGGAGTTGCCATGAGTCCTAACAATTTGGCTCGAATTGTCTACTTCAGTTTGATTGATTGTTTTTGTACAAAGGATTCCTACCCAGAACCTGACGTAGGCAAGGTATGTTGGACCAGTGAATCACAGCTCCAAACACAGAAAGTATTGCTGGCTTATCATCTTATAGAGTTGCCTAGATAAATAGACCTTGTCTCTGGCCTAAGTCCACAACTTGGGGGTGAGTGTCAAGAACCTAATTTTACCAATTGTCCCTGATCGTTTTAATATTAAGTAAATTGATATAATGCAATCAAATCTAATGAGAAAATTTAATTCCCACCAAAAAATGCTTCTTTTTTTAAAATATCAGGAGTTAGGCTGAAGAGATAGTATACTGTTGTAGGGGTCCTCAAACTTTTTAAACAGGGGGCCAGTTCACTGTCCCTCAGACCATTGGAGGGTCTGACTATAGTAAAAACAAAACTTATGAACAAATTCTTATGCACACTGCATATATCTTATTTTGCAATGAAGAAACAAAACAGATACAAATGCAATATGTGGCCTGCGGGCCATAGTTTGAGGACCACTGGTAGAGTATCTTCCTTGAGCACAGCTAATCCAGATTAAACCCCAGGAACATAAGATAGTCCCTTAAGCCCCCTACAAGTGTGATCCTGTAGGCATAGAGCAAGAAGGAAACATTTAATACCTCCAAGTTTTGTTCAAAAACAAACGAACAAAAATCTAGGGAGCATCTCCATTAGAATCTCCTTGAGTGTATTAATAGTACAGGATCTAATAGGTCTGTAGTGGGCTGATACTCAAGTAATGCCAATCCTACTGGGTGAAGACTCTGAAAATAACTGCTCCAAGGAGTGCTTTGCAGTTTAGAAAGTCCTTCCATGCATTCTATTTCATTGAATCTGGACAACTAAGGAACTTTGAAGATAAAAATAAATCCAATAAGACCAGAGAGAGACTCAAGTGACTGGAGGATAGGCTTTGCCATAGAGGCTAAGGGTTTGATCCCCAGCACCACATAATCCCTAAAGCATATGTAGTGTGACTACCCTCCAAAGGCTGGCTGAATATTATTGAGGATAATTTGATGTGGTTGAACGAGCAAGAATTTAGAGTTAGTTTCCTGAGCATGCCTTTGCATGAATTCAGAGAAGTTATATCTTGCCTAAGACTGACCAGCTAGAGAGAAGTAAGATTGAATCCAGGTAATATTAGGGTCTTTCTTACAAATGAATAAATGCTTGATCATCTGTATATTCAAACTAAGACGCTGCAATCCAGGGGTGATTTCTGAGTACACACCCTGAGCACTTCCGGGTGTGACCCCAAAACAAAACAAAACACAATATCTAATTCACATTTATTTCTACCATCCCACTCTCATTTTGCCACCTGCCCTATTTCTGTCACAGAGATGCCTGCAACCAACATCATAAGTACAACCCAAAATAATACATGTGCTGCCATGTGAAACCATATCCTCCATGTTGGAATGAGTGAGTGGTGCAGAGCTTATAACATTCTGATTCTTGGTTCAATGGAGCCTTGAGAATGTGAATGTGTCCTAGGAAAATGCTCTTTTTAAAAATTCCCCTACATATTTATCTTTTCCTCTTCACCCATAGCTGCAGAGCCTTCCAAAAAATAAAGGCCTGGGACAACACTCCTGTTTTCCTTTAAAGACTGACCCTTGAACATTGCTGGATGTGGCCTAAACCACCCCCCTCCAAAAAAAATAAAAGAAAGGTAAGTAGGATTGTAGGCCATAGAGCTCTGAAAAATGGTGAAAATTTGGACATTGATAGTACAAAACTAGGTGGGAAATATTAGGTTGGAAAAAGCTTGTGTCCTGTATCTTGGTGGCTTCTGAGTAGGCAGTCCTGTCCACTCAAAGGGAAAGCAGGAAGCAGAGACTCTCCACCTTGTAAGGACATGTTCATGCTGGATGCTCAGAACATGTGCATGATATGTGGGGTTATCCAGTAGATACTGAGATGGCAGTGAACTTGAAGGAATAATTAGAGAAGTCAGATTCTGCAGGGAGACAGAGACCATATACTCTTGCTGCCATATTTTGTTCTTCTGCTGCTGAGCATGACCCGTAGGCCATGATATCCCTCTGGGGAGATCAAGTAAGTCCTGGACTTACTCCAGTTCTCTATCAAAAGATAATAGCTCTTGGCTGAGGGCTGTGAAAATGGGATGAGGTAAGAGAACTAGAATCCAGGAGAACAAGGAAGGGTTTGGAGGAGAGTACACAAGCCAGAACAGGGAAGTATGTCTTCTGGGAGAGGACTGAAAAACACTGAGGCCTTACCAAAAATACTCAAAAGACCTTTAATATGTGTATGTGTTCATGTGGTTATAAGAGAAGATAAAACTATTCAATAGTCCCTGTTTTCAAAACTTGGGAAGTAGCTAAGGGATGAAAAGCATCATGTTGGTCAGGCTTGAATCTACCACTGTAAGAAAACAGAATCTGGCATGGCAGAGGCCTGCCGAACCCCATGCTGCTAGACTCCAGGCTCCCAGGAAGGAAAGAGATCCTTCAAGAAGCTGGGAGGCCGGAAGTTCAGAGCCCCACCCTTCTTAATCAGGCCTAGGGGGAGTGTGGATAACCCCAGCATCCCTCTACCACCTTGCTCCAGATCTCCAGGGCTTCCTCGGGCCACATGCCTCGGCAAGCCAGCAAGTTGGGTCCCTTGGTGGAGCTTGAAGGTACCCTAGGCTTTCCCCTATTCTCCATTTGGCTCCTTAGGGAGGGTCTGGGTGGGGCTCTGAATTTCCAGCCTCCCAGCTTCTTGACGCAGTCACTAGTAATCTCTTTCCAGTCTATATTTTCAAAATCGCGCACACAAGATACATTAATAGTACTCACTATCATTGAATTATGTTTTTATATATGCAGAATGTCCATGTTGTACTCTACCCTTTTGTACACGTCTACAAAAGATCATTTCTCTCTTTAACTCTCTTAACCCCTATCTTCATTACTCCTCATTTACCCTTTTTAACTTAAGTACTGTAGAATCCTAAGTCACAGACCATAGTGGTATCCTGGAGTTAACACCCCCCCCAACTATTCCAAAAGGCATAAAAAGGACACGTATGTCTTTTCAACATTTTATGTGTATTTTTTTTGACAGCTATAACTTTTGCTGAATATTTTCTTATACAGTGACGATCCCTCCCTTTTTTATCTTCTCTTTGTGAACTGTTCAATATGGAATTTGGTGTGAAAGAATCCCTCAGTTTAATGCTTATGTTTGAACCAAGTCATGGATATTATTGGATGTGTTCTTCCGCCCCCATATACTCTGATAATGCCACGTGGCTTTATTTCTTGTTTGCATAGGCACACTAAAATGGGAAAATACTATACATACAAATAAGTTATCTAATAGAGCTGGGAACACACAAATCTTGTAGTGAAATGGGACCTTACACCCTGAACATTGACATAAAGACCTGGCACAGGACTCAGAAGAATGGGCATTCTCCATTCACCCCTGATCTAGAGACGACATCTACGAAACATCCAAGGTTGTCTATAACATCACCTGGAGGCAATCCTCTACCAGGGAAGACCCTACCTCTGCTCTGACATCGACCTACTCAAAAGAGACTTCCCTTAACACTGAGAAGACTTAACAAGAACAATGACCTGCTTACTGGACAGGGCTTGCTGTATTGCCCCTTAATTGTGAGGTGAAACTAGAGCATACTAGATTGCCTGGAGCCTAGAGTTGGTCTTATGCCAGGAAACTTCAGGGGTAGGGGTCTCCTTGTATTTAGACCAAGGCTTTTCCTTTCCATGTCCCCCATATTTTGGTGGGCCTATGCAAACAATAGTTGCCATTCTAACACCGGTTTTACTGTGCCCTTTTGACTAACCCTTAAAAAATCTCTTAAACTTTTGATGTTAACTTAAACTAATATATGTGCATGAAAATATAAAAAAAAGTACTATGCCTTCAATGTTTAAGGAGTCACATAAATCTCATGGCTTTATGTTGCTTTGTGTACTGCTAAGAAATGTTATAATGTACTACAATCTGGGGACTTGTGGACAAAGTAATTGTACATGGGTTCTGCCTTATTTTTCTTAATGTTCTTTGACTGTAAGTTCAATATTTAGGCGTCAGCAAGGGGATTTCTTCTGAGAACTCTGTTTATGGGCGATTGTCCTTTCACTGTAACTTTACCTTGTCCTCTTTGCATCATTGTTCTCATAATTAAAAATAAAAAAATTGAAAAAAAAAAAGAAAATAGAATCTGTAGCAGGGGGAGAGGAAAAGACAGAATGTTGGGAGACTGAGAGTGGGCAAGGGAACAGTGTTCTTGGTCAAAAGAGCTGATTTGGGAGAGACAATGAACCAGAAGGAAGAGTGGACTTAGGAAAGCCAGTATTCTAGGAAGCAGTAAGCTCAGGGGACAGTGTCTAATCGAGGATTATGATGGGAAGGATACAGAATCAGAAAGAGCAGAGAGCATGGGTGGGACCATGAAGACCCCATTCAAGGAGGAATCTGTCAGTAGGTTTTTGGAACACAGAACAATTCTTGGGTCTTTTTGTCACTAGTCGGTGAACAAACAACAACCCAAACTGGTTATGGTATTGGTTTCTGCATCAGGAATGTGAGTCAGTGCCCCAGGATGAGTTGCAAGTAGAGGCTGCCCTATAGTTCAAAGCAAGGTAGGGGGGCCCACAAATCAGCATTACCCTCAGAGACAACCTCCGGATGGAGCAGAGGATTTACAAGCCTCACTGGATCAGTTCTTATCACCCACTGGCACTGCTACTAGGTGGGGAGCACGTGTTGGAAAATGTTGGTGTCCTGTATCTTGGTGACTTCTGAATGGGCAGTCCTGTCCAAGCAGAAAGCACACTTGTTCATGCTGGATGCTCAAGATACGTGCAAGTTCTATGGGGATATACAGGAGGCACTGACAGATTGGGCAGGCTATACTTGTTCTTGCAAACGGCTAGTCACGGGCCTGGTGTCCAGACACCATGTTTTTGTGTGTTTATCAGATGTTTTATCCTCGCCATCTTTGCATGCAAAAACCAGATGATATGATGGAGTAGCAGGCCAGATTATCTCTACACTAAGTGTCTCCTCCCAGAGAAGACCTTCCCCTGACTACTTGGCCAATGATAAGAGCCCATTTCCCAACTCAAGGTATCTAGTTGGGGCAGCTCAGTCCAGTAACAGATGTCTATGGATGGCACTTTCTTGAACCACAGCAGTTGAGACACCAAGAGCACATCAAGTGTATGTAGAGCACCTGCCCTGACTGAGTGACCTTGGTTTCCCCCCAGCAGAGCCATGGACAACTGTGGTGGGACCATCGGTTTCACTACCAATCGGAGGCGCTGCACTCATACAATAACATCCAATGAGAAACAATGTGAATGTTGATTGACTCATAGAGACAGACAAATCCTCTAATCCCACAGACAACCAGCCCAAGTCTCAAAGCCAGTTCCTAGTATAGGAGAGTTAAAGAAAAATTTATAATATTCCACTTTTCCCATACTTTGCTGTGCCTATGCATAAAATAATCTGCCACAAACACTTTTTATTATTATTTATTTTTTTATCCCTTATCTTTTAAATCTGGGCTTCTATCTTTTGTCATAGAACCTTGGGACATTTTATTTTACCATATATTCCTGCATGTTTTTATAAAACTAAAAAGAAGGACTAAAGGAAGTCTGAGGGTCAGGGGCCAAGTGGTCTCGGATGCATTGGCAGGGAAATAAATAAGGACAGAACTAAATACTCAAGTAGAAGTCAACAATAATAGAAACAAGGGACCTAAACTTTAATAATTTAAATTCAAAGGTGCCTGTTACACTTGCAGGCCAGGGGCAAAGGGTGGTGGGACAGGATGCACTCTGGGGCCATTGGTGGAGGGAGGTTGACACTGGTGATGAATGGGAGGGCCCTGACTCATTGTATAGCTGAAATTCAACTATGAAAGATTCTGTTGATCACAATTGTTTCAATAAAATAAAAATATATATAATAAAGAGTAAAAGCAACATCACAAAATGGATGCTTGATTTCAATGTTTACATTTTCCCTATGAGTATCTCTAATGAAAGTAGGCCTCAAAGTATATGATTGTATTCTTCATAACATAAATATAAAGATTAATAAAAACGTTTATTTCTGAAGACAAGCAGCAGCAGAAGTGAGTGAGACATGCATTATTTATTAATTAATATACGAGTTATTTTGGTTTGGGGCCATACCTGTGGTGTTCGAGATAACTACTGGTTCTACACTCAAGAATCAGTTCTGATAAGCTCCAGGGACCCAGTTGGGTGCTAGAGATCAAATCGGGTCAGTGGCATGCAAGGCAAGTGCCCTACCTGCTATATGAACACTCTAGCCCCTTTGAGACACACTTTAAGACTGTAGAAAATTCTTCTACTTTTCCTGATCCTGTACGGAATCCCAAATTCTCTGCTGGGTTCTGGAATACTAGTCCCTTATAATGGCTGAGCTGGCACATGATTGGCTTTGCACAAAGGACACTGAGGAGCCCTGGGTTCTGGGGATGCTCCTCCCTCTGCTCCAAGCCAACCTCTGACTGAGAGAGAGAGAGAGAGAGAGAGAGAGAGAGAGAGAGAGAGAGAGAGAGAGAGAGAGAGAGAGAGAGAGAGAGAGAGAGAACACTAGGCCAGGCCAGGCCTGGGGAACACATTTCCTGGGCCTAGTCCTAATTGCTAGCTCTGCAAATTATGAGCAAAGTAGATGGTGCTATTCTTGGTCACTACATGTGGGTATTGTGTTGTACTTCCAAGGTAAAGAGAAATTAGTTTCTTTTAGGAATATGTTCTTTTAAACCTCATAGAACCTCATATATTTGACCCCTGGTGAAATCTGAGATGGGCCAATGACAGTGCACTTCTCAAATACTTCAATAAGAATGGTGAACATTAATTTGGTGTTTTGGTCAAGGGTGTGATATTGCTACCAGGAAACAAGTTAGCTCTTGAGTGGGTCTTTGAATTTTGTATGTCAAATTAGCTATATGTATGTATATATATGTACATATATAGTATGTCAATATAGCTAAACATTATTATCCTTATTGCACAGTCTAGGTGGGTAGTGCTAGCCCCTCACGGATGTAAAGGTTGTTCTTGCTTTTACCTGTGTACAAATGACCTGTTCTTATCCCTCAGTGATATTTCCAGTGTACATCAGAATTGCTTTCCTTGCCCCTCAGTGCTCTGAGAGGTCCTGTGTGCTTTATGTCCTTTGGGTCCGAGTCTGCTCCTTATTATCTGTTGTGGGGGATCTTCACTCTATTTCTCAAAGTCTGTAACACAGCTCTCCATCCCTCTGGCTTTCCTTTCGTCTCGGGTGAGAAGTGCTGCTTTCCTGCCATCTGCTTGTTCATAGGTAGAAAGGAGCCAAAGGGAATATGAAAACCCTCCCGACTGCCCCCCTTTAGGTTTTCCATCTCTTCCCTTAGCCATTTTCATGATTTGTCTGTACCTGGATGGCTTACTGTTACTTACAGGATTGAGAACAAGTAGTCGAAAACCACCCATTGTAGATATCCTGTGTCCTCTCATCTTCCTTCTCCCCATCCATTCTAACAATATGGTGGGGTTGCAACATTGAAACGCATGACCATTTATTTTCCAGACAATACCTGCTACCTCAATAAAAATATTCTTTAAAAAGGAAAACTCTCCTAGAAAGAAGAAAGGAAAGAAAAGGAGAGAGGAGAGGAAGGGAGAGGAAAGAAAAGGAGAAGAAAGAGAAGAGATAGAGGAGGGGGACAAGGGAGAAGAGGGGAGGAAAGAAGGGAGGAGAGAAATGGAAAAGATGAGGGGAAGGGAGAAGAGGAGAGGAGAGGAAAGAAAAAGGGAGGGGAGGTGAGAGGAGAAAGATTGGGAAAGGAGAGGACAAAGGATAGAGGAAAGAAAGAAGAGAGGAGGGGAGAGGAGAGAAGAGGAGAAGGAAGAAGGGACTAGAGAGAAGGGAGGAGAAGCGGAGGGTAAGGTAGAGGAGTGGGGAAAGGGGAAGGGAAGGAAAATGAGGGGAGGGAAGAAAAGAAAGGAAAGGGACGGAAAAGAAGGGAAAAGAGAGGAGGGAAGGAAAAGGAAGGAAGGAAATATCTATCTAAATAACCTACACCAATGGAGCTCTCAACTGGAAGTTAATGTGCTAGTTGATGTCTACAAAGCCTTGACACATCTAAGTGCCTGCTAGGAGGGGCAGAGGCCAAAAGTAGGGTGGAGGGCCAGTGGGAGGTGGGGGTCACAGACAATCAGTGCCTTCAGAAACATACAGCTGGCCTAAAGATAGTGTAGGGGTTAAGGTGAATTTCTTGCATGCGGTCAAACCCAGTTTGATCCTGGGCAATGCATGACTCCTTAAGCACTACACCACTGGGTTGACTCCAGTAAACCCAAATACCACAGTGCCTCCCTAAGTAGTACCCCCTCCTCAGGCCCTCTCATCAAACCCTCAGCAATGTTGCCCCCAAATCACAGGAAAAAGCTGAACATCTAAGTGGTGATCTGATCATCACTTGAAAACAGCTCCCTCACCCCAACACAAAAGCACACACCAGCACTATAAAATGGTTGTCTGGACCTGCCTTTCTCTCCTGCTTCGAGGCCACCTATACTCACATAGACAAGCCTTTATCCATCATGACTTGATAACTATCCATCCTCATCATTTCTAATATAAGCAGGAAAAGATATCAATTACTTTCTCAAGAAATATAAAAAAGACCTGTTTTGAAAAAGCTTGCCCAGAAGTATGTATTGTATTGTTTTCACAAGTGGAGCCTGTGCTATGACCTTTTAATAGCTATGTGTGGTTGTAGGAGTTCAGAGGAGGCAGAATAAAATCCTATTTCTAAACACACAGAAAAGCAAACATGCAAATCATAATCATATGGAAGAGACAAAGGTATGGAAATAATTGACACTTGGGGGTACATTTTTGTCTTCTTGTAAACTGTGAATATAAGGGAAATTTTAATGAAGTGAATCTTAATCATTGACAAGAAGTTATAAAGAGACACTGAGGGAGGGCCACCATCATTGCTTTCTCTTTTTCCAGCCTCAGTTATATATATCCAGCAACATTCCACCCACCCACCCACCCACTCCATCTTTCCAGGGAGTGGGAGATCTTTAGGGATTAGAATGCACAACTGGCCATTATCGTGCATTTCTGGCCCTTGGAAAAATCCATCCACATAACAAGGTGGGGATCAGACTGGATTGTTCTCAAAAGAGACTGGCTAGTGCTTTTATGGGTGTTGTCCTCTGCTCACTGGGCTTTTGTTCAAAGTCTCTTGACCCAGAGAGCTGCAAAGGCCATGTCAAGTAGGACCATCCTTCTGTCAGGACAAGTGTACAGAATTATGGTCCTGGAGGCTGTGAGGTACCCCAAATCCATGTGATTCCTAACGTGTAAGGATAGTAGGCACTACCCAGCATCTTCTGTGTATATTGACTCATATAATTCTCAGAACCATCCTGTGACCTAGGTGTTATTATTTCCCCCACATTTTAGATGTATGTCAACTCTGAGAGACCCCCAGGTTCAGTGATGAACACACTTTTGGGGTTTCTGAGTCACTTCTTCTGCAGTTAGAATGGGCACGTTGGCATGAATAACTGAAAATATACTTTGAGGCACTTGATTGCTATATCAGGATAGATGTTGGTAAACTGATTCCCTAGAAAACGTAAAAATATATTCAGAATGTTGTTTAAACATATGTTTTCCAAAGATAATACAGAACACGAAAGAATTTCAATTGCATCTTCCAGAAACACCCAGACCTTGCTGAAGAACAGTGGAAACTGGGGGTCCAGTGACAGCACCAATCAAAGCTGCCAACAGGTGTCTTTTCCTGTCCTGCAGAATATGCAGACTACCCACCGACCCATCACACCTTAGCTCCAGGGGATGTTTTAGTGAGGAGTCTCCTTTTATTCATGAATATTTTAGGTGGTTTGTGCCTCTATGGCAGTCAGGTCCAAGGTTCTATGATGAAAGACTGTGTCTCATGTTTCCCATATGCAGTTGGAGTGAATGTCTATGCTTTTCATGATGCCTTAGGATACAAAGAAAATCTCAAACAACTACACAGTGAATATAAAGATGGGCCCCTGGAACCTGAAACTCAGAGTTGGGTGGTCTAGGTTGACTTCACAGACATGCATTTCCTTTGCTGCTCAACCCTGGAGTCCACAGAGCCAGCACAGTCAACCCCTTGTGATGCAGAAAGGTCTCGTGCTTTCTTCTTCCAGACTGTGTCTTTCTGAAAGAGAAAGGAAACTTCTTTCCTAGATCCACATGTGAACTGGCATCCTCTCATGGATTTTTGTTGACAGTAGCTCCCATGACATTCTCATCCTGTAGGACAGGGCCTGGGAGTGCTCTGATAAGTAGATCTGGCAGAGCAGATAGCCAACACTTCCTTGATAGATTGGATCATGCATCCAGCTAAGTGAGTTAATAATCCTAGGTCTGGCTATGCAGAATAACAACTGTTTTATGCCACTCGGTTTGGGTGTGGTTTCTTATGCTGGAGTAGATGAAATCAAGTTAAATATCAAGATACACTAAATCAACAAATGATTAGAGAATTATTTTTTTTAAATGGTCAAATCTAAATACCCAAACCCAAGTCAACAATAATGGAATCAAGAAACCTGAACTACAACAAGCTATATACAAAGGGAACCTGGTAGTCTAGCAGACCAGGGGGCTAAGGGGAAGGGATGGGAGGCATTCTGGGAACTACGGCAGAGTCAGATCCACACTGGTGGTGGGAATGGCCCTAATTCACTGTCACTATATAACTGAAATACAGCTGTGAAAGACTTGTAATACACATTGGTCTCAAAAATTTAAAAAACAAATTATTATTTTTACATTATAGTTAAAAGAGGCTGTGTAATTGGTCCAAAATCACACAGGTTTTAAAAAATATAATGAGACTTTCTACTGGAGTATCGATCTGTCTGCCTCCAAAGTATAAGTTGGTGGGCTGAAGAGATAGTACAGTGGGTAGGGCAATGGTCTTGCATGCAGCTGACCTATATTTGATCTTTGGCATTGCAAATGTTCCCCCAAATTTCACCCAGGGTACAGAACCAGAAGTAAGTCCTGAGCACAGTTGGGTGTGATCACAAAACCAAAATAACAAAAAAGTACTGCAACACACACACACACACACACACACACACACACACACACATTCTACAAATTTGATGGCCAACATAGTACCCAGAGCCCAATCTCAGTTCTCATCTGTGCATCTCTCTGTGTGGGGTGGAAGTTTGCCTAAAAAATGACAGTCTCTACTTCTGAAGTTTATGACTGCAAAGGGCAGAGTCCAGATGTTCAGAAAATATGTAGAGATAGATGGTTGTACTCAGGGATCTATCCCAATGAAGGCCCAATCTGTCTTTCCTTGGGGAATCTCAGGATCTCCTCGTACTATCCAGATCCCAGAAAAAGATAGTTCATATATGGGAAGCCCCTGTGAAGGGTCTTACGGAGATACTTATCCGTTGGACATTGAGCATCCCCCAGTCTGCCAAGGAAAGTCTTTGTATGGCCACCAATGCTTATTCTGAACTATATTTTGGCTCCTTTCACCAAGCACATGTTCACAGAACACTGGCATACAATCAAGAATTATTAAGTGAATGCAGAGTTTGAAAATTTAAAACATACTCCCAAACCACTGGCCAGTGAATTCTTTAGGTAAAGGCTTTTGTAGTATTCATTTGCTGTCATTCTCCCTGTTTGCCTCTAGCCATCCCATGCAGAACATAAACTAAGTCTGGCCTTATTTGGAGGGAATGTGAAAATGTCCCATGTAAAAGCTCTGGCCACCACATACAAAAAAGAAAAAAAAAAGCGAACTCTGTCCTCCATCTAGCACCATGCACAAAGGTCAAATCCAAATGAATTAAAGACCTTTATAACAGACCCAGAAACATACTATATATAGAAAACCACGTAGGTAAAACACTGCATGACTAAAGGCATCTTCAAGGAGAAAACTGCACTCACCAAACAAGTGGAAGCAGAGATAAACAGATGGGACTATATTAAGCTGAGAAGCTTCTGCACCTTAAAAGAAATAGTGCCTAGGATACCACCCACAGAATGACAGAAACTATTCACCCAGTACCTATCAGATAAGGGGCTAATATCTAAGATATACAAGGTACTGACAGAACTTAACAAGAAAAAATATCTAACTCCATTAAAAAAATGGGGAGAAGAAATGAACAGACAATTCCTCAAAGAAGAAATACAAATGGACAAAGACACATGAAAAAATGCTCCACATCGAGGCCAGAGAGATAGCATGGAGGTAAGACATTTGCCTTGCATGCAGAAAAATGGTGGTTCGAATCCTGGCATCCCATATGTTACTCCAAGCCTGCCAGGAGCAATTTCTGAGTATAGAGCCAGGAATAACTCCTGAGCTCTGCTGAGTGTGACTCAAAAACAAAAATAAAATAAAATAAAATAAAATAAAATAAAATAAAATAAATAAAATTAAATAAAGCTCCACATCACTAATCATCTGGGAGATGCAAATCAAAACAATGATGTAGCATCTCACGCCACAGAGACTGGCACATATCACAAAGAACAAGAACAATCAGTGCTGGTGGAGATGTGGGGAGAAAGAAAGTCTCATTCACTGCTTGTGGGAATGCTGTCTAGTCCAGATTTTATGAAAAACAAAATGAAGATTCCTAAAAAACTGGAAATTGAGCTCCCATATGATCCAGTCTTACCACTCCTAGGTATATACCATAGGGCCACAAAAACACAATACAAAAATGCCCTCTGCACACCTATGTTCTTTGCAACACTATTTACAATAGCTAGACTCTAGAAGCAACCCACATGCTCAACAACAGATGAGTGGCTAAAGAAACTTTGGTACATCTACACAATGGAATACTATGCAGCCTTCAGAAGAGATGAGATCATGAAATTTGCCTATACATGGTAGACATGAAACTTATTAGGCTGAGTGAAATAAGTCAGAGGGAGAGAGATAGACACAGGATAGTCTCACCAATATATGGGTTTTAAGAAAATAACAGACATTATTGTAATAATAACCAGAGACAATAGAGATGAGGGCTGGAAGGACCAGCCAATGATATAAAACTACCACAAAGAGTGGCACAAGCAGTACGGCATCTGCCTTGCATGTGCTAGCCTAGGATGGACTGCAGTTCTATCTCCCAGTGTCCCATATGGTCCCCCAAGCCAGGAGCAATTTTTGAGTGCATAGCCAAGAGTAACCCCTGAGTACCACCAGCTGTGGCCCTCCCCCCAAATAAAGATATTTTTTAATAAAAAGCTCTGACAACAGTTCCTAGTAGGCTACTATCCCCCATTATGCCTTAATGTTGTTGTTGTTATTGTTGTTGTTGTTGTTGTTGTTGTTACTGGGCCATAATTGGTGACTCACAGAGGTTCTGCACTCAGAAATCACTTTTGGCAGGCTTGGGGGACCATATGAAATGTTGGGGATTGAACCTGGGTTGGCAGCATGCAAGGCAAACACCCTACCAGCTTTGCTATTGCTCCAGCCCCCAGCCCTGGAATCAACATTTTTTAAATAATTTTTTATGTAGTCACTAAAATTATGAAGCTTTTTGATTGAGTTTCAGGCATATAATGTTGCAATACTAAACCCTTCACCAGTGTCCACCCTCTCCACCAACTCCCTTCTACCCTCATTGGCTTCCCACCAGTCTGGTTCTCCAAAAGGTGCTCTTATTTCATATAAATTTTGCACTGCAATTTGAAGTTCTTTTGCTGATAGGGTTTCATACATACACTTTACCACTTCAACACACTCCTTCCTCCTCATTGAATACTTTCCTCCACCATAGATATTCCCTCCCACCACATCCTATCTTCCAACCCTCTCAAAGGGCTTGTTTCCTACTGAATATACCAGTATTTCTATTATATATTAAATGAATGATCTGACTAACTCAGGACTTCAATCTTGTCTCCTTCTTGCATAGGCTCTGAGGACCTGCCCTGGACTGTTTTCCATGGATGCATGCTCCAGCTACCTTCTTTTACCTCATGCCCTAGGATAGGCACTCACATGCCACCTGGTTATTTACCACCACGAGGGACTCCCATTTTCAACAACTTTTTATGAATTTTTGAATCCCTTGCTTGGCTGCATTTGGATGGTCTCAGTTCTGTCCTGAATATCCAGAGATGGCTCTGCCTGTTTCCATGTCTAGGTCTACCTATCCTGTGACTCTCTGAAATTAACAGCATCCTCAGATTCCAAACTCTTGGCAGTTGTTGTGGTGGGGGAGGTAAAAATATCATTATTAACAATAAAATATTATTGAATCAATGAAGAACCTAAATATCTTCTTCTTTATGAGAAGTAGAAACACAAAATTAAATAGATGAAAGTTAATGTTTTATAACTCCACATAGATTCTACTTGTCAAAGGAAGGAGTCTTTAATATTGAAGTCATAGAAAACTTGCCCTAAAGAAATCCTACTTGATTGTACATTTAGCTTTCTCATGATTATACGGAAAATGGTAAATGGCAAGAAATAATAGAAGAGGGACCAAAGAGATTTTACATTAGGTAAGGTGATTGTTTTGCAAGTAACTTGCCCTGAACTTTATCCCTGGCATCACATACAGTCCTCTGAGCCCCACCATGAGTGATCTGTGAGCACAGAGCCCAGAGTAAGCCCTGAGAATCTTTGAATATGGCCCAAATAAAACAAACAATTCAAAAAAATCCCACAAGTAAACAAAAGAGAAGGCTTGGGCCAGACAAATGTAGCTTCAAATCTCAGTCCTATTTTTATTAGGTTGGAAACCTTGAGAAGTCACATCACTTATCAAGGAAGTCAGCTTCCTTGATTACAAAACTAAGATAAGCCCAAGCCGGCTCCAGAGGGAGGCTTAGGGTGCGGGCTTTGAACTTGCGGCCTTCCTGCTCGGGAAGGATCTCCTTCCTTGCTGGAAGCCTGGAGTCTCGGCCAGCATGGGTTTCGGCAGACCTCCCTTGTGCCAAAGGCCTTTTTTACACTTGGAGGAGCTTAACTGGGGGTGGCAGATAGTTGCTCGGCTGTACTCAGGCAGTCACTGGTAATTTCATACCAGTCTACATGTTCCAAACCCAATATATTAATAGTACTCCATATCCTTAAGATATGTTTTTATGTATGCAGAATGTCCATTTTGTATTCTTCTCTTTATCACACCCCTACAAAACTCATTTTACTCTTTAACTCTCTCACCCCAAACTATCATTACTTCACATTTACCCTTTTTAACTTCCACACTGCACCATCCAAAATAACAGAGCAACGTGGTGCACTGGATTTAACACGCACCCAACTATTTCAAAAGCATAAAACAGCAAATATGCCCTTTGAATTTTTTATATCTATTTTCTTTGACAGCTATATCTCTTACTTAATATTCTCTTATATAGTGACGATTTCCCCTATTTTTTATCTTTTCTTCTCTTTGTGAACTGATCAATACGGAATTTGGTGAAAGATTCCCTCAGTTTATCGCTTATGTATGAACCAAGTCACGGGGACTGTAGGACTTGTTCTTGCAGCCCCTATATGTACCAATAATGCCACGTGGCATTATTCCTAATTTGCATAGGCACATTAAAATGGTGAAATTCTATACATACAAATAAGTTTTTATCTAATAGAGATGGGAACACACAAAACTTGTAGTGCAATTGGACCTTACACCCTGAACATTAACATAATGACCTGGCACAGGCCTCAGAAGAATGGGCATTCTCCACTCACCCTGAACTAGAGAAGCCACCTACGAAACATCCAACATTGTCTATAATGTCACCTGGATGCAATCCTCTACCAGAGAAGACCCTACCACTGCTCTGTCATTGACCTACTCAAAAGAGACTTCCCTTAACACTGAGAAGACTTAACAACAATAATGTCCTGCTTACTGGACAGGGCTCTCTGCATTGCCCTTTAATTGTGAGGTGAAACTAGAGGACGCTCAACACCAGCCTGACTTCAATGTAGGAAAAGCAGATTCCAGGATCTTTTGCCAACAACAGAGACTGTATTGGCACTACAGACAAGGACTTGGATTAGACAAACTATTCTGCCGGTACCTAGAGCTGGTCTTATGCCAGGAAACTTCAGGGGTAGGGTATCCTTGTATTTATGCCAAGGCTTTTCCTTTCCATGTCACCCATATTTTGGTGGGCCTATGCAAACAATAATTGCCACTCTAACACCGTTTTTACTTTGCTCCTTTGACTCTAAACCTTAAATAAAAAAAAACCTACTTAAACTTTTGAGGTTAACATAAACTAATATGCATATGCATGGCAATTAAAAAATACTATGCCTTCAATGTTTTAGGAGTTACACAAATATCATGGCTTTAAATTGCTTTGTGTACCACTAAGAAATGTTATAATGTAATATCTGGATACTTGAGGGACAAAGTAATTGTACATGGGTTCTGTTTTATTTCTTCTTAATGTTCCTTGACTTTATGTTCAAAATTAAGGTGTCAGCAAGAGGATTTCTTCTGAAAACTCTGTTTATTGGTGATTGTCCTTCCACGGTAACTTTACCTTGTCCTCTTTTTTTGCATCATTGTTCTCATAATTAAAATAAATAAATAATTTTAAAAAATCAAAGCTAGAAAGAAGAGACAAATTCCAATTTCAGTTATCACTTTAAACCTAATGACTTCTGCGTTTTCATCTGTAAGATACACTAATTATATTAGCATTGCCTTAATGGGCTATTATAATAATCAAAAGAATAAATGTACCTGAAATTTAAAAAAAATAAATAAAACAAAGTTAATAATATTTACCTCAAAATGAACTACTAGAACTGAAATAAAAAACCTAGCATTGTGTATAACCAAAGTGCATATCAAATATATAATGTATCATATATATGTAAGAAATGAGACTTATTTTGAGGATGAAGGAGAAATAAGAAGAGAAAGAGAAGATAAAGGATCAAAGAAGATGAAATAAAATGTCACCTGAAGAAGAGAAAAATGTTGAGTTTTTCCAGGAAACTGTCAATATAGCCACTCAATTTTTAAACTATATGGATGGGTTACATGTCTATCTGAACAAGCAAAACAATGTACACATTGTCATAGAATATAATTCTTGTAAAGAGTCAATATTTGTCAAACAAAAATATCAGGCCTGGTCTGGATGCCAACCTTCAGTAAAAAATTCTCAGCATACAGGGCATACTGTGAATTTCTGTTGTACCATCTTCTGTCAAGCTTTTCTCCAGGATCAGCTGTTCTGTGCAATATGACACAGCTTGCCACACATCAGTTTGCTTGGAAAAATACATGCTAAGGAAATTAGTTCCTGATTTTAACAGTTAAAACATTAACTTTAAACAAACACTCAAACAAAAACACTTGCCACATCTGCCCCCTTTTTTCTTTTTCTTCTGGCTTCTTTTTTGTTTCCAATTTTTATACTTACAGCTTTTAGATAAGGGCCCCGACTTTATTTTCTTCAGAACTGTAGAACACGAATCATCTGTTTCTGCCTCACATTCATATGTCTCCCTCCAAACTGAGAAAAGATAAAAACAAAACAAAACAAAAAACAAAACAAAACAAAAAAAAAAAAAAACAAAAAAACCAGTGGATAGACCCAAGGGCCAAATGGTCCTAGAAGCATAGCGTGAAAATAAAAAATGGTCAGCCCTAAAAACTCAAACCAATGTCAACAGCAGTAGAAAGAAGAGACCCAGACTCTAACAAGCTATACACAAAATGAACTAGTTACACTAGCAGTCCGGGGGGTTCTGAGTGGAAGTATGGAATGCATGCTGGGAACTATGGCGGAGGGAGGTCAACACTGGTGGTGGGAATGGCCCTAATTCACTGTCAATATGTGCCTTAAAAACTGTGAAAGTCTTGTAAGAAAATTAAAAAAATTAATTTATAATTTAAAAAAATATATTAACTTTAAGATACTGCCTTAAATCCATTCATCACCTAACTTCACACAGCTTGGAAGTCATACATATTCTAGATCTTAAGTAACTTATTTCACCAGTGTAGCATTTTGGATTCTTACTGTTAAGTCTGAGATTTTTATTAAAACTATGAAATCTTGCACTGAAAATATACTTTACTAGGTAAAATTTGTATATTATTGGTTTATCAGTTTCAAATAGAGTTAAGGGGTTAAATCGACATAAAAATTGTTGTATAAGGAGTTATATTTAAGAGGTAACTTGGGTCACTGGAGATTAAGAATTGTGATTCATTCAGTGAACTCAAATTCCTACTTTATAAGTAGTAGAAAGCTATTTCTGAAGGAGGAGAAGTCGGTGAAATGAGGGTTTTCTCAGCTTTGTCTGTTAATAAGGGTCTTCCCTGTCATCTTTTTTCCTTGCTGGCAGACAATCCATTCTTTCAATATGGGGTTTAAAAGTACCAAACACATATTCTCACACAACTCACCTTTCTGTGTCTAAATCAGAAGTTTACAACCACCAATTGTATGGGTGCAGATATGCAGGTGAAAACCATTGATAGAAAATATTCCTTTTCTTTCTTTCCACCCCAAAGCCAACCCAAAATATGTTGATTATAATTGACTCAGGGAACAAGATATGAGTTTTGTGTTTCTGGAGTTACTTTCTTATTCAGAGATATGCCTATCCTTAATGCCATGTCTACCAGGCATCTCCAATTCTACCCAAGTTCCTCAAACTCTGGTCTTCAATGTTTAAACCTCTCTGCCATAACTCACCATCATCCCTACCATAATATTCTCCATTTGGTCTTCCAGTTGCTTAGTGAAACCAGGTAACTCTTTCTATAGCATGACTAGTATTTTCTAATGCCTTCCAGTCACGTAAGGATGAAGCAAACAGCCATATGCAACAACATCAAACCTTGACCTCACCTTATCTATAAAAACTAACTTCAGTGGAATTATAGATAAAAAAATAAGAGCTAAACCCTTCTTCTAAAAGGAAGAATACAAAGAAATGAGTATGGTCTTTGGCTAGTCAAGAAATTTTTAGATGTGATACAAGAAACAAACCATAAGAGAATAAATAGGTTATTATGCATACACAATATCAAGCTTCTGTTTTTTGAAGACACTGTTAAAAAGTAAAAAAGAGGGAAGGAGAAATAGTTCAGCATGTAGAACACTTGTATTGCACACAGCCAATGTGGATTTGATCCTTGAATCCCAAGAGGTCCCTTAAGAACCACCATAATTCTTTTTTTTTTAAGTTTCCATGGAAACGCTGGCAACTGTACTTTTCTTGGCAAGACCTCTTTCACTTGTTTTAATTTTTTTAGATATTTTTATTTAAACACCGTGATCAGGGGCTGGAGAGATAGCATGGAGCTACAGTGTTGGCCTTGCATGCAAAAGGAAGTTGGTTTGAACCCCTGCATCCCATATGGTTTCCCCAGAGCCTACCAGGAGTGATTTCTGAGCAAAGAGCCAGGAGTAACCCCTGAGTGCTGCCGGGTGTGACCCAAAAATAACAAAAAATATACAATATAAACACTGTGATCACAAACATAATTATAGTTGGGTTTCAGTCATAAAAATAACACCCCCTTCACCAGTGCAACATTCCCACCACCAATACCCCCATCTCTTCCCTCTCCCAATCCCCGCCTGTATTCGAGACAGGCTTTTTACATCCCTTACTTACTGACATTGTTATGACAGTCCTAGGCTTAGTTATTTCTCTAACAGGACTCACCACTCTTTGTGGTGAGATTCATATATTGAGCCAGTCCTTCTGGCCCTCAACTCTAGGAATTATTTCAATGTCTTTAATAATTCTTAAGTGCAGAGTCATGAGTAAGCCTTGAGTACCACTGGGTGTATCCTCAAAAGAAATACTTAGATGAAACCCAAGATATTTTGGGAAAAATATTCATATTGCTTTCCAAAGAGGTTGAACTAGAGACCATATTTCCACCAACCGTAAATGAGAGTTCTTTCTCACCACAACCTGCCAACACTAGCTATTTGAAGAGTTTTTGATATGTGCCATTTTCACAGGTCTGAGATGGTTTCTTGATGTTTTGATTGGAATATCTCTAGCTATGACAGACACAATGAGCACTTTTTCAAATGCTTGTTTGCTAGAATTATACCCAAGTTTCAAAAGCCAAGACAGTGGAGAGACATGGGTTTGGAAGCAAATGTCGATGTTGGAAAATAACATACACACACATACACACACACATTAAAGAGGGAGAAACAGGGTTCAGGAATTCCAACATGTAAGCCTTCAGCTCTTAAGAAGCAGAATCTTAGGAGGAAGTCTAGAAATGCAAGAGAGCATCTTCCTGCAACCCGATGTGTTCATTGGGAAGGAACAGAGCACACTAGAAGTGGGATTAGATGGTCTAAACACTAATCCAGGGTGCTACATTCAAAGATGTTTACAACCAATGAGTAAAAAGGTAAATACTGAGTGAGATGGGATCCGATTAATCCCACACTTGTTGATCATCTGTGTCTTTACATCTAACCCCAAACAGAAAAACATTAATTAAAAAGGATGTATGTACAGCTATGTTCATTGTTGCACTTAGAATAATAAGCAAGACACAAAACAACCCAAATGCTCAACTGCACATAAATGGATCACGAAGTTGTGGCATATGTATACAATGAAATAATGTGAAGCTCTAAGAAAGACCCAAATCATTTAATTTGAAGCAACATGAATAGAGCTAGAGGGTGTAATGCTGAATTAAGTTGGTTAGAATGGAACAGAGACAGCATGATCTCTCTTATTCATGGACTTAAAGCTTCACAGAGAAATAGCAGCAAAGATCCAAAGTCAACATAATTGGGGAACTAATCCACACAATTTAGTTGAGGGAGCAGTGAAAAAGACGAGACTGGGATACTTGGGAAAGAGAAAAATACACTGGTGTTGGGCATGATGTTAGAATTATGTCCACAAGAAACCATTATTAATAGTATTGTAAGCTAAAAACATAAAGTTATCAGGGACCTGAATGACAGTACAGTACTTTCCTTGCATGCAGCAGATCTAGGATTGGTCCCGGATCCCCTGAGCTCTCCCGGGAGTGATTCCTGAGCAAAAAAATCCAGGAGTAAGTCCTGAACATTAAGAGATATGGCCAAAAAAATTAAAAAGAAAAAAGTCATTATATATATATATTTCAGAAAAGAGTATATGTGAACAAGTGAGTGCATGAAATCATGCCCAATATTAACAATCATCATCAAGAAAAACGATAAGATTCCTGCCATGCACTTTGGCACAAAGGAGACATTTTAAATGGCCACTGCTTTAAGCCTGCTTGGTTTCCGGTTCCCTGATTTTTGCTGCACACATCTTCTAGCCAATGACATAACCATAATACACCATAACACATAGGAAAAAACCATACTACAAGTGTGACAATGGGGAAACAACTAAGGCCAATACCATGCATAGAAAAAGAAGATGGCAGCTCCGAGGACATGAAAAGTGTCAATCACCTAGTTAGCCTCTCAGATAAGGAGTTTAGAGAAGAAATATGGAGGATGTTCATAGAACTCAAAGAAAGCATAGATTGCACTGAACAGACCACAAATAAAAATCAAGAGGATATGAAGATAGAAATCAGAAAACTCCAAACTGAAGTAATAGGACTGAAAAACTCAGTAGACAAAATGAAAATCTCAATGAAAAGCCTCTCCAACAGGGTAACAGCAGCTGAGGATAGAATCGGTGAGCAGGAAGATGAGATACATAACAACTCCATACAACAGAAGAGATTGGACAACAGCCTTAAAGCAAATGATCAGACTATGCAAAAAATACTCAATGAATGTGAACAGATGAAAATAGAAGTCTTTGATAAACTAAACAGAAACAACATAAAAATTATTGGAACCCCAGAGACCCAGGAAGAAATCCCCAGGAAGAACATCGTTACAGAGAAACTCCCTGAGCTAAAGACTGCATGCAACCAAATACTGCATACCTGAAGAGTTCCAGCAAAAAGAGACCCAAATAAAAGCACCCCAAGACACATCCTAGTCACAATGACAAATCCCACAGATAGAGACAGAATACTGAAAGCAGCAAGATCAATAAGGGAAATTGCATTCAAAGGAGCATCCTTAAGATTTATAGCAGACCTGTCACAAGACACCCTCAAGGCCTGAAGGCAGTCATGGGATACAGTGACAAAACTCAACGAAATGAAATGAATGTTTCTCCTAGAATACTGCACTGAGCTAGATTCACTTTCAGATTCGAGGAAAATATATATAGCTACACAGATAAACAATAACTCAGAAACTTTACAGACTCAAAACCAGCCTTAAAAGAAAAACTGAAAGGTCTACTTTAAGACAAACCCTACCAACAGACACACCAAACTCCTATATGAAGATGACACTAAATCCCATGACAAATCTCTCTCAATGTCAATAGACTAAAGAAACATACACTAAGAACAAGATGACATTATATAAAAACTGATAGGAAAACATATAAAGATTGACAATATCCAAGTGTTGACCAAACACAGAAAAACTGGAATTCACACATTTTTAGTAAAGATATAAATGGCAGTCTTTGAAAGTAGTTTTTTATGTAAGGTTAAGTACACTTCATGTAACCCAGAGATCTTACTCCTAGTTATTAACCTAGGAGAAATTAAGAAAAAAAAAGCCTTAAGTTCCCAGCAAAACTTGTGCAACCACAATTGTCTCAAACTGGGACTAGGCCACGTTTTCTTCAGACAGTGAACACATGAACAGATGGAAGGATGTCATACATGAAATAGTTATCAGCACAAAATAGGAATAGACTTTGATTCACAGCACTGGGATGTATCTCATATACATTATATTGAATGAGATTATACAAGATGACTCGTTCATAGGTTTATTTTGAAAAGTCTAAACCAGGAAAACAAAAAGCAAAGGAGTGAATCCAAGGGGGGTATAAAGAAAACTTGTCAAGGTTCTGCATCGTCACAGACATTGATATTACACAATTGTATTCTTTCCCACTAACTCCACAAAATGTGAATTTTTTGTCCTGAAGACTACTTAAATGTCAATAAAGCAGACATCAGAAACCTTTGCCATTATTCACTACAGAGCTAAGATGTGCAATCAACATAGATGCCCAATAACAAATGAATGGATCATGAAGATGTGGAACATATCCACAATGTAAAATACTATGCAGCTGTGTAGAATGATACAATTTGATGTACTCTTGTTGGAACTGGAAGCTACCAAGGTGAGAGAAGTAAGAAGAAGGACAAATACAGGATAATCTTACTTATCTCTGTCATATAGAGTAACTGGATGAGGAAATGCACTGCACCAAACAAGGGACGCCTAGATTCCCCTTGACCCCAGAGTATAGAAAGGAGGACAGAGAAGGAAAGAAATCAAGGCAAGACGGAAGAAGATGAGAAAGAGAAATAAAGGGGGAACAGGAGTCAGAAGGCTCGAGCAGATTGCTAATGTGGGACAGTAGTATTGCTATCTACACAAATCTAAGCTCAAAAACATGGTAATCATGAGACCTAAACAACAGTCATGACACTTTGAAGTGTGCCTGACAAGGTGTCAGGCAGGGGGCCAGGCTGGGGTACCAGGGAAGACAGAAGAGAGCACAGGAACTCTTGTGGAGGAAAGTTGACAGTGGCAGAATTGGTGTTGGAGTATTGTATGCCTAAAATTCATTTAGAGGTAACTTTGCATAAGTGACTCTATAATTAAAAATTTAAATATAGAAAGAAAATAAAGCCAGGAACATTCATGGAGTTCTGTTTTGTGTTATAAAGTCATCTTGATTTAAATTACAGAAATAAAAGATGAGTATGGGACAGCATAAGAAAATGGATTTCCATGCACATCCAAAACAAGGAGTAGGGCAGAAGTCCAGGCAGAAGGGGAGAAAGGACATAAACTCCTGACTCACTTTTGATGTCACCATTCACAGATGACCTGGCAGCTCATCCAGATGTTTTCTCCAATATTTCTATGCCCCAGGTGCATTCATTTACTCAGTCCATCTTTTTCTTGTGTGTGTGTGGGATTAATAAATTTATTAAATTTATTAAAAGAAATGTATCATAGTTGACATAACTGATCATAATACATTTGTTTCAGGATAACAGGAAGCAAAGTTATCAAAAATGTAAAGAAAATAGGAGATCTAAAATAAAAAAATAGAGAATTGGAAAAAGTAAAGGAGAGTTTTTTAGCAGTTATATTCCTGACAATTACTATATCACCAATAAAGTAATTAATACAATAGCAGAAGCTTTAGTACACTCTTTTTTTTTTAATTCAGATGACTAGAAGAAAAGAAAGACGTGTGTGTGTGTGTGTGTGTGTTTGTGTGTGGCAGTTGTTGTTGTTTGCTAGGCACAGCAAAATATGGGAGAAATTGGAAGGAGAAACCTTTGACCTAAAAACAGGGAAACCTCATCCCTGAAGTGTTTGGCATAACCCCAGGCCTACTAGGTTGTCCGGCCCCTTCGACATTCTCTGGGTACCAGAAACAGTTCTTCATCATCACATTTGTTGCTGTCGGGTTTCTGTAGTTCTAGTCCTGGTTTCTGTACAGGGCCTACGTTGAAGGCTGCGTGGTTAATGTCCATCTTTTTAAAAAAAAATAATATCTGGGCCCGGAGAGATAGCACAGCGGCATTTGCCTTGCAAGCAGCCGGTCAGGACCAAAGGTGGTTGGTTTGAATCCCAGTGTCCCATGTGGTCCCCCGTGCCTGCCAGGAGCTATTTCTGAGCAGACAGCCAGGAGTAACCCCTGAGCATCACCGGGTGTGGCCCAAAAAACAAACAAACAATAATAATAACAATAATAATAATAATAATAATAGCTTTATTAAGCATCATGATTACAAACATGTTTGTAGTTGGGTTTCAGTTATGAAAAAGAACACCCCCCCCCTTCACCAGTGCAACCTTCCCATCACCACTGCTCCTTCCCCCCTCCCCCTTCCTCTGCCTGTATTTGAGACAGGCATTCTACTTATCTCACTCACTACCATTGTCATGATGGCTGTTGGTGTAGTTCTTTCTCTAATTGCACTCACCACTCTGTGGTAGGCTTTATATCGTGGGCCGGTCCTTCCAGTCCTCATCTCTATTGTCTCCGGGGATTATTACAATAATGTCTTTTCTGTGTCTATGTCTCTCTCTGACTCATTTCACTCAGCATAATAGTTTTCATGTCCATCCATGGACAGGAAATTTTCAGGACTTTATTTTTCCTGATGACTGCATAGTATTCCATTGTATAAGTACCACAGTTTCATTTTTAAACTTTAGTTGTTTGTTTTTGGGCCACACACAGTGGAGCTGAGGGATTATTCCTGGCTCTACACTCAGAAAAACACCCCTGGCAGGCTGGGGGATCCTGTGGGATGCCTGGATTCAAACCACCGTCTGTCCTGGATCGGCTGCATGCAAGGCAAACACCCTACCACAGTGCTATTTCTCCTGCCCCAAATGGTTTTTTTTTTTTGGGTGGGGTGGGGAGCTACGACTGGCTGTGTTCAGGGGTTACTTCTGGCTCTGAACTCAGAAATAACTCCTGGCAGGCACAGGAGACCATATGGGATGCTGGGATTGGAACCACAGTCTGTCCTGGATTGGCTGCATGCAAGGCAAACACCCTACGACTGTGCTAATTTTCCTGCCCTCAAAAAATATTTTTTTTTGGAGGGACTACACCTGGCTACGTTCAGGGGTTATTCCTGGCTCTGCACTCAGAAATCACTCCTGGCAGGCATGGGAGACCATATGAGATGCTGGGATTCGAACCACCTTCTGTCCTGAATCTGCTGCATGAAGGCAAACACCCTATTATTGTGCTATCTCTTCGAACCCATACCACAGTTACTTTGGTCACTCATCTGTTGTTACACTCTGACCATCTTTCTATTTCCAATGAGAATCCTTGGGTTAAGTGTTAGCCTCCACCCTGAAAACCATGTGTTATCTGGGGATCAATGGAGTTGAGTTGTTGGAAGACTTCAAGGACTTACACTTTGGGGGAAAACTGCTGGTCAAAGACAGGAAAGACAGATCTCATATCACCTGGGATAAACAAGAAACAAAGGACCATGTCAAATAAATTTCTTTTGAGTACCTCAGCCTGAGTTTTGTCAACCCTCTTCCTAATGCCTCCCTGACCTTGTGACTCAAATCTCGGCCCAACATTCAAAGAGGAAACACAACTACTTGATGGATCAACTCTTTACTAGCTGTGCTGAGACGCACACTTTTTCCTTAGGTCCCAATTAACAGAACATGTTATCTGCTAGAGATGCTCCAGAACTTTGCTTACCACCACCAGGAAGCCTTTCCCAAATCCCTCCACTGTGCTCCAGGACAGTCTGTGTTTCTCTTGCTTAAGCAATGCTTAAAAGAACTGCAGTGCTTGGAATGCTTCTTATCCATTGTGTAAAGTAGGTCATTCTGTTCATGTAAACATTTCCTGGGTGGATAAACTCTGCCTTGGACAGCCTCAGGGATTCAAGGAGCTCTAGGATTGTATCTTGACTGAAGATCAAGCCTGTCCCCAGAGGATAGGCGGGTGGGTGGTGCTCAGTGCTGCAAACCGCTGATCTGGGCTCTCTTCCTCCTAGGTCAAAGGATGCAAGCGGGTCCAAACAAGTGACATTGTTTTGTTCCAGAGAAGAAGGGAAGGCAAATTCTTTCTGGAAGGGCAACACACTCTTACTCTGCTCTCCTTTCCTTTGCCAAGATTGAGGCAAGGAAAATTTTATCACTTCACTTTTCCCTGACTGCTGCATAGTATTCCATTGTGTAGACATACCACAGTTTCTTTAGCCACTTGTCTGTTGTCAGGCATCTGGGTTGATTCCAGATTCTGACTATTGTAAATGTGCTGCAATTAATACCCAGAGGCAATAGAGTGAAAGCTGGGAGGACCGGCCCCGATATGAAGTTTACCACAAAGAGTGGTGAGTGCAGTTAGAGAAATCACTACACCGACAACAGTCACGACAATGATAGTGAGTGAGAGAAGTAGAACGCCTGTCTCGAATATAGGTAGGGGTGGGGGATGAGGGAGATGGGGGCATCAGTGATGGGAAGGTTGCACTGGTGAAGGGGGATGTTCTTTTTCTTATGACTGAAACCCAGCTACAAACATGGTGCTTAACATAGATATAATATATTTTATAATCCAATCCCTCTTGTTGTCAGGCACTCCCTTTGCCGGATAACTCCAGTGGGCAGCACCAGTTGCCTCTGGCACATACTTGCAATCTGCAGGGGACACAGATATGAATCATTAGCAATTCTCTGTGGAATCATAGAATTAATGATGACTGGGGCCAGGGTTTGAGTCCAGGCATCCCATATGGTCCTCCCTCTCCCATCCTGCCAGGAGCAATTTCTGAGCACAAAGCCAGGAGTAACTCCTAAGCACCACGGCGTGTGGCCAAAAAAAAAAAAAAAACCAAACAGAATTAATGACTCCTTAACTTATTATTATTAGTTTTTTTTGGTTTTGGGGCCACACCCGGCGATGCTCAGGTGTTACTCCTGGCTGTCTGCTCAGAAATAGCTCCTGGCAGGCACGGGGGACCCTATGGGACACCGGGATTAGAACCAACCACCATTGGTTCTGGATCGGCTACTTGCAAGGCAAACACTGCTGTGCTATCTCTCTGGGCCCTCCTTAAATTATTTTTAATTAATTTTTTAAACTTAAAAATATTCATTTCTTTTTATTATTTTGGGGTCCACAATGGCAACGCTCAGGGATGTCTCTTTCTATGATCAAGGGACTATATGCAGTACTAGGAATCAAACCCAGGTCAGTGGCATGTAAGGTAAGTCCCTTCCTTACCTGATGTTGTTCCATCTCGCTGACCCCAGTTGGTTTCTCTTCAGTGGAAGGAACCTTTTACTCTTGTTATGTTTGGATAATTGAATTTACCACTATCACTCATGTCTTGTCTTCCTGACAACCGGGTCAGCACCCTTTGGTGAAGTGCTTCAACACAAAAATGATTAAGTTGGGGTCATTCGAAAAGGAATTCACTTGGCCTAAGAGTTATGGGTTTCTCCGCCCTTGGAGTATATTGTCATGGGATCAACTATAGACTCTGTTCAGGATCATTTACTCTCCCGGTGGTCCTTTGTCGTGTTTGGGAAACTTCCGTTCTGTTCTGGGTGGTACAAACAGACCTCAACATTTACTGTGCCAGGGCAGGAGGAAAAAAGCATTGTTATATATGTATATATGTATATATATATATTATTTTGTACCTTCATTTATTATTATTATTATTTTTACTTACATAACTATTTTTTGGTCGATTTCTCTGTGTAGGTGTGGTTATTGAAGCTGTTGTCCCCAGATATTCCTAGTTTTTTCTCCTCTTTTCTTTTCTTTCTTTATGGGCTAAGTCATGTTTCTTATATCAAGACCATGGCGGTTTTTGCTTTTTTTTTGTTTGTTTTGTTTTGTTTTGTTTGTTTGTTTTTTGTTTTTGTTTTTGTTTTGTGCATGTGTGGTGCTTACCATTATTGTTGGAGTCCTCACTGGATAATGGACACTTTTTTTTTTTTTGTACTGATGGAATGTTTCATTTTCTTTTTTCTCCATCGCCCCCCAAATCGATGATGAGAGCCTCTAGAAGGACTCTGCCCACTTTTGGAGTATTAGACTTTTACCCCAGTTTACTACTTTTCTCTTCTTCAGACCAAACCACGCAAACTTAACTAGCTAGGCCTACCTCCCAGTTAGAAGGGGAAATTAGGGAGACACCTAGACCAATCAGATGCAAGACTACTATGTGGTAGGATAGGTACATAGGGGACCACATATTCTAGCAGCCCTGGGGGTGAGGGAAGTGGATATGGGAAACAGGACAAAAACGGAGGTGAAGGGAAGACAATTTGGTGATGGGAATCCCCCCTGATGTTATGTAAATATTTAACTAAAATATTATTGTCATCATGTAAACCACTATGATCAAAATAAAAATTATATTATAAAAAAATGATTAAGTTGGCCTTGGAAGGCTGGATTCTTTAGGTTGCTCATATGCTGTGCAGTGGTATTCCAGCTGAGAAAGGGACAAGAGGGCAGTGGGCACTTGGAATTTGAAGCAGAGCAAGACACAACACTACCCAGATCCTGGGTCTGCCAGGATCACCATGCAGAGGACAGCTGCAGCTTCAGCAGTCACAACAAGAGTGACACGCTGGTGAACTTGACCTGTCAAATGGCACCAGATAAGCCCTGCCAGAAAGGCGGGGCCTGCATAGATGCTCCTGAAGAGTGGGAAATGTGGGGAATGAGGGCCTGTCTCAGGAATTCTGGGGTTTGATGTCAGCATGCAAATACTTGAGGCCATCTACTAGGCTCCCGCCTCAGTGATGAACAATGTCTGGAAGCCCATGTTTCCAGACTGCTAAATGTCATAGCTGACCCGAGGCTGAAACTGCTGATGGAAAGGAAAGAAATACCATCACGGCCTCATTACCAAATCAATCTGCCATGTCATTTTAAGAATTTGAAACTGAACTATAGTTATATATACCCATATCTTAGGAAAAATGTACCAGGTTATAAGGGGGCAATGGTATCACATTTGTATCCACAAGAAAAATGGTCGTATAAATAGGTACTTTTCTTTTTCCATAATAATATCTTTATTTAAGCACCATGATTATAAACATGTTTGTAGTTGGGTTTCAGTCATAAAAAGATCATCTCCCTTCACCAGTGCAACATTTCCACCACCAGTGCCCCCATCTTTCCCCTCCCTCTCCCTTACCTGTATACAGACAATCTACTTCTTTCATTCACTACCACTGTCATGCTAGTTGTTGGTGTAGGTATTTCTCTAACTGCACTCACCACTCTTTGTGGTAAGCTTCATATTGTGGGCCAGTCCTTCCGGCCCTCATCTCTATTGTCTTTGGGCATTATTACTTGTATAAATTGGTGAAATTACTTTTCTAACATCTATAGCAGCCACCTGCTTATTGGGTTTTCTGGTTTATGGAGGTGTTTATTGGTAATGGAAGACTTCAGCAAAGCTGACTAAAATTCAGTTTTCTCTATGATTGTTTCCTCCAGTCCTTGTCTACAACAATTTAATTTTTTTTTTCATCTTTTCTTCTACGATCCTTTAAGTCATTGTCTCTATTTGTATCTTAAGACAGAAGGACTATTTCAATTTCAAGGAAGGACATTCTTTCATTGATTACATCTGTCCAAGGGGGCAGAGCCAGAGCTACGAAACATTGTAAAATGAACTTTGGCACAACAGCTCCATCTGAATGCACCTTCTGCATGGACAGCTAATAATGGACTTTGGTTAAATCATCCAACCTCTGGGGAACTGAACTTCTGAGTCCGTCTGAGTAGGTATTTCCAGCAACAACCTCAGAGTCAGAGTGAGGTCACATAAAAGATGAATGAATCCTGGGTCCAAATGTACAAACTAAGGTGATACTTCTCTCACTGTTTAACATCATTGTTACAATAGTAATACAATCATCTGACTATAGATATATAACTCTTATTAATAATGATACTTTCCATGAATTCGTGGATTCTCTAAGTTCAGTCCCTTTTTGTTATCTGTTCTGAAGCCCCAAGATTTGACTGTTCATAGTGGCTCATCGGCCTGAATATTTCAAAAACCAGGACACCCAGGTCTCGTCATCTTGGCAAGCATCCAATTACCCACCCACCCATCCATCCATCCATCCATCCATCCATCCATCCATCCATCCATCCATCCATCCATCCATCCATGCATCCATGCATCGATCTATCCACCCATCCAACTACTCACCCACCCATCCACACACCCATCCATCCATCCATCCATCCATCCATCCATCCATCCATCCATCCATCCATCCACCCAATTATCCACCCACCCACCCACCCATCCATCCACTCATCATCTACCCACCCACCTACCCACCCATCCACCCACCCACCCACTCATCCATCCATCTATCCACCCATCCATCCATCCATCCATCCATCCACCCACCCGTCCGTCCGTCCGTCCATCCATCCACCCACCCACCAATCCATCCATCCATCCATCCATCCATCCATCCATCCATCCATCCATCCATCCATCCAGGCAAGGCCTCACATCCAAGTCCTGCTTCCAACCTCCAACCGCCCAACCCTCCAGAAGGCCTTGCAGTTGGGTCAACCCCAAGTGAGCTTCCAGAAGCGTCAAAGACTCCGAAGACTGCCGAGTGCATCACGGTGGCATGCCACCCCTCCAGAGGCGGCCAGAGCTGGGCAGGGCAGGGCATCCTCCCTGCTGGGTATATACCCGATTCCAAGAAACCCGACGTAGATAGATGACCCTTGGTGCTGTGCCTGGTCCGCGGTGCCTCTGGAGAGCGAACACCACCGGGGTGTCGGACAGCAGCAGCCGTGCGCCCTGGGACGCGCGCGCCACTCCCTGCGCGCAAGCCTTGCCCACGGTTGCAACTTGGAGCGGGTGGGTCTGGTTGGCTGGCAGAAGCTGGAGGAGGAGGAGGAGGAGGGAAAGAGAAAGGAGGAGGAGGAGGAGGAGGAGGAGGAGGAGGAGGAGGAGGAGGGAAAGAGAAAGGAGGAGGGGGCGGAGGAGGGAAAGAGAAAGGAGGAGGAGGAGGAGGAGGAGGAGGAGGGAGAGGAGGAGCGGCAGGCGGAGCGCCTTTAAAGCCCAGGGCCGGGCTTGCGCCTGGGCGAGGCCGGGCTGGCCCTGGTGCGTCCGGCCGCTGTCTCCTGGTGTGGGCGCCGAGGGACCCGCAGGCCCGCAGCCAGCCAGCTCCGAGCGCGGGAGGGAGCGAGGCGAGGCCAGGCGAGGCGAGGCGACGGGCGGCGAGGAGGCCCGGGACCCCGCGCCCAGCCCGCCCGGCCGCCCTCCGCCACCGGCCAGCGAGGGAGGGAGGCGGCCGGGCGCGGGCGGCGCAGGTAGGGCGGGACTCGGGGCTCGGGTTCGGGCGGGCCGGGCGCGGGGACCCGGCGCATTGTCCGGCGGGGCGGCGGCTCCCCCCCGGCCACTTCTGCGCCCCTTGGGTCTCTTGGGCACCCGCTCCAGGGGGTCAGGGGGGCCAGACCCACCGCCCTGGCCTGGCCTGGCCAGCCCCAGGCTCGGGGACTGGGACGGCGAGGGGCAGAGAAGGAGCCAACGGGTTTGCAGAGGGGTTTGCTGATGCAACTGTCCTGTCCTCTGCAGACCTCCCTCTCTCTCTCCTGCCCTTTGCCTCTCTCTTGAAAGCTTGCAACTCTCTCCTCTCTCTCCTCTCTCTCTAATCCTCTCCTCTCTTTTCCGACATCACCTCTCTCTACAAAGCCTGCAACTCTCTCTGTCTCTTCTCTGCTCATTGTCTCTCTCGAGAAAGCCTGCAACTCTCCTCTCTCTTTTCTGCTTTTCCCCCTCTCTCTGAAAGGCCTGCAACTCTCTCTCTCTCTCTCTCTCTCTCTCTCTCTCTTTCTCTCTCTCTCTCTCTCTCTCTCTTCTGCTCATTGCCTCTCTCTAGAAAGCCGGCAGCTCTCCTCTCTCTTTCTCTCTTTTCTGCTCATTGTCTCTCTCTAGAAAGCCTGCAACTCTCCTCTCTGAAAGGCCTGCAGCTCTCTCCTCTCCTCTCTCTCTTTTTCTACTCATTGCCTCTCTCTAACAGGCCTGCAACTCTCTCTCTCTTCTGCTCATTGCCTCTCTCTAGAAAGCCTGCAACTCTCCTCTCTCTTTCTCTTTTCTGCTCATCCCCTCTCTGAAAGGCCTGCAACTCTCTCCTCTCCTCACTCACTCTCTGTTTCTACTCATCAGCCTCTCTCTAAAAGGTCTGCAACTCTCTCTCTCCTACACACACTCATCACCTCTCTCTAAAAAGTCTGCCGGGCCTTGACTCCAAAATCAGGCCCTCCAGCTCCTGCAGGATGGAAATAAGGGGTATCAGGGGCTTCTTGACTTTTATTTTCTCCCCCTCACTTTCCCTAAGTCGTCTTCTTTGTCCTTTGCCTTCTTGACCCAGCCCGTTGCTGGCTCCAGTGGGGAAAGCCACAAGTGACTTTTTCTTTTCATACATATATATGCAGATTTTTTATCTTTTTAGGCTGATGCATCCAAAAGAATGCTTTTTCCCCTTCTTTTCTTGGAGAGATGATTGACTCTGGTTTCATGGAAGGGATGCAAAGAAAAGACCCAAATAAGTAGCGTCTGTCTGCGAGCGGGTAAATAAATAGGCCGGGTTGCACAACTTTCTCTCGCTGCTGTTTGAAAGGCCAGGCCCGGAACACTCTGCCTGTGAAAATGCTGATTCAGCTCTCTGCAGCCCCTGAGTTTCCAAAAACGGAAAAAAAAAAAATGGGTCTCTGTTTAACTTTTACTTCGGTTTTTACTCAGAACATATGTTGTCAGCTCAGCAACAGGCGTGCTGAGGGTTTAAACACACATGAAACTAGCAGTTTTCTTTTTTACAAGGGGTGCTCTAGATCCCTCTCTCTTTATTTTTTTTCATTTATGATTTTTTTTAATTTTTTTTTAATTTTTATTTTGATCATAGTGGTTTACATAGTGTTGACAATAATATTTTAGGTACATATTTACATAAAATCAGGGGGGATTCCCATCACCAAATTAATAGGTGGACTTGGTGGGGACAGAGTCTTTTAAGGAAGAATTTTATTATTTTTTTCAAGCAAAGCCATGAAACCAAATAGGTTTCCAGGAATGATTCAGATGAGATTATTCTGCTGAAAAATAAAATTGAAACTCTGGGATTATTGTGTAGAATTTGAGCATTAGTGGGAGATTTTGAAAGAGCAGAGAGAGGGCCCCAGCAGCCCATGCCCAGGTTCAAGGCAGGGGATTTGAGGACAGACTGGGTTAGTCCCCAGCAAGAGAGCCCGTGTAACTGAGAAGTCAGCACTTAGCTTTCTGCTGCATGTCATTTTACCAGAGAGTGGAATGTTCTCAGGCCTCTTTGCCTGTTATCCTCTGCAGACCCCGGTCCCCCCTTTCACAGGCAGGCATGAAAAGCCAGGACAGGGAGGGGAGTTGGCATGTGCAGGGTCAGCAACTGACAAACCACACACACACACACACACACACACACACACACACACACACACATGCACACACACACACGTACACACACACACACACACACACACACCAACTGACAAACCTTGGAAAGACTCAGTTTAGATTTTTACACACACACACACACACACACACACACACACACACACACACACACACACGGCTCCTCCAGGTCATTCTCAGTATAGTCTTTTAGTGATCTTAATTTTTTTGTTTTTGTTTTTTGTTTTGCTTTGTTTTGTTTTGGGGTCACACCCGACAGCGCTCAGGGGTTACTCCTGGCTACACGCTCAGAAATCGCCCCTGGCAGGCTTGGGGGACCATATAGGATGCCGGGATTCGAACCACCATCCTTCTGCATGCAAGGCAAATGCTTTATCTCCATGTTATCTCTCCGGCCCCTCAAGTTATTCTTAACTTTATAAGTATGGGGAATTTGGGAAGAAATACAGATAATTGTATATCATCCTGGACTATGCTGCTTTGGAATAGCTTTGGACTGGCAAAATGCTTTTGTTTGTGGACCAGGAAACCAAACCCTCTGCCATTTAATGGCCATCATTTTTCCAGGGCTTTGTATGGTGCTGGCTCCAGGATTGGAACTCGGGGGTATCCTTGGCTACTGATAGTGTTGATTACTCTAGCCCATCAGCCACCAGTGGGAGAGAAGAGCAAAGATAGAACCAAGGCTCTAGCGCAGAGTTTTTATTTGAATGATTGAATTGATCTAAGTAATGTTTTAACTTACAGAAACCAAACACTAGTTTGAACAAAGACATGGGTTGGATTTTGGGTTTCATCTTAGAGCTGTAGAAATTCTGAGTTGGTATATCTTGTAAAATTTAAAGGTGTAATGTAAAAGCTTTACTTCCACCAATATTAAACACAGGGGTAGGACATTGCACAGTAGAAGTATCCAGGAGAAATTCCATATTTTTCTTTTTCTTTTTTTTTTTTTTTTGGTTTTTGGGCACACCCGTTTGATGCTCAGGGGTTACTCCTGGCTATACGCTCAGAAATCACCCCTGGCTTGGGGGGACCATATGAGACGCCAGGGGATCGAACCGTGGTCCGTCCTACGCTAGCGCTTGCAAGCCAGACACCTTACCTCTAGTGCCACCTTCCCGGCCCCAAATTCCATATTTTTCATACCATAAGACACACTTTTATTCCCTCACCTCCCAAAAGTGCTTCTTACAGAGCGAATGCCTCCTGGAGCTGAAGCCTGAGTGCCGGGGAGGAGAGACAGTCATGATTCTTAATGTCATATTGACTGCTATTCACTTAACATAGTTGAAAATATTGTTCTGTTATAGTTTATTAAATATGTTAGTACACCATTCACTTTAGAATACTTTTTTTTCTTGTTTTCCTCATCTAAAAGCTAGGTGCGTCTTATGGTCAGGTGCGTCTTGTAGAGTGAAAAATATGGTACTTGCCTTGGCTTTCATTGAAGCAATCATTTGTATGTTCAAAGTTTAACGAGAACTATTTTTTTTATAGTGATTATTAGAAAAGCCTACTAAATTTTACAGAAAATTTAAGGATAGGAGAATATGGAAGAAATAAAGGTGGTCAGACGCCTTATTAGGTGGTCTACGGGTCTCTTGGGGTCCTTGAGAGGGCTCCTTGTGCTTACTGGGCTTGTATGTCCAGACCTAATGAGTGTATGATTGATCATATGTGCCAGCTCACTGCTATTGCATTTGTGTTTGGAGTGCACACTTCCAGGCAGCTGTGTTTGCCTTTCCTTCTTCTCTCTTGCAGTAGAGATACTTGAATCTTCTCCCATCCACTTTCTACAACTTCATGGCTAGGAAGGCTTTCTGGAAAGATCCTCTGTCTTGTTTCTAGTGGTCTTGTTTTTAGTTAGGGAAGTTTACAACAGGGGAAGCCTGTTCAAGCCTTCAAGCTTGAAATCTCTTTCTAATGATGGAAGGGACAAAGAGTTCGTTCTTGAGCTGGGAACGAAATTCACCCTGTCATCAGGTTATCTTACATACCTTCATGGCAGAAACAAGTGGTTTCGACTTTGCTCATGGAGGGACATCTGTCCGTGTGGAGATTTACTTCTTGCCTGTTGGTGGAAGAGATGGTTTGGAGGGTGGATGAGGCCTTCCTGGCCTCTCGAAGTTCTGCCCATCTGTGAAAGCTGGGCTAGGCCTCAGGATCCAGCTTCAGACTGGATGGAGCCCCTGGGATGAAGGTCTTACCCAAAACATCTGAGCTGAGGTGAATTGGTCATGAGTAAAGGCCACTGCACAAACTAGTCTTTCTATGTTCAGTCATTGAGTTTTCATATGAATTTAGGAGTGTTTTCTCGATTGTTTGGATCCTTAACTTGAGAATCTTAATATTTTGATGGAACCATCCAAGTCAACTATGGTTGACTGGCACGAAGGGATGCTATATGGGAATCTCACCTATTCTGTTTCCCTTTTTTTTTGTTTCTGTATTTATTTTTTAAGATTTTAGTTTTTCTTTTTTTTAATTTATTTGGAATCACTGCGAGATATGGTCACAAAGTTATTTGTGATTGAGTTGCAGTTTCACAGGGATCAAACCCCAGCCCTTCACCAGTGTACGTTTCCCACCACCAGTATCCCCACTTTGCTTCCTGCCCCTCTCCCTGTTCTCCCCACTATGTGATGCCCTGGTGATGCTATTTCCTCTTTCTCTCTCTCTTTTTCTCTACTACTTCCTCCTCTTTTCCTCTCTTTCTCTCCTGTGCATGCTCTGGCTCTCTTTTGCTCTTCCCTTATTTCCCCTTTGAAACACTGGTTTGCAATATGGTTACTAAAGGGATATCATGCATATCACTTCACCTCCTTTAAGCACTCAGCTGGGGATGATCATTCCCAACTATTACTGTCCTAGTGCTCCCTTCTCTGCCATAACTGCATTACTGCACTCCCAGACCCTTTACTGCAGGCTTCCTACCTCATCTCTGTTGTCTTTGGGTTACCGTATTTTTCGTATCATAAGATGCATGTCCCCGTCCCCCCCAAAGTGCATCATATGGAGCAAATGGCACCTGGAGCTGAAACCTAAGTGCAGGGGAGGAGAGCATTGAATAACTATGTCTGTCTTATGGTTAGGTGTGCCTTATAGAGAGAAAAATATGGTAAATTATTTTTTATTTTTAAACCAGGGCAATGACCAGTTCTGATTATTCCAGTGTGACAGAACCCCTGGTTGTGTACGACACATTCAACATGCCCAATGGGGTGACCAGACGCATCAGTAAAGGGAGCATTAAAGGGACATTCCTGTCACTGTCAGATTGGCTTTGTGCTTCCTTCTCCTACTTTCTCCTCATCTCAGATTCTGTTTATATTTTGCCTCTGCATTCATTGTGTCAGTAGCATGAAACCGTGTTGAATGGCCATAACTTTCTCCTTGCGCCAGTCCTTGAGTGTGAATTCTCTTCCCAGAGTGCATTCAGAGAACGCAGATGGTTTTTGAGATGAATGAAACCCTCCAGATTGCAAATCCCTGAATCACAAGATAGCAAATGGAGGGCATCAGAGCCGGGTTCCTGGTGACCAGGAGCAAGAGACAGGAGGCCACCGAGCTGCTCAAAACTCAGATCAGCTACAGCACCATGGTTGCAGGGACTCTGGATCATGTCACGAGTAGATCTGGCTATTTGTCTTCAGGTTTTTCAGAGTATTGGTTTCTGGGGGTGGGCGTTGGAGGCGCAGTCTGGCCGGGATTGAACTGTGAATGTGGACAGCTGGTTGTGACCTGCGGGTTGTGGCCTAGAGAAGTGGTCACCAGTCTGAGATGGCTCTGCTGGGCCAGTTGCTTCTCTCTGAAGTCATGTGGGATTTCCAGAAACATCTGCAGGGCTAGAGAGCAGACATTCCAGTCTTAAGGTGGGCACCGAAAGTGCTAGAACCCCGTGGGATCTCCTGGCATCAAATGAATCTTATTCCTTAAACTTGTAGCAAGCTTGGCAGCCAGGATCTTCACCCGCCCTTTTGACTACAAGTAGAACATTTTATGTCACCCTTGTCTGGGTACTTTCAGATGTGCCACTCAGGGAGATCAGGGGGCTGTCTGAAAGAAAAGAAGTCAGTGGGGCTGGAATGATAGCACAATGGTAGGGTGTTTGCCTTGGTTGTGGCTGACTCAGGAAAGACTCGGGTTGGATCCCCAGGATCCTATATGGTCCCCCAAGTCTGCCTAGGGTGATTTCTGAGCACAGAACCAGGAGTAACCTCTGAGCATCGCTGAGTGTGGCCCAAAAACCAAATAAATAAAAAAATAAATAAATAAAAAGGGAAGTCAGTGAAGAGGAGCAGAAGGCCACCCGAAAAACTCATGTGGGGGTCAAGAGCAGACACTGCCCAAACCACTCACTTCAAGCCACTTGAATCCTCTGGAGATGTTTCTTGAGAGAAAAGTCCCAGCAGATCCTCTTTCCTGATGAGCTGCTGGTGCTTTGGTTTACTTACTTTTTAAGCTTTTTAAACTTTTTCCATCCCCTGGCACTGACTTCTCCCTGAGTGGGAGGTTGGACAGGATCAGGAGCGTATCTATTGCCTCATGTTCTGCTGGGCCAGCACAGCCTGGCGTGTGTTTTCCAAGAGCCTCCAGTTGGTTTTTCCTAGGATGCTGTTCTTTTCTGAACTGTGTGTAGCTCTTTTGAACATTTCTAGAGAACTGAGAACCCTAATAGGCTTCCAGCATTGTGATCAAATGTGCGAGTATAGTAGGTAGGTGTGGGAAGATGGATGGATGGACGGACTCTTGCTTCTGTATAGATCATTTTACAATTGGGTGTATGATTTGACCCTCTCCCATTCTTGAGGCCTATGGGTCCACAATGGACATAGTTTCTGGCATGGTTAACCTCTTCCCCCCAAGTGGGTGCTGCCTGCCAGCCCTCCTGGCTATAACACAACTTGTATACCTTTAAGATGTTACCTGGGGTTTCTTAGATTTCTCCTGAACAATTATTTTACTTTATTTTGGTTTTGGGGCCATACCCAGCAGTGCTCAGGGGTTACTTCTGGCTCTGCACTCAGAAATCATTCCTGACAGGCTTGGGGAACCGTATGAGATGCAGGAGATTGAACCTGGGTCTGTCATTGGTTGGCTATGTGCCAGCAAACGCCCTATCGCTATGCCTGGTAGGATTGAGGGACCATATGGGATGCCAGGGATAGAATCCGGGTCCATCCTGGGTTGGCTCTGTGCAAGGCAAACTCCCTGCCACCCTGCCACTATGCTATCACTCCAGCCTTTTATTTTATGTTTTTAAATATAGTTTGATTTTTCAGTTACAATGTTTACGAGTCAAAGAATTCTCCATAAGTAACTAGGTGATTGTATAATGGTTTTTGTTCTTTTTTTTTTTGTTGTTCTGTTTGAGTTTTTGGGTCATATCTGGCGGGGCTCAGGGGTTACTCCTGGCTCTGCTCTCAGAAATCTCTCCTGGTAGGCACGGGGGACAATATGGGATGCAGGGATTTGAACCACCATCCATCCTGGATTGGCTGATAATGTTTCTCTATATGCCTCTATAGTTCAAAGTAGATGCTTATGTAATGTACCATGTTTCTGTGCCTCCTACCTTATTCTCCCACCTCCACGTTTGATCCTCCTGATTTCTAACCCCTGGAAAGGTGAGGAGTTTGCTTGTGGTCAGCACTTTTAAGTGCATGCAATTTTGTTATACTCTGGTACTTTTTTCTGTCTCATAGGCTATTTTGTTTTCTTCTGGAGCTGGTTTTTTATTTTTTTCTTCCCAATTTTCTTAGTAAGCAATGTACTTATCGCTGTTGTCACACTCTTGCTTCAAACACACCTAAACTTATTCTTTCCTAAACTCTTTTTTTTCACCCCTACCATTTAGAGCCTTTGGACACAGTGTTTTCAAGTATCTTTTAGCCAATTGTGGGACCTGCTTGCCCTCTAGTTCCTTGCTCAACTATTATCCCCTCTTTCTTCTCCACCATCTGCCCATGCTCTTGACTTCACTTCCTGTCTTTGCTGGTTTCTCCCCAAATTTCATAGTTCCCAACAATGAGGAACATGCAAGCTTTTTATTTGAGACTTTGTGGTCTGAAGTTGCCCTTCCTTCCTTTACTTTCAGTGCCAATAGTTTGGTGATAGATGTCTGAACTGGAGAGAGATTGTTTTCTGTTCAAAAAAAATTAGTTAGACTGCTTCAATGTTCATGCAGGAAAGAGATTGGAAAAAGATTCCCCATCTGATTCTCGATCCTGTGGGTGTAACCTGTGTGGTTTGTTGTTGTTCTTGTCTGGAAGTTTGGAGGACGGTAAAACCGTCCTCCGGAAGCTTGGAGAACACCCCAAAACGGCAGCCAAAGGACCGTGGAGAGGCACAGCCCTGCTCCGTGAGCTTGTCCAAGTTCCAGGCAGCCCGGGAGCGGTGCCTCTTGCTCCCCTTTCCTACCCCACCCCTGCTTCCTTTGGCTTCTGACCCAGAGCAGAGCACATACATGCAAAGTGCTTGCCTGCAGCAGGCTCTCTGCTCTCCGGGTAAGCCAGATACAAACGCTGAAAAATATAGATGAAAAAGAAATACTGCAGAATTAGAATATGAGACAAGAGAGAGTCCAGAAATGAAAGTGTGCTATGTAAATAAATCATTTGGGCCAAAGTTCTGTCCACGGAGGCCTGCCTAAAAAGTGACCATCCAGCTCAGCAGTGGGATGAGTTGTTGTTGATGTTGGTAGCAGTTGGGAGGAAAAAAGGAGCAAGAGATGATGAAAAATTCTTTTTCTGTTCCGTTTTGCCTGGACTTGAAAGCCGCTCCAAATGTCTATTAAATAATGTCTATTTATTCACAGCAAGTTCAGGTGGCAGAGAGATGCAGAGAAGGCCTTCAGCAGAGAAGGTCCAGTTCTTCTGGACTTTATTTTTTATAATAAATTACAAATAATTATAAATTATACATAAACTATAAATATACAATTATTTTTTATAAATTATTAAAAATGTCTTTAATAAAATATTGAAAAAGCCTTTGGAATTGGAACTAAAAGTTCAAAATCCAGTAGGGCTTCACAACACCTTGCCTTGCATGGACACTGTCAGTATTAGAATTTTTTTGTTTGTTTTTTTTTTTTGGGTCACACCCAGGGTTCCTCCTGGCTCTAAGCTCAGAAACCGCTCCTGACAGGCTCAGGGGACCATATGGAATGCCGGGATTCAAACCACCGACCTGCATGCAAGGCAAACGCCCTACCTCCATGCTATCTCTCCAGCTCAGTATTAAAATTCTTGTTGTGAGTAGATAGTCCCCTATCTTTCAACTCTTCCTGTCCTCTGAGAGACAGGGTGGCATCAACTTCTTGCCATACCTGGTACCAACCTGTTCAAGCCACTGGGCATCTCCAAGCCTTTTCCCCCCTTTGTGGTTCTGGATTGTATGTGCGTAAGCATTTATATTTATAAACGTATGTGGCACGTTTTCAGAAAGTAAGTGGCCTGTGGTAGGAGTTCCCTGTTTATACCTGTGTTTTCGTGACTAACAATTAAAACATTTATAAAAAAAATAGAGAAACTCTTCTTTACATATTTTTAGGCCCATGGCTTCAAGCTGAAGTCTCCTGCATGCTCTTATCCCAACATTTTCGGGTGTATGTTTTGATAGCCGGAAAAACCATAATGAATTGGCCTTGGCTCTCTCTCACACAAGCCCGCTAGGCTGGGAGGAAAGAATAGAGACCAGCCACTTCTCCATCTCATGGTAAACTGACAACCCAGCCCAGTACTCTACCTGGGTCCACTGTGGGTACTACCTGGGTCACTGGTTTCATAACTTTGGGTGGCATTCATGTGCGTGCGTGTGTGTGTGTGTGTGTGTGTGTGTGTGTGTGTGTGTGTGTGTGTGTGTGTGTCTGAGTTTGTGTGTCCTCCTTGTTTGTTGGGGGAAAGTGAACTTGGAAGAGGACAGGGCAGTGAAGGGTAAAGGTATTTGGGATCATCCTGAAACAGGGTCTAGTGTCTTTTTTTTGGGGGGGGGGGGTCACACCCAGTGCTGCTCAAGGGTTACTCCTGGCTCTGGACTCAGAAGTTGCTCCTGGCTTGGGGGACCATATAGGCCGGGATCCACCAAGGTCCATCCTGGGTCAACCATGTGCAAGGCATATGCTCTACCACTGCGCCATAGCTCTGGCCCCTAGGATCCGGTGTCTTGAGGCCTCAGGTATATGTAGCCTGGGGGTGTCATTGCATCATGAGACTTTGGGCCTCAGTTCCTGCACTGCATGCAGGTGAGGTCATGTGCTCTTTTTCCTGCAGAAGTGCCATTCCCTAAATTAAGGAGTGAGGTGGGAGGTGGTGGGAGTCTGCAGGTACTCTGCCCTTTGCTTCTGGGGAGCCCAGGGCTTTGTCAGAGTCTGACTGGGATGGAGGCCTGCTTCGACTCAATCGAGCTTGGGGGACTGACTGTGCACTGGTGCTTATGGCTTAGGAGGCTAATTTTCTGCATCAAAGTCTGTGGGTTGGGTGGCATTGGTGAGTCTAGCCTTCCTGCTCCATGGAACTCCATGCACTCATGCTGTTGGTGAAGTTATCAGTTTTTGGGCGCAGATACAGGTGCTCGGTGTGTTTCAGGCATGAGCAAAAACACTCCAACCTCACAGCCTCACATAGTCTCTCCTCATAGTCCCCGCCAGGTCTCTGTGGCGTTACATTGAGGATATGTTATGCAATACTTGTTTAATGTGTAACAAGAAATAGCAGCACCCAAATCGACCTGTCCTTATCTCTCAGGCAGGTTGTGGGCAGTTGGGTGTGGTGCCTGTTGGGTAAACAAACATAGCGGCTCCCAGGAGCACTGGACCTTCCCTATAGCTGAAGGCCTTCTGCTTTGCTTTCCAACCTGAACTTGCTGTGGAATATAGAGTCTGGGATCAGTACTTTCGGGTCATGTTGCATCTTTCCCTACTACCCACATTCTTCTGAGGACAGTGATTCTGAGAGGCAGGCTAGTGATGAGAATGTGGGAAGAGGTGAGAGATGAAATCTGGGGAGAATAGCACCCTGGCTAGGGTTCCATGGATTGCTCCACAGGCAGGTAGAATTGGCCTCTCCAGAAATTATATCATCTGTTTACATGTTGATTGTTCCTCTGATGACCTGCTGTGGATGGCTGGTCGATGGCAGTACTCTCTGCTGAAATCCTGATAATGGTCCTTTTTTATGTTTAAATTTTGTTTTATTGAAACCATTGTGATCTACAGAGCCCTTCCCAGTTGCATTTCAGTAATACAATGAGTCGGGCCCTTCCCACCGCCAGTGTCAACTTCTCTCCACCAATGGCACCAGAGTGCATCCTGTACCACCACCCTTTGTCCCCTGTTCTGCCAGTGTAACAGGCCCATTTGAGTTTAGATTGTTTTAAATTTAGGTCCCTTGATTCTATTATCATAGACTTTGGTTTGGATATTTAGACTCCATCTTTATTTTTTATTTTTATTGAAACCATTGTGATCTACAGTGTCCTTCATAGTTCCATTTCAGCTATACAATGAGTCAGGGCCCTTTCCACCACCAGTGTCAACCTCCCTCCACCAGTGGACCCAGGATAGCGGTCCTTTTGGAGGGACACATGGAGTTGTTGTCCAGGGGGATGTGTTGGGGCTGCCTGGTGAATGGTTCCAAATGGAGTGGGAGAAAGTGAGTTATAGTCTTCACAGTGAATGCCTGAAGTTTTGATGCATGCAGACCTATAGTACTGAGTTTAAGAGGCTGGCTGGCTGTGGAATTGCTTTTGTTGTTGTTGTTTGTTTGTTTGTTTTTGGTGGTGTTCCTATGTATGTTAGCAGCTTCCTCCACCTTGCTGGATATAGGGAGGTGCTCCGGGGACAGTAATATTGTGAAGTTTTCCTCTCCGAGCCCCTATAGCATCAAGCTACTACAAAACCACAGATAAACAGTTAAAAAAGTGGGGTCTAGACCTGGCTTACTTATACTGTGGGGTGTTCGGAAGTGGTCTGACTGCTCTGGAATAGGGAAGTGGGGTGCTTCCTAGTAGGGTAAAAGGTGCTGTTGACCGCTGTCAAGGAGCTAACAGAATCACTGGTCATTTCACTCTCACCTTTTTTGAGATTTAGGGAAATTACAGACGATGCATTATTTATTTTTAGTATTTTTGAAGAGTCGCCTTTACTCATTGAGTTTGAATCCATGCCTTAATTAATTGCCTCAGGACTGGGTTTTGAATCCAGAACACAATGCATCTTGTGAATTTTGGAAATGTGGTCACATTTCTGTGACTTGTTGAATTCCCCAATGCTCAACACTGTGGTCCCACAAGCGCCTTTGGGGTTTGTATTTGTGACTTGGTAAGGGTGTCTTGGGGAAAGCACATGCTTGACAGGTCCCTTCCCCCCTGTCCCTCCACTCCGTTAATGCCTGCTGGAGGACTGGACGGGAAAGACCAGACTTTTCAGGTCCTGGCCTCTGAGCTCCTTGATCCTCCTCCTCAGTACATAGCTGAGGCCTTGCTTCCGTCTCTAAAACCGACTTTCTGGGCTGGGGCCCTAGAATCCCACATTTTGGGGAAGTGGCCAGATATACTTAAGAAGTACTGCGTTGTTCAGAAGTCACTCAGCTGAGGGGCTGGGCTGTGTGCTGGGCTGTGTAACCACTTGGATTTCTGGTTGTGGGATTGGAAACTTGGCAGTGGCTGCGTCCCAGAGCCATTGCCTAACTGGCAGGTCAAGGGCAGGACGAAGAGTGGCTTAGGGCAGTCCCAACCCTGTGGACACAGAGACTGGGAGATTGTAGGGAAAGAGACTGTTGCGTGGCCCTTCTTGTTTTATCTTTTCCATCGGCCTTAAAAACATTGGCCTAGTCCCCAAGGCTTACCCAGCTCCACCCAAGGCGACATACAAACATGCCTAGTGGTTGGCACGGCCATGCGCTAAGTCCAGAACTGGTGTGCTCTACCGTATTTACTCATATTTCTAAGAATTTACTGCTTGGCAATGACCCATGTGCCCTTACCCATCCCAGACCTTACAAGGTTTCCTTCCATGAAGCTAATTCAGGTTTATTGAGGAAAAACATTCTTCCTTCTAAACCATGTGGAGTGGACTTTGCTCATCCCAAGGTAGAGATTAAATTAAAGAAAAAGGAGAAGACGGGGAGCAGCTACTCAAATCAGGGGGCCAGGGGTTATTGAATAATTTGGCTTGACTCAGCCAAAAGTAAAAGATATAAATATACTTTTTACTTTCAGATTTCCTGAAGGGAGTTAGAAAATTTCAGTGTTGACACAAATTAAATATGTCTGAAGCAGCATTTTTTAAAACATTAATATGTACACGAATCACTAAGGGATCTTGTGAAATTGCAAGTTCCCATGGCCGAGTTGGGGGTGGCTAAGATTCTGAATTTCCGTAGGTCACAGACTATGTGCTGCCGGTCTACTCAGGCTGGGCTTGTGTTCTACGACTTCAAACGATTTCCAGATCTCCTGTTGCAGCCCATTTTATCTGATTTGTGTTCTAGAAGCTTTTTCAGAGATTGGCTAATCTATTGCTGTGAGTATTGAATATTTTATTTTATAATTTTTATTGAGACCCATGTGAATTACAAGTTTTTCACAGCTATATTTAAGGCACATAGTGACAGTGAATTGGGGCCATTCCCACCACCAGTGTTGACCTCCATCTGCCACTCATCCCAGCATGCATCCTATACGTCCACCGTTAGGCCCTGGAGTGCTAATGTAACAGGTCCATGTTGTGTTTATCTTAGTATATAGTTTAGGTCTCTTGATTCTATTGTCATTGACTTTGGCTTGGTTATTTAGATCTGACCTTTTCTTTTCTTTTTTTTTAATTTTTATTGATACCAATGTGAAGTACCAGTCTTTCACAGTTGTATTTCAGGCACATAGTGACAGTGATTTAGGGCCATTCCCACCACCAGTGTTGACCTCCCTCCATCAGAGTTCCCAGGATGCATTCTGTACCTCCACCCTTACTTCCCTGGACTGCTGTAACAGGTCCCCTTTGTGTCTAGCTTGTTGTAGTTTGGGTCTCTTGATTCTATAAATCTTGAGTGGACTCAAAGCCCTTTCTTCATGAATCCCGTTAGGAGAGGAGAATTGTTTTTCCATGTAGCTTATTCACTCAAGTGCCTCACTCACTTCTCTGAGCTTTTGCTTCCAGTATCAGAATTCTAGGCGAGAGCCCAGAATGACCTGTTGCAGCAAAGAAGCCCTGGGAGGCTGCTCTGCCTGATTTGGTCAGCATAAGTTTTGTCCTGCTGGGAGATGGGATTTGATGTTTTAGGAATTTCACATGGGTGGTGGGTGCCTCAAGGCTTCTTTTCCTTCCTTTTACCTGTGGGTCCATGTTTAGTGTTTCAGGCACCAAGTTCCATATTCAGTGTTTCAGGCGTCAAGTTCCATATTCAGTGTTTCAGGCGTCAAGTTCCATGTAACCTTTCTTCCACTTTTTGGAAAAGGAACTCTACATCTTGCTTTGGATAACAGGGACCCTTTTCAATGTTTGTATTCTTACCTATTCTTCTTTCTCAACACACTCATTGATGGTACCCATGGGGTTTTGATGGCATTTCTTCGTGATCTTGTATCAGTCATCTTACTAGGCTGGTGATACTGGACAACATAGTTATTTTCTAGATAACCAAGCTAATAGCCTGTAACCAAAAAGTACTTAGAAATGCTGGATTAGATAAAAGTTAAGTGAAACTTAATCTTATGAAACTACACAATGTGTCTAATTAAATCTAGATAACTCAATTACAGTTTAAATAGTCACAGATATGTGTAGTTAGCCCATGAAGAGTTGTGCATGTGTAGTTTTTTTTTTTTACAATGGTGGATCAGTTCTCTACTGATAGTAGGTGGTGATTCTTTTAGATAGTGTTCAGTTAATATTTTTATAAATGTACACAGCACCAAAGCCAATTAGAACAACTCACGACAGCAAAAAGAAACTTGTACCAGCTAGTCTGTCTCTCATTCCAGCATCTCCACATTCTGAGCATTTACAAAAGTACTCTGTGCTGCATTTGTGATATAACAGTGTTTGTGATAGAACTGTGAACATGATCCTACTATAGCTGTTACCCCTTATCTTTGAATATTGTTAAGTGTGTTGAAATAACTAGGCATTGCACAGGACTGTGGTTGTACTTGCCAGGGTTTGTGTACTTGGTGTGTTGTTTATATGCTTCGGTTGTATTTCTTGCAATGGAATTGGTCAGGGGCTTGCACATTGTAGTTGTGGTGTGTGTGTCCACCTTGATTATCATATGATAACACTAGGGTATGTGGGGTGGTGCCAGGGATTGAACTCTCAGCCTCTTTTCTGCAAGGCAGGTATTCTACCACTGAGCTGTCCTGAGAAACTTACTGGTAGTTTTCTTGCCTAGATTCTGTCACATCGCTTACTTTCAAGGTTTATTCATTTCCTATTGATGGCTAACTATTCCGTAGCATACATGTATCTATGCATACATTAAATTTATAAGTATCACTTTAATATTTGTCACCTTTACACTATTACAAGTGATGCATTTATGAGTGTTGGCGTGTAAGTGTCCATTTCAGTTTTTATTTTCTGGATTTGGGGGATATTTGCCTAGAGGTAGACTTGCTAGATCATACAATGACAATCCTATTTCTAGCTCTTTGAGAAATTGCCTTACTGTTTTTCAGTGTCTACACCATTTTGCATTTCCATCAAGAATGCCTAAGTGTTTCATGTTATCCAACTCCTTGGTGTGCAAATATATATATATATATATATATATATATATATATATATATATATATATATAAGCAGTGGGTCACATCTGCCAATGCTGGTGTCTTTTATCCTGGCCCTGTAAATTGCACCTTTCCAATGTCATTGTGGTTTTCATTCTACTTTGCTGCTGAGTTGTGGGCATTCTTCAGACTATTAATCCCTTATTAGATATGTGATTGGTACTCAGTTTGCTCGTTTCTGTGAGTTACATATTCACTTTTTCAGTGACACACAAGTTGTTTTTGTTTTAATTTTTAGGTTACACCTGGGGTCCTCACGGCTTACTCCTGACTCTGTGGACAGGCTTGGGGACAATATGGTATGATATGGATCATACCTGAGTGGGCTGCATACAAGGCAAGTGCCTTACTTACTGTTTTGTGTCTCTGGCCCCCTAAGTTGTTTTAAATATATATTTTTTGGGGGCTGGAGAGATAGCACAGTGTTAGGGCGTTTGCCTTGCATATGGCTGACATGGGAGGGACCCAGTTCAATTTCCGGCATCCCATATGGTCACCCAGCCTGCCAGGGGTGATTTCTGTGTGCAGAGCCAGGAGTAACCCAAAAACCAATCAATTAATTAAAAAAGTTAAAAAAATAAATGAAAAATAGTTTTGTTTGTTTTGGGCACACCTGATGGTGCTCAGGGATTGCTCCTAACTCTGCTTAGGGTTCACTTCTGCCATGATGTGGGGATCATATGGGAAGACAGAAATGAAATCCAGATTGGCATGTGATGTATTAGCATAACTATTATTCCAAACACCCTTCTTGTTATACTATTTATCCCGTACCCAGAAGTTAAAATATTTTTTGTTTGTTTTGGGTCACACCCGGCAGCACTCAGGGGTTACTCTTAACTCTATGCTCAGAAATCGCGCCTGGCAGGCTTGGGGGACCCTATGGGATGCTGGGATTTGAACCACCATCCTTCTGCATCTAAGCCTACTGCTGTGCTATCTCTCCGGCCCCATAAGTTAATTTTTTTAATGAAATTTAACTTAACTATTTTACCTTGTTTCCTTTATTTTTGATGTCATATCTAAGACATCATTGACAGATCTAGTCACAGGAAAATTTTCCATGTTCCTTCAAGAATTTTCTAGTGTTTGGCTCTGTTTTAAATCTTTGGGTTAGTTTTTTTTTTTTAAGTTAATTTTTGCATATGGTGTATGGGTTAGTTTATTCTGTTGCTGGTAGGTAGCTAGTTTTTTAAGAAACATTTTTGTTCGTTTAGGGCTACATCTGGCAGTGCTCAGGGATTACTCCTGGTTTTGTGCTCAGGAGTTAACACTTGGCAGACTTAGGGTTCATACGAGTGCTAAGAATCAAACCCAGGTCAGCTACTTGCTAAGCAAGTGCCTTCTGGCCCAAGAATCTTTTTGTTCAGTTACTCCTTTCCTTATTGAATATAGTCTTAGCACTTTTGTTGGAAATCAATCCATTACGTTTGTGCATGGTTATTGAGGGTTTTTCCTATTCTATTACATCAGTTGGTATCTTGGTCCTCACTCTGGTACCATAGATTTTATTTTTATTTAATAGTAGTTTTATATTATGTTTTGAAATCAGGAAACGTTAGACTTCCAACTTAGTTCTTTTTCCCCCCACATTTTTTGACTTTCCAGAGCCACTTGAGAATTCATATGAATTTTTTTTATTAATTTAAGGAATCCATAAAATCTATAGATTGTTTTTGACTTAAAAGTATTAAGTCTTGGGGCTGGAGCAATCGCGCAGTGGTAGGGCATTTGCCTTGCCATGTGGCTGACCCAGGACAAACCTGGGATTGATCCCCGGCATCCCATATGGTCTCGCAAGCCAGGAGCGATTTTTGAGTGCATAGCCAGGAGTAAGTAACTCCTGCGCATCACTGGGTGTGGCCCCAAAACCAAAATAAAAAAGTATTAAGTCTGCTAATCCATGAACACAAGGTGGTATAAATGTGTACATGTGATCCCTCATTCATTCAAGGCAGAGAATCTATCACTGAGCAACATGAAATACACATTTTTAATTACATTTGCTTTAGGTTCCTTTAGTAATATTGTATAGTTTTATGGTATAAGTCTTTTGCCTTGTCTATTTGTGCTTGTTTATTTTGTTATTCTCTATTATTTTTATATATAAAACAATTATTTTATTATATATAATTAAATTATGTGATTTTATAATTATAAATGGAGTTTTTCTAATTTTATTTTATTTTTAGATTGCTCATTATTAAACTATAGAATCTCAACTGACTTCTGCATGAAAATTTTGTCTACTCTAACTTTGAATCCATCCACAATTGTGTGTGTGAGGATTTCTCCGTAATGTTCTCTATGAATAGAAATAATTTTAGTTATCCCTGTCCAGACTTCATGCTGTTTATTTTTCGTATTTGGTTGCTATGGTTAGAACTTCTCACAGTGGTTCTAGAAGTGGAAAAAAGTGGACATTCTTGTTTGACTCATTTCCAAGGAAAAAGTCCTACTGAATTACTGTCAAGTATCGTTAGCTTTTCGTTTTTCATGTGTAAAAAAACGCTGCTTTTTTTAACTTAACATTTATCTGTCCTTGAGGATATTCCATATTTCTTGGAAGAATGTGTTGGGGGCATGCTTTTTATATGTCCGTAATGTCCATTTGGTTTAATGGACCCCCCCTTTATTTTTATTATAACGCCATCATTTACCAAATTCATAATACAGTCATTTCAGGTATTAAACTTTCAAACACTTTCCTCATCCAATGTGACCTTCCCTCTACCAGTCTCTTATCAAAATTTAAATCAACACAGGTCAATTTGAAATTATTGTTCTATATCTCCATGGTGTTTAGACTAAAGTCAGTGTCTAAAGATTTACTGGGCTGTGGTTGATGCTAGCTGAGCTTTCAGCGTTGCTGTTTAGATTGACTGAGGTTGATGGATTATTATGCAACATTGCCATCAGTTTTCCCGTGATACTACTAGGCTGGCCCTATTTTAGGTTCTAAGTCATGAGGCTACAAAGTCCAGAATTTACAAAGATCTCTAGCAAGTTTGGTGGCTTGGAAGTGTGATAAGGTTAAGTTGAGAGGCTGGGCTATTTATGCCAGAGTGTATAGGATGTAGTGCTGGGCTGCTGTAGTTTGCATAGAAAGGAGACTCTGGGGGCCAGAGATATAGCATATCTTCATGCAGAAGGTTGGTGGTTCAAATCCTGGCATTCCATATGGTCCTCTGTGCCTGCCAGGGGCAATTTCTGAGCATAGAGCCAGGAGTAACCCCTGAGCGCTGCTGGGTGTGACCCAAAATCAAAAAAAAAAAAAAAAAAAAAAAAAGGAAGAAAGGAGACTTTGTCTCACCTCCCTTTCTGAGAATGTCATATAGATATCAACCATATCAACCAAGACCAGATAACTTGGGGTGTATTCGTGGTCATTATTTTTTTCTAGTGTGTGTGTGTGTGTGTGTGTGTGTGTGTGTGTGTGTGTGTGTTGGGGGGTGTATTCGTGGTCATTATTTTCTTCTAGTGTGTGTGTGTATTTATGGTCATTATTTTCTTCGTGTGTGTGTGTGTGTGTGTGTGTGTGTGTGTGTGTGTGTGTGGTGTAGTGTGTGTGTCTCGGCCTGAATCCATTTCAGAAAGAAACACCCAGAGTTTTTAGCTCTGTAGTCCAATTTCCCCTGAGAGGATGTAATATGCTCATATTATTTGATTTCAGTCATGGATCTGGGCAGTTTCTATTTGAATGTTGGGTTGTTACAGTTCATGCAGAAAGGGGGTCTAATGTACTTTTTAAGTCCTCCATTTTATTATGGCTTTATATATTTTGGGGCTCTGATGTTTTGTGTTTAATATATCTTTTGGGTGAATTGACTTAATACTTTTTTTTAGTGTATAATGCTTTTTCTTAACCTCTCGTAATAGTTTTGGCTTGAAGTAATTTGAATGATATTTTGTTCAGCTACCCAAGATTTCTTTTTTGCTAATATCAACTTAGACTCTCTTTCCCCCTTTTGTCTTAACTTTCAACTTGAAAGTAAGACTCAGTTTTGTTTCGTTTTGGGGCACACCCAGCAATCCTCGGGAATTACTCCTTGCTTTTGCACTTAGGAATCACTCCAGCAGTGCTTGACGACAATAGGGAATGTTGTAGATCAAACTCTAATTGCAAGTGTGTAAGGCAAGTGCCCTGCGGACATGCTGTATTATCTGTCCAGCCCCCAAAGTGAGTGAAACTCTTGTAGATAACATTTTGGTGTTATTTATTTTCCTTTCATTTTGACTTTTGATTGAAAGGTTAACTCTGTTTTGCTTTTAAAGTAAATACAGATCTTCCATGACTAACAATGGTGCTACAGCCTGATGAACCCATAGTCAGTTGAAAATATTTCAAGTTGAAAACGCCCTTAATACATCTAACCTGAACATTACAGCTTAGCCTGTACTAACTCTGGAACACTCAGAACATGTATACTAGTTGAGAGCAGGACAAAATGATTGGGATACAAAGAAAAATAAAGTGTCGACTGCCTCAGACAGTTTCCTGAAATTCTCCAGTGAAAGTAAAAAATGACTGAATTTGAAGTACATTTTTTAATGAATGGATATTACTTTCCTACTGTATCAAATGAAAAAGTCCTAAATTGACACCTGGTGAATCAGGAACCACTTGCACTGTTATTGCTAGTTTGTCGTACTGATGTGTGTCCGTGTGCCCTTTCTTTAGAATCTTTTCTTCCACATGTCCTTTGCTTTAAGAACACTGTTCACATGTGAATATTCACAGAGTAAATTATATTTTGTAGAAATTTGCACAGAAGATTATCTGGGTTGTTACGGAGTTTTTTGATATCCTAGTTTTGTCATTGCTATGGCGATAATTAAGTTTTCCACATCACTTCAAACTTGCTTGGATAAGAGTGTGACTGAATGGTGGTGATGTCCTTATTCTGTTTAGTGCTATTTACCAGGACTGATGTCTTTGGATGAGAAAATATGGTCATAGACATAAGTGGAAGAGTTGGAATCACATTTTCAGGTCTTTTGATCCCTAAATGTCATGATGGAACAAGGGAGAGGTGATGTATTTTCACTAAAAGCTTAGCCAATATGAATGAAGAGGGCACTAAGAAAACTCCCATTTTTGGATGTTGATTCTTTGCTCTCTGAGTTTGTAAATACTCAAGGAAAATTTTTAGTAAATTCATTTCACATACTTAAGCAAAAGGTAGTGAGGGTATAACATTTCTTTTTCCTGCTGTTGCCAACTGTAGGATGGTTAGATTGATCTAGAGCCGAGGTGGAGAACCTTTGTTTGGTTATTTGGCATTTAGAACATTATTTGCAGGTCACATAATACAGTCGGAAGGCCATGGTTGGCCACTTAGAATACTTGTCTGAGTTGACTTGTATCATTGTCAGGACATGATTTCATACTCTATACTTCATGGATCTGGTGTTATTGTCATTGTTAACTGTATCCCTGTAACAGCTTTGGCTCTGTTAATTTAGAACTAGTTTTAGGGGTAACCATGTACCATCTAAGTTTGACTGAAAGTCTTCTGGAGGTGGATTTTGAATTATCAAAGGGGCAGATTTCACGATCAGGGCACTGTCGTTGTCCCCTTTCCCCTTGGTGTATACGAACTCTTTCTGGACCAAAATAACAGCTCTCTCGAAGGCGGTGTTCCATTTAGAAAGAGTAAATCTCACCTTCTCAGGTTAGAAATAGATCTTCTTTCTTCCCACCAAGCATGTGCTCAGTTCTGGGAGTGTAATCCTGTAGCCAAGAGACTGTGGGGTGCTGTCTGGAAACTCTGGGAGACTTTGTGTCCCAATACTGTTCTTGGCACAGCTCGGTTGCTGGCCTCTTAGTCTCCTGTGTCAGAACAAACAGAAGGCAGCAGCAGTCAGACTGGATCAACTGGACTTGGACTTGAGAGGATCTGCATTTCCTGAATCCAGGGGGATGGATATGCTTCACTTGCTGATGTGTCTACACTATTTCTTTTAAGCCCCCAGATTTCTGGTCAGGTAAGATGGCCTTAGATGGCTTGGAAACTGTCTGCCCTTTCTATCTCATTAGCTCCTCTCTCTCTTCCAGGCCAGAAATTAAACGGCTAGAACTGTGAATAATGGTCCTGTGAGTATTATAATTTTTTAACCTGTCCCCTGTTGAATGACTCAGGAGACAGAGGAAAAAAGATGTTCTATATGCCGAGAGCCACTAGAAGCTTCCCCCAGAAGTGGCTTTTTCAGGGCATAGCCTTTCAGAGATGAGGCACCCCTTTCATTCCATTCCAACTGCAAGGGGAACATTGCAACCTCCTTTACTGTGCAAGTGGAGGACTTTTAAGTTCTGTGGCTGTGGCACAGGGGACACATTCTAAGATGCCATACATAGCACTTTCTACGAAGCTGTTTTGTAATTGGAGACATCACTTCGGTTCTTTCTCGGGAGGGATGCAGCTTTCTCTGCACAGCCAGGTGGACAGTTGCTTAGGTTTGCATTTGACTTGCTATCTCGAACCACCTCCAGATGGGCAGAGTGCAACTGCTCTCACACTTTTTGTCCTCAGGATCTTATGACCAACAAGGCTTGTTTTTGCATGGTCATAATACTTAGTATTTCTACTAGAAAGATAAGGCAGCTATTTTAAATATATTTATTTTAAATAAGATGTATTTTATTTATAAGTAAATACTGTTTTTTCAAATAATATTTGTATTTATTTTTAAATAATATTTATATTCTTTAACCTAAAAATATTTGTTATTTGTTAACAATGTAGGATGACTTCCAATTTCACTCGATTTAAAAAAAAATAACGTTTCCAAATTAGAAAAATTCCCAAGAGGATTGAAGTTCTGTGACATTGGGCTAGTCCTTCAGAGACTTCTGCATTGTATGGACATCTAGAAAATTCTTGCATGCATTAGGAGAGAGTGACGGAACTCCGCTCATATATTCTGTGTGCAAGTACTCTGCCCCCTTGCCAGGGAGTATGCAGAGCCCAGGCAGCTGGGATTCCGAATGAGAGACCTCCAACATGGGGATGCCAGCACACAGGACCATTCCAGGCCCTCTGTCACTGGCCTTTGGTTGCTGTCAGAAGTGACAGGCTTCTATATACCCATCCTGTTTGGTCTTACTTATGGCTCTGAAGTGAGATCGATAACTCCAGAAGATATGCTGCCACCTTGCTCTGAATTGGCTGAGCTGATTGGCTTCCTTATGCCTGAGTCTGGCAGAGTGGGTGGAAGGGGACAAACTTCACATCCCAAGCCGGGCCTGATTGGTGAGCCTGTACCATTTCATAGCTCATGTTTTTAGGGAGTTGAGCTTGTGCTGTTGTGTCCACTGCCCACTGTTGTTTTCTGGGTTCTATATGGAAGAGTTCCTGTCCTCTGGTCCCTGTTAACTGGAGGGTTAACATCAAAAGACTTGGAAAATATGGTTGGTGTAGCATGCTGAGTGCTCACCAAGGATTCTTTAAACTCGAGGAGAATTCTTTGTTGAGACAGGGAGATGGGATGGGAAGGACTTTGACCTGACAACAGAGAGGTGGGTAACAAGGGTTAAATGAGAGCCTTTGCCTTCAGGGGCTGAGATGCCCCAGCACAACATTAAATCTGGGCTTCGCCAGCTGGCCAGGGCTCACCATGTGGACGGACAGATAGTCTTGGCCATTTATGGGACCTACTTTGTTCTGTCTGCCAGCTTAAACTATTTTCACTTACAGCATTTCAGACACTAGATGTGTAAGGTCTTTATTCCTCCTGACACTCAAGTAGATGGCTTATAATGCCACTGATTCTGGCACACTCCCTGGAGTTAATGTCAGATCGGTTGCGAGAGTCCAAAGCTGGGTTGGAAATATAGCACAGTGGAGAAGACAGGGTGTTTGCTCTGCTAATGACCACTCCGGGTTCCATTTTATATATCCCATATGGTCCCCCAAGCATTGACAGGAGTGATACTTGAGCAGAGCCAGGAGTGAGCCCTGAACACTACTGGGTCTACCAAAGAAACAAACATTTAAAAAAGGGGCTGGAGCCATATTACAGCAGGTAGGTTGCTTTGCACATGGCTGACCTGGGTTCAATCCCAGCATCCAATATGGTTCCCTGAGTCCACCAAGAGTGATTCCTAAATGCAAAACTAGGAGTCAGCCCTGAACACCCCTGGGTGTGCCCCCAAAACAAGCAAGCAAAAAAACAACAAAGAAATCAAAGTGAAAAAAATTAAAATGAAAACAAAACAACACAAGAAGAGCTCAAGGCTGCTTCTACTTGAGGTGCAAAAACTAGAAGTAGAAGGGTTTCTGCTGCTCCCTTTTCTAACTCAGTAAATTGTCAGGGATGGTTCACAGCACTCATTAAGGTTTAATTTATTTAATTTTATTTTTGGTGTTGGGGCCACAGCTGGTGGTGTTCAGGGGTTACTCCTGGTTCTGCACTTAGGAATCACTTCTGGCAGGCTTGGGGGACCTTATGGGATAGTGGGAATTGAACCTGGGTCCATCGCGTGCAAGGCAAATGACCTACCTTGCTGTACTATCACTCTGGCCCCACATTATTATTTTAACTACACTTCTCATTTCAGTATAAAGGTACAGTTCAGGAGCAACCTAAGGAAGGGTTGTGTAGAGATGGGGTGGAGCATATTCAAGCATGGGACTCCTTCCTATTCTTTCCAGGTATGCCAGCACCAAGAGGGTTTCCAAACTTGAACTCTGTCTGTCAGTCACTGGGGGAGAGGGCCCAGAAAGGGGAGCATGCTAAGTAGCTTCCTACTACCAGCCATCAAGATCTAAAGTCCTTAGCATCCAAAAGCTTTTCCACTGTGCTGGAGAAGCCAAGGATTTTAAAAATTTTTTTGGTTAGGCACCCTGTGCCTGGCACCTTGTTTTGAGACCAAATACCTGGCTTTTTATTTTTATTATGCAAATAAAACTGGGGCCAGAGGACAGCAGGGAAGACACTTGCTCTGCATACAGCTAGGTTCAATACCTAGCCTCACATACTCTTCTGAAAAGTCCTGCCAGGAGTTAAGACCCAAGCCCAGAGCCAGAAGTAAGTCCTAAGCACTGTGTCACCCCGAGAAACCCCTCACCAAAAACAAACAAACAAAAGAACCCAAATGAAGCATGAAGCATATCCAGAGGTCATGGCGAGTTACTGAGAGTCAGCAAACATCGGGAGGGTTGAGTGGAAAGCAGCAAAACTGCAGAACATGTGCTGTTTGTATGTTTGCAGAGAAGCTGGAAGGTGAACAGGTGGCTCTGGTGACAAGAAAGGCAGCAGACTTCTCAGAGCACACCACTGCAAGTGTTGCTTTTCTGTCTTGGTGAGAGAAAGTTCTGAAACTTTCTTGAACGTTCTGGTCAAAAAACATGGTGGAGGATAGAATTCTAACAAGACTTTAGATGAACTGCAGGAAGCTTTTGAGAAGACCATTCGAATTGGTTTGTGTGTCATGGCAGAGGGGGATAGCAAAGTCTCAGGGAGGAGAGCTGATTCCTGAAATCCTTCGTGGGCCTGCATGGCAGAGCTAAGGCTGTGCTGTGGACTCCAGTCACATCCCATTACATGTTATTTGGAGAACAGAAAGTGCTTTGAGTGCAGTGTGGAGTGTCATGGCAATTTGAGTTACCAAGTCGGACCCATCTCACTGACTTGCTTGCAGTCCAGTGGTTAAAGTTCCCCATATAGGAGGAGAGCCTACTCTTCGGTCAGTGACAGAGCTCTATGTCCAGTCTTAGAGAAGTTAAATGCTGTTGAGTGTTGTTTCTTTTGGGGCTTCTAGACAAAGCTGAGGGTCCTAAGCAACCTTTCGGGATACCCAGACAAAGCTCCTTAAACATGTGCAGATCCTGCATACATACCACAAGTGATTTCTCATTCTGTACTCTGTATGGTTCTTTGACCAAGATTTGATTACATTCTAGCTTCTTAATTTCTCTTATTCTGGGGACTATGGGAATGAATGGGTTTAGAGACCAGATTCTACATATCTCCGTAACAGACTGTGGCAGAATTGAGAACATAGAAAATGAGCAATAAATATTTGTTGAGTGAATTGGAATTAATAGAAGACCAAGGAGGGGAGCCGGCATGGTAGGTAGCACAGCAATAGGGTGTTTGCCTTGCACTCGGTGGCTGACCCAAGACAGACCCGGGTTCAATCCCCAGAGTCCCATATGGTCCCCTGAGCCTGCCAGTAGTGATTTCTGAGCACAGAGCCAGGAGTAACCTCTGAACACCACCAGCTATGGCCCTAAAGCCAAAAAGGAACAAGGAGGGGGACAGACACTGTGATTTCCAGACCTAACAGCAACAGCTGTTAATGTATTTATTTATTTGGGTGGTGCTTGTTCTAGAACTCAGACCCTTTCAAATCCAGAGCTGGAGCTATTGATGAGATAATGTCCCTGGACCCCACAGCAAAGCAGCCTTTTAAATTAGTGGAGGATTATTCTCATTTAGGGTCATTCTAAGTTGAATCCTTTGGGGGTTCTGAGGAGGTAGCAATACAAAGTCTTTATATTTCTTTCTACATAAATTACCAGAGCCAGGTGAAGACAAACTTAATTGCCTAATCTCACTATTTCTGACTTCCTACAGATTTTTCCACATTGTTTGTAGAATTTCCTCTAGGCTCTTTACTTGGCTAGCTTGAAGGAAGGAGGCCAGAGCATCCCTTTCTTGTATGTTGTCATTCATTGCATTGAGTTACCTGAAGACATTTGTAGTGTAGTTGGATTCTCTCAGGAGTAATGAGTTTTTACTCTTTTGGCTTTCACAAATCCTAGGTGTGTAGACGTACTAAAGTTGTGCACTTTTCTTTAAAAAGAAAATTCTAGAATATTGTTCAGAATTTTTTTGGGGGGCACACCCGTTTGACGCTCAGGGGTTACTTCTGGCTATGCGCTCAGAAATTGCCCCTGGCTTGGGGGGACAATATGGGACACCAGGGGATTGAACTCTGGTCCGTCCTACGCTAGTGCTTGCAAGGCAGACACCTTACCTCTAGCGCCACCTTCCAGGCCCCTGTTCAGAATTCTTGTACCATGTTCTTCTGGTTCTCCTTTGCACAGAATTCATGTACACTGAGGAACACACTTAGGTCTCATTATCCTCTTTTTTTTTTGTACATGTCTCACTATCCATTTTTATCTGAGCAAATAGCCCTTGTCAGCTATATCTTCTGCCAGGTCTGTGAGCAATGCTATATGGAAATTGCATTACTTAACCATTGCATGAGGTCAGGATGGCTCACTGTCATTTTACAGTAAAGAAAATTAAGGCCCCTGGAGCTAGGCTGAGTGGGGTTGTGACTGCATCGCCCAGGTTAGAACTGTTTCTCACTGACTCATTGTAGGTGGCTGTGGGTATGTTTTCTGCCACTACTCTCTGGTCTGCACTGGATAGGCTTCCCAGACTCCCACTGGGTGTTTTTCCTTCTGTATTTGAAAAACCAATTTGACTTTGATCTGACTGCTTAGCCTGTGATGTAAAGTGAGGTCATAGTTGGGATATGAGGTCCCTGGCCACAGAGCTCCTTTTTATTGTGAAGAAAGAGACACCGCCTACTTGCCTCTATCTGCAGAACTGGGGGAGTCCAAGGAAAGAAGGAGGGGCTGGGTGAGTGTTGTCAGTGAGTCCTGCAGAGTGAAAGTGCATTGCCTTCTAGAGGAAAGACAAAAAGTTGAGGTTCACTCCTTGGGTGAATATCCTAGGATATGCAAAAACACAACATAAAAATGCCTTCTGCACACCTCTACTCATAGCAGCACTATTTACAATAAGCAGAATCTGGAAACAACCCAGATGCCTGACAACAGATGAGTGGCTATAGAAATGGTAGGCTATTTCCTCTAGAGTTGGTGGGTTGAAGTATGAATAGAACCATGGAGGAGGGACTCGTGGGATGCATTGTTGGTTGCTTACACAACACTTACACGTTAATAGTGTGACCTGTGTATTTCCATGTGTGTGTGCCTCAAGTAGGGTAAGTGAGAAGGTTCCAGTATCCAAGACTGAAAGTTTGGAGATGCTGTCTTCGTGTCTGGTGCCACCCAGTCAACTGCTTAGGAGACTCCCCGCCCCTCTGTGATCCCAAATCTCAGGGACACCCAGTCTTCAGTTTTCTGATTCATCCTTCCAATTCCCTGTCCCTGTGTTTTTTTTTCCCTTGTTACTGATAAAATTGATGTTATTTTATGTATTTTGGAAATAACTTCACTTTTTAGTGTTTTATATTGAGTTACTTATCCCATTTCTTTAATAAACAAGACAGTTTGCTGTGTGGCATATTTTAATGCAGTTTGTTGTATGGCATATTTTCTCCCAAGGATTTCTGCTCTGTTTCCTTTTTTCTTTTTGTTACACCCCACAATGTCGGGCCTTAGTCCTAGCTCTGTGCTCAGGAATCACTCCTGGTGGTGCTGGGAGGACCAGATGGGATGGAGGGATTAAACTCTGGACCACCATGGGTGCAAACACCCTACCTGCTGTGCTATTACTCCAGCCTCTTTGCTCTTTGCATAGATGCTTTTTGCTGTGAAAAAAGATTGGCTTTCCTTCATAAGGTTTAGGTTTAGAGTCTTTGGAAGATCCCTTTGAAGCAGTTTGAACAGTATTCTTTCTATTTTCTCTTGGCATGTTTTATGAGGTTTAAAGTATGAATCTATATGAATCTATCAGGAATGGTGGGAGGTGAGCACTGAGATAATGTCTATTTATGTAGAACTTGGATTTTTATTTTTCATTTCTAAGTTGTCATTTTTCATCTAGGTGCTCTTATTGTGCCCCACAGCTGTTCAGTACTGAGGTCAGACCAGACTTGCCTTTGGAACTCTGGGCTTATCATCTGATGGGGGAAAGAATGACATTTTGGCTCTATGGGGGACTTTCTGCCCAGAAGCAGTGTATTAGGGTCCAGAGTCAAAGGACAAGACCACATAATTGGAAAAAAGCAAAACAAAACTTGATTCTGTCAGCCACAAGCCCCATACTGACCAGCCAGGGTCATCTCCCAAAGGAGACAACCCCCCTCAAGATTGTAAACCAATTTATATAGGGAGGGGAATGATGAGCGTTCTAGATTCTGATGATCTGATTGGCTGTTGTCTAGGGTACTGCTTCCCCATGTCCTTTCCAGATAGGCTACTGAGTATGGCCAGAAAGCTTGGGGCAGGGAAATTTAGTCTTGAGAAAGAGAAGCCTAAGATGTCTACAATATGTAGTTTTTACAAAATGGTGCCCTTCCTTGTTCAAAACCCATGGCCCAACAATGTTCCTGCTTTTCTGTGTCTTTTTTGAAATTGCTCACCATAAGTTTTTCATTTCTTCAAAAGGATCTGGTACATATTTCTTAATTAGGTTATTTTTGTGGCTTTTGAGAATAAGCCATTTATCATTAGTCTTCTAACTGTCATGGTGCCTGGTGTACATACAGAAGGCTGAGAGGAGTGGGTTATCTGGGAGTGAGACCTACTTACATGCTAACATGAATTCTGACCGTTTTTTTTTTTTCCAGCTGGTTGCATTTTATCTATAAATAATGCTGTGTTTTATCTTTTTTCTGGGCCACACTTACACCTTATTTCTCTTCTTATCTTACCAGACTGCTTAGAACAGTTGTGGCTAATTCTTTTATTTGGGCTTTCTGGCTCTAGTTTAATCTGGAGATTATTGGTTCTTCTTTGTTATGGAGGCCTGCAGGAAATTTTAAGTAGATGCCTTTTTATCAGGTTAAGAGAGTTCTTTTATTACAATGCATCCTTAAAATTTTCAGTTGCTGGTTAGCAGGGAATTTCCTCCCTTACTGCCTTTGTAATTTAAATTTTAGGCTCTTTTCTTTCAGCAGGTTTTTTTTTTTTTTTATTTCTCTCTAAAAGAAAGTGTTAAACTGTGATATTACACATTGTGGTGGAAAGAATAAACGTGAAAAGAATCGTTACAAATTCATGTTAAAAGTTTTCCATTCTTTTATCCTACAAATGATATTTTATTTAAAAAAAATTAAAAGTGGTTGGGGTAGATTTAAGCATTGATTCATATCTGAGGTCCTGATTTCCTGATCCTGCTGGAATAGATAGATAAATAAATGAGACAAAAAACAAGCAATCTTTGATTTTATTCCTGGCTCTTCCATTTGTACTTATTGTAACAATTGATTACTGGCCTCAGTTTTTACATCTGAAAAATGGGATGATAATTCTAGAGCAAAGGATTGATTATATGTATATAAGTGTTATTAAGAGCCACTGGCATTTGAATGTTTCCTTTTGCATCTCACCTTCATTTATGTTTTGAATTGATCTTTAAAAAGTTGCTTTTCTCTTGGGGCCAGAGAGATAGCACAATGGTAGGGTATTTGCCTTGCCTGCGGCTGATCCAGGACAGACCATGGTTCTATCCCCGGGACCCCATATGGTGCCCAAGCCAGGAGCGATTTCTGAGGGTATAGTCAGGAGTAACCCCTGAGCGTCACTGGGTGTGGCCCAAAACCAAAAGAAAAGAAGTTGCTTTTGTCTTAGTTGGGTTTGTTAGAAGAAACAGACTACCTGGGAGCCTGCCTTCATGAATCTTGTGAATCAGATATTGGATGGTCCATGATCCACACATATTCTTGGATTAATTAAAGTGTATTGTGCTGCAAAGAAAATATTGACATTCTTATTTGAAGACCCAACTCTTTCTGATCAATATTAGTTTCAAGACATCACCACAATCCTGTCATTTTATGTTTTCCTATGTTACGTGACTGAATCTTTTAATATTCCATGATGTTAATATTTAAGTTGAAGACTACATTTCCTTTGCAAAGCAGATTTTAATTTGTAAGCTGGTAAGATTTTTGGAAATGAAATGGTTTTGTTTAATCTTCTCATATGGGAACTTAATGTATTTCTCTGTTTGGGCTTTCCGCAACTCCCAACTTCACTTGGTGAAAGGCTTTGATGAGATTTTGTGTCCTTCTGTTAATAGGGCTAGAGTTTTGGAGAGAGTTCTGTCTTAAACCAGGAGGTCACTTTTGTGCTTTTAGTTCGTGTGATGTGGTCATTTTACTTTGGATAATCTCTCTCTGCATACTTGTGGTTCTTGAGCAACCCAGAAGGAGAACTCTTTGAGGTTAAGGTTCAGACGGATCCTGGAATTGCCAACCAAGTGAGACCTAGATATTTTAGATATTTTGGTGTTTTTTTTTTTTTTTTTTTTTTTTTTAATATGGAACGCTTCACGAATTTGCGTGTCATCCTTGCGCAGGGGCCATGCTAATCTTCTCTGTATCGTTCCAATTTTAGTATATGTGCTGCCGAAGCGAGCACGATATTTTGGTGTTTTTAAGGGCAGACAGTTGAGTGGCCCTTTCTTAGTTGTAATCACCTGCTTGGGCAATGTATCTTACCTCTGTGGAGCCCACTGAGGGAGAGGCAGGCCTTGTGTTTGGTCCAGAATATTGGCTGCTAAGTTACTTCAGTTGCATGATTACTCAGTTTTTGTGACTTAAAAATGTTACGTTGGCATTTTCATGGCATAGTCCTGGACTCATCTTTTTAATGCTAGTTTCCTTTGCCTTTGTTTTCTGTTGTCTCCAACCAGGAAAATACTGCCATTGCAGAAATAGTGGTTCTGTCTGCTATTAAAGGGAAGTGTGATTAGTCCTGCTAAAAGCTGTCAGAAGTTTCTGAGAGTGCATTCTGAGGTTTTGTAATCATGTCTTCAAAACTCACCTTTCTTTCAATTGTTTCTTTCCCATGTTCTTTCCCATTGTTCTGTGTGTGCCTTCCTCTTTCATGAATGTGCAATGGCCCTAATACCACCACAATATTGGGTTTTGCATTTGTGTGATTAAAAATGCCCCACCCCATTTTGAGAAGGCAACCTCCTTTCTCCATTACTCTCTTGCTGAGAGGCTCAGATTCTTAGTCATGGAGGTTGAGCCTTGTTGATTGTCTTAATAGTTGTTGCTATTGTTACTCCGATTATTGAGTGTAAGAAAGCGAGACAGAAAACTTTTAACTCAGGGATTTGTGGAAGATATTGAAGACACTAAACAGAACTCAGGAGGCCCTTGAGAAATATTTTGGGAAGATATAAGTCATATCATGTAAAACTGCATGAAGAACATGAATTTATAGGGAATAGCGCTGAGCAGACTCCATGTAGTCCTCTCCCCAATCCCGCATGTAATAGGTCATGCTTTACATTCTGGAGTATTTGAGGCACTCTTGTGATGTCTTGAAGGGTAGTAAACAATGAGACAAAACTGTTTGCAACATGTTCTCCTTATAGATTGGCGCTTACAGTATTTTGTGGGGTGTAGCAATAGTACGGTGGTTAGGGCATTTGCCTTGCACATGGCTCACCTGGTTTGATCCCCAGCACCTCATATGGTCCCCAAGCCCACCACAAGTAATACCTGAGTATACAACCAGGAGTAACCCTTGAGCACTGCCAGTGTAACCCCAAAACAAGCAAAAATAATTATTTCAAATTAGCCTATACATGGATGGACATGGAGACTATTATGCTGAATGAAATGAGCCAGAGGGAGAGGGATAGACATAGAATAGTCTCACTCATCTGCAGGATATGAGAAAATAAAAAAGACATGTGGTAGTAACAAGTTGGAGTTGGTCGGGAGGACCAGCTCATGACATGAAGCTTGTCACAAAAGGCAGTGAGTGCAGCTAGAGCACTAATCACAACGACAATTACCATGACAATGTTAGCTGAGGGAGAGAGGTTATCTGAGAGCCTGTCTCAGAGACAGGTAGAAGGTTGGGATGCAGGAGGGAAATTTGGGGATGCTGTGATAACATGATCACATTAAGGCGGGTGGTATATATTCTATGACTGAAAACACAGTATGAAAAGTTTTGTAAATACAGTGATTGAATTAAAAAAGCTAAACCTAACCTGAATCCTACCCCTAATCCTACCCATACCTCTGACCTTAACTCTAAACCTAGACCTAACAAAAACAAAAATAATTATTTCTTCATTTCATCAACTATGGAGTTCAAGATTCACCTCTCTTAAAAAAAATGAATAAAAATGGTGGTGACCAGCTTGGCTAATAACTGTATACCATTTTCTTTACAGATTATTGTAACCATTATAAGAAAGCAAACCTTATTAGCATATGTTATAAATTTGATGATATGAGTATGAAGGTTGCATTTGGAAGTGTTCCAATTTCACTTCAAAATTGAAAATTGAAAAAGTTCTATTCTCTAGAGAGGAGTTGAGAAATGTCTCAACAAGAATTTAAAGTAAAACAACAGTATATGAAGCAGTTATGGCAATTCTCAGTCGTTCTTCTCTGGCCCAATTAAAGTTTCAAAGGCCTTCATACTTTTTCTTTTCTTAACCTTGACTTTAGAAATGTCTTACTTGACATAATTGCATACTTCTCAGGTATGGTTATTTTAGAAGTGGAATCAGGTACTCTTAATGCCTTTGCATACCTTTATAGGTGAAATTCAGCCTTGAGCTAGCAAATTAGCATGTTTTGTGTGTTGATCTCAAACAGAATTAAGTTATTTCCAAAACAAGTAGGGCTTGAAACAAAACAAGAGAAGGGTAGATTGGAGAGTGCTTTTACTGCAAGGCCAGTGTGTACCCAATTCCAAGGTTAATCTTGGAGGACCTCCCTCTCAGTTTGGCAGAAATAGCCTTAGAGCAACTGTGTTAATTGGCTCCTATGTGGGCACGCTCTATCCTAAATAAACTTTTGGCTATTGTTGCTCACACATATATAGCTCCCATAAGGGTTGGCGAGGTAATACAGCAGGTAGTATGCTTACCTTACACTTGACCCAGTCAGGTTCAATCCCTAGCATCCCATATAGTCACCCAAGTGTTGCCAGGAGTGATTATTGCTTGCAATACCAATAGTAACCCTTGAGCATTTTCAGGGTTAAGGCCCAGAGGGACCTGCTGTGGTGTTTATTTTAAAGTTCCAGGCTCAAGACCTCTTCCTGGTCAGGCCGGAGGTTTTATTTTCATTTGAGGATCAATACAAAGGTTCATTTATGTGTATTCCATTGAGTGAGCTGTTCTCCTCCAACCCTAAGGGCAGGCAGAAAGAACAAAGCCAACAATGATGTGGCCTCTATGAGTTGGAGCCCTTGCCCTGGAATGATCTCTCTGTGAGGCTGCCTTGGGAGTGTTTTCTATAGGCATAGGAACGTGGACCACCTTATAGACATTTTGAGTTCTAGTCCTCAGGTTACTTATCCCTGGTCTGGCTGAAGACCTCCAGTCCAGGAACCACTAGGAAGTTTCCTGGCTCATTAAACACCTTATTAGGAACAAGATTTGAGTTATTCTCTGATTTGTTAGTTTGTTTTGTTGTTATTATTGTATTTGGGTTGGGGGCCATACCTGATATTACTCAGGGCTTAATTCTGACTCCATCACTTCTGGTAGGGCTGGTCGGGTCTGTAATCAAAGGAGGAGGCCACACAACTGGAATAAAGTTTAATACTTTAAACTGTCTGCTAAAAAGGCCCCCCCTCACTGGCAAGCCAGGGCCATTTTCAAAGGAGATGAGACCCCCACAATATCATGAGGAAGATTATATAGGGAAGGGATATAGGGAGGTTCTACTTTCTGATGATCTTTAAATTGATTGGCTGTTGCATAGGGGTACCTTCCTACTGTTCCCTTGTCTTTCCCTGATAGGCGACCTGGTATGCCAGGTAGCTTGGGGCGGTGTCTATGGAAATAGGCTTGAGAAGATCGACACTATTTGGTTCTTCCAAATGGAATCTTTCCCTGCTCAGAACCCAAGAAGAAGCCTGCCGTGTGGCCTTTTCAAAATGGCGTCCCTCCTTGTTCAGAATCCAAGTCCTAATAGGCTTAGAGAAACATATGGGATCCTAAGTTGATCTAGGATGGTTGCATAGAAGGAAAGCCCCTTCCCTAATGGACTGTCTTTCCATCCTATGTTGGTGTCTAATCTCATTCAGTTTGCCTCTGTGGCCAGTAGCATCTTTGGACTTAGAAAAATTGTGTTGAGTGAAGAACCAAAGGAAATAATACCTAGTGACAAACTCCAGATCAGCATGTTCTGGCTCCCTCCCTTGGACCACACGTAGACCAGCTTGTGGGGATGGACTCTGGTTCAGCAGAGAATGTTCTGTGGATATAGGATTTGAATGAGGTTTATAGTCTGGGAGGACCCTGGGAAATGACAAGTTCTGATCTGGACTTGAAACATCAATTCTAATAGGATTTCCCCAGAGTGCCAGGATAACTCTGCTTATCTGCATGAAACATCATTATATTGTGCACAGCCCTGCGTGTGTGTGTTTTTACAGGTTTCACCTGCTCAGTGATTGTCTTTCTGACTTTGCAGCTTTAGAGCTGGGCATGATGCAGAGCTGGAGGAGAGAGTTGTGGGGATCAGTGGACCTGTGACTGGCAGCCTGTTTTAACCTGGGGCCCCCCATCAAACCCAGTGGACTCTCTCAGAGAAAGCACCTGACAGGTATGTTTTATTTAGTTTTTACTTATAGGTGGTGCTCTTCCTGGCAGAATACTTGTTTATTCAGCTTTGATTAAAGAGAGATCAGTAAATTTGAGTCCCTGTATGCAGAGGCCTAACAGTATGTTCTTGATGCCAGTGTTTTGGTAGGGAGTTCTGCTATCATAGGGTTAGTGTACCCCCTCTCTGTGTTTGCATATTGGACAGAAATGCATAGAATAGAGGAAGGGACTGAGCTTACCTGGACTTTGTATACTGTCTTCACATAGACTGGTCCTCCCTCTTCTGCTGTTCAATCCTGGTTTCCTGTAAAGGGGTGACTTTCTGCTGGAAAATAGCATACTGAGCCTTTAAAAGTTTATGGTTTTTTTTTTTTTTTTACTTACAGAGATGTAGCAGAGCAGGAGAAGGTGGTGGTTTTTGGCCTGGGTGGTCTGTTGTATGTCCTTCTTCTTCCCCCTACAGCACTAAGATTGAAACCCCCCCCCCTAAGAATATTAGGGGAGGGTGTCAGCACTTCCTCTCCTTGGTGTCTCCCTTGAATTGGTCTTTACTGGGGAGTGGCCGTCTCTTTTGCCCATATTGACTGTGGGCATGTCACTCCATGCTCTTGGAGAACTGAGGACAGAGGGTCTGCTAGCAGTTGTAAACAGGAGGGACTCCACCAGGGAAGTTGGTGGGTTCTGTTGAGTGGAAAGGGTATAACTAGATACCACAGAATGGAGCTTAATCATAACAGAAAAGCCTTTTCTCACAATCCTGGAACATAATTCCAAGATCACGGTGTCTCCAAGGCTCTCTTTGATATTTTCTCCCTGTGTCATCATGTGGCCTTTCCCCTGTGCTTCTGTGTCCTCATGTCTCCTGCTTGCCAAGACACCAGGCAGGAGGACTAGCTCCATCTTACCCAGTTTTTTTTTTTAATTCCCTTCTCCACTCTTTGAAGGCCAAGCTTTGTGTTCACATTCTGAGATCCTACAGGCATGACATTTCAGAGTGTGGAATTCTGCATTTGTCTCCAGCAACGCAGGGCTGGCCACCCAGGTCAAGTGACTTAAGGGGGAGAGGAAAGAATTGGGGATTTGTAGTCCTTAAATAAGAGTTCTGGGCATGTTCTTGCCTCTTCTGTTCTATTTCCCTTTTTCTTTTATAATCCTTACTCATCACAGTTTTTTCTTACTAGCCACAGTGTCTTCCAGAAGCATTTTCATCTTGGAAGTAATTGGATGCGTTTAGCTGATACTCCACAAGAGGCTTAGTAACATGTGCATACTCTGTTCCAAGTCCAAACACCACACAATGGAAGTTTTTGTGTTTCTCTATAGAGAGTTAACATTCAGGTTATTCTCTTTCCTAGAAGCTATTTTCCCCTCAGGTAGCTAACAACTTAAAATTTTTTTATTTTTAACTTTAAATACTGGTTTACAGAATGTTTTATAATCATACAGTTGGTTCAGCCATTCAGTGTTCTGACATCAGTCCCACCTCCAGTGTGACCTTCCCTCCACCATTGTCTTCAGTTTCCCACCCAATCCCCAAGCCTGCCCCTTTATCAGACACGAAATAATTTATTTTATATTGCTTGTTAGAACAAAATGGCTAACAAATAATCGAAAAATATTTCAGTAAAAGAAAATTTGTGAAAATTGACGATATCTCACAAAGGAGATCATTAAAGTCATTGTCTGAGGGTTTACTAAACTGCTTATTACAGCTTAGAAATTTTGTTATTGGTTTTGTTTATCGTGCTTAATTGGCTCCTATGCTGAGATGCTATGTTCCCACCTAATTCAGTGGGTTCCTGTATCCTTAGAAATGGGTCAGTCAGTTTTATTGGGTTAGTTGTTGGTTGGTTGGTTGGTTGGTTGGTTGGTTGGTTGGTTGGCTGGCTGGTTTGCTTCTCTGAGATTAGTGGTGAAGCCATAAAGCTGTGCCATTGTGATATTTTTTTATTGTGTTTATCTCCCTGGAATTCTAAAGCATTCCATAAAATTAGTGTGTGTTTGATCTCTTCCACAGAACAGCATAGTTGGGGGCCACCTCTGTAAAGAATGTTGAACTGGTCAATTATGTGTTGCTGATCTGTAGCTCCCTATTGGATATTTGAGTTATTTCTGGTTTTCTGTCATTTTAGTGTGACTACTATCCGATGCTTTCTTTAGTGTACCTGCATTTCTTCCCAGACATTTTGTGTGTGTGTGTGTGTGTGTGTGTGTGTGTGTGTGTCTGTCTGTCTGTAAGCTCTTTATCTCATTCCACCAGTGAGGGTCTGGAGCAGGGGCTGCCACAGGAAATAATCCAAACCAGACTGATGAAAGTGAAACACATGACTGAGAACATTTCCACCTCGTGGAGCAAGAGGAAGAATCCAGATGACACTGCAGTATTTATTGGGACATAAAGACGACCCCATGAATGGGGGAGGAAGCGAAGGCCAAGAAACTATCTAGAACCTCTTCCAGCCTAGGTGGGTCTTTGCCATGGATACAGGAAGCCATCTTTGTTTAGGGTAAAGACTGGTTAACTCAACATGTGTATACCTGCCTTTTTTTATTTTCCATTCTGGATTTCATCTCATCATGCAAATGTTGTAGACCTCAGTTTTGGATGTGATTGAGGGTCTAATTGCGTTTTGGTTGACAGAGAGCAGGACTAATCAGGAGTTGTCTGAGCAAGCTAAGGTGCTTTCTGAGGCATAAATAACATAAATCATTTAGGTCAGCACTTCAGGCATGAGTAAGTTCAGCGGGAGGATGCCTGCCACCAGTCCAAGAATACCCCCAGAGTTCTCATCCTGTAAACCCATGTACCTGGAATTTTTCATTAGCTTAGAGCTTCTGCAGAGATTAGTCCTGAAGTTGGGCCATTTGCATGGTCTATTTAGTGGTGGCTTGGGGTGTGGGTACACAGTTGTCAGGGCTAGGCCTGTTTTCTCCTGAGGGTGCCCCAGAGTACAAACAACCAGTTACTTCTGGAGTTAGAGTAGCTGCAGCTTCTGCTGTTCCCACCTAGTGTCATAAAGTACAGCTGATTATTTCAGAGCCATGATCTCTTCACAGGCTCTCACTGGAGTACTGGCTGTGTTGTTTCTCTTGAAAGGCTCTTTACCCTCATTCTGTCAGCCTAGATGAGATGGTGATAGAAAATTCTCACTTTGTTTGTTGTTGGTTTTTTTTTTTTTAATAGAAACTGTAGAAAGTAAAGTTCTTTGGAGAAGACTCCCACCTCATAGCATCAAGAGAACAGTTGCCAGTTGCCAGGGACAAGTGGTTCGAGAAGGTTGATTCCTGTCCCCCACTCCACAGTTTCTGAGAAAAGTGCCTGCTGTCAGGGACAAGTACTTGACCTTGTCTTTGCTCCCTGTGAGAACACAATGCAGGAACAGCCAGTGAGGCATGTGTGCTGGAGGATGGGGGTTAAAATGCAGGCCTGTGCCCCTTGGACTACCTCAGTCTTTCAGCTGAAACAGCAGCTCGGTGACATTTTATTTATCCCCAGGTTGATGTGGGTTTTTGTTTGTTTGTTTGTTTTCATTCTCAAGAGCTACCACTGCTTATCTCAAACAAGCAGTTACTTTAACCATTCCTCTGGGAAGGGAATTTCAAAATCACTTTTAATCATGGAACTCAAAAGCAGGGAGACCTGGACTCTCCCAGGGGTCCCTTCTCAATGACCAAGTGTAAGACCTGTTGGTTCAGCTGAGGTTCTGGGAGTCGCCGTTCAGCTGAGAGATGGCAACAATGAGGTCCCTTCCTTGAGCTAACCATGAGAGTTTCATGACATGATTCTCCAAGGAGAAGTTCAAGGTGAAAGGACTTGACATTGGAAAGCCAGTCTGTCATGGTCCAGTCTAGCTAGAGTTACATGGGCCAGATGCTCTTTGCCATTGTATAGCAGAGTTGAAAGGAAAGTATTCTTAGAATCACTCTTAAGGATTTTCTGAGTTCTTGATTATATGCCCAGCTATTTGATCCCTAAGCTCATTATGGACAGATTTATTTATCTATATTTTGAAGGTGGTGTCAGGGATTGAATTCAAGCACAAGCTTCACTCCTGAGTCACATTCCCAACTCATATGTAGGTTTTGAATTTTGGAGTGGGGGGGGGGGCATACTGGTAGTTCTCAGGAGTTATTCCTGCATCTACTCTTAGGAATTCTTCCTGATGAGTCTCTGGGACCATGTGGGATTTCAGAAATTGAACCCAGGTCAAGGCTGGCAAGGCAATTGTCCTACCCATCGCTCTGGCCCTGTAGGTTAATACTGAAGTGCTTTTGTGGGCTTAGGTTTTACAGGCTCCTGTCCTGTCTTTGTCTTTATTTCTTTTGGCTTCTAGAACATTCTCCCTTGTTCCCTTTTATTCATGGTTTTCTTTCACTTTTCCTCACTTCATGCTATTAACTGTGTATCTGCTATCCTTGCCATACTGAAATTCTACTTACATTCTTTTGGTAGACTTCCAGTGTATAGACTTCTTTTATTTCTTCATAGACTTTCATCATCATGCCTGATTTCACTTAATTTTGTCTGAGTCCCTTGATCACTAGATTGTATTGGAAAGCAAGGTTCCAGTGACCTCAACACACCTGCCTCCAGGACACCTTGAACATGGCAGGATCCCAATAATATCTGCTGAAGAGCTTGCTATATTGTACTCAAGTGTGTCTGGGTCTTAACAAATTATTCACTGGTATAGCAACCAAGCCACTCAGCCAAGATAGAAGGAAGAGAGTGAATGATCACTATGGTCGAAGTTTCTCAGAGATCTAGTTCTTTGCTTTGAGTATGTGTATCTCTGGGAGAATCACACTAGCCAGGGATTTTTTTCTGGCTTCCCTGTCAGATAGATATGATCTGTGTTGCCGAAGTGTGGGCAATCTTGTTTAATTATAAGCGTTCATGATATGGGGATACATAGTGATTTTTTTTATTGTGTTTATCTCCATGGAATTCTAAAGCATTCCATAAAATTAGTGTGTGTTTGATCTCTTCCACAGAACAGCATAGTTGGGGGCCACCTCTGTAAAGAATGTTGAACTGGCCAATTATGTGTTGCTGATCTGTAGCTCCCTGTTGGATATTTGAGTTATTTCTGGTTTTCTGTCATTTTATTGGGACTACTATCCAATGCTTTCTTTATGTGTGTGTGTGTGTGTGTGTGTGTGTGTGTGTGTGTGTGTGTGTGTGTGTATGTCTGTAAGCTCTTTATCTCATACCACCAGAGAGGGTCTGGAGCAGGGGCTTCCACAGGAAATAATCCAAACCAGACTGATGAGAGTGAAACACATGACTGAGAACATTTCCACCTCGTGAAGCAAGAGGAAGAATCCAGATGACACTGCAGTATTTATTGGGACATAGAGACAACCCCATGGATGGGGGAGGAAGCGAAGGCCAAGAAACTATCTAGAACCTCTTCCAGCCTAGGTGGGTCTTTGCCATGGATACAGGAGGCCATCTTTGTTTAGGGTAAAGACTGGTTAACTCAACATGATGGATTTCATCTCATCATGCAAATGTTGTAGACCTCCAATTTTGGTTGTGATTGAGGGTCTAATTGCCTTTTGGTTGACAGAGAGCAGGACTAATCAGGAGTTGTCTGAGCAAGCCAAGGTGCTTTCTGAAGCATAAATAACATAAATAATTTAGGTCAGAGCTTCAGGCATGAATAAGTTCAGCACCTATGTCTTGCTTGCCATAGACCCTAGATAATCTTTATTTTACTCAGGATTAAGGGTGATTATTGAAAGAATAATAATTGTTGTGATCTAAAAGATTCCTTTCTCTGTTCAGCAGTGAGCTACTTTGGTCTTTGGAGATACGTTGGGGGCTGAATTTGATGTAATCATAATGCAAGGAGCTTGCCATCCTTGCTTTCCTATCAGTGTAGTTAGTTAACAGTGTAATAGCAAACTGTTAAAGTGAGCACTATTGTATATTTGAAAAGTAAAAACATAATTTTTTTTTTGCTGTTGACAGTGCCTATAATCAGACTTCAGATAGGTGTGAGAAGCCTCAACAGGATTATTATCTGCATATTTGTATCTTCTGTGGCTGATTTAATATTAGGGATAGTATACACTAGCACGTCTTGTTTTGTTTGTTTTGGCTACAGGAACTTGTGCTCAGGGCTTATTCTTGGTTCTATCCTCGGGGGTCACTCCTGGTAATGCTCAGGGGACATATGGAATCCTGGGGATTAAATACAGGTCATCAGTATCCAAGGCAAGCACCCTACTTTCTAGACACAATACATTGGGGCTTTTACATGTCTTGTCCCAAGAGTGACCCTTACTAAGTATTCTCTACCTTAAAATGTCAATATGGGAAAAAGTGACAGTGGGCATGTCATATGTTTTGTAAAAAGAAAATATGCAGGGGCCGGGCGGTGGCGCTAAAGGTAAGGTGCCTGCCTTGCCTGTGCTAGCCTAGGACGGACTGCGGTTCGATCCCCCGGCGTCCCATATGGTCCCCCAAGCCAGGAGCAACTTCTGAGCATAGCCAGGAGTAACCCCTGAGCGTCACCGGGTGTGGCCCAAAAACCAAAAAAAAAAAAAAAAAGAAAATATGCAGCAAATAATCTTTTTCTACAATATTTTTGTTTTTTTATAATATCTTTAGTTAAGCCCCATGATTACAAACATGTTTGTAGTTGAATTTCAGTCATAAAAAGAATACCCCTCTTTACCAGTGCAATCTTCTCACCACCAATGCCCCCCATTTTCTTCCTCCCCAACCCCACCTGTATTTGAGACGGGCATTGTACTTCTCTCATTTACTACCCTTGTTATGATAGTTGTTGGTGTAGTTATTTTTCTACAATTCCTTATCCAGTGTTGGCAACTCATTTCGCCTTTCTAATGTGTTTTATATGTGAATTGGGAGAGCAGTGTCTATTAATAAGTTGTTGCTTCTGGCTGTCTTTGACATTTTGCCAAAAACTGTATTGCCATGGTTTGTCCCCAAGACCTGAAAATTCTGAGGGAGCACAGGGTGCTTTCCTGTGGAGCACTGCCTTTGGGTTCCTATGGAGACTTTTTTAATATGATTTATTTTTTTTAATTTAAAGGTTGTTCATAATACAGTTTCCCTCTATTGCGCACACACAGAGATAAAGTTGTTCATGCTTAAGTTACAGTCACTTCATTATTTAATCTTATAGGACAAACATTTTGATTGTTTTCAAAGAATAGGTTTTTATTTTTGATTGCTGAGAGTGGGACAGCCTGGGAAGTATTAGTGAAGGAGAAGCAGGACCCACAGGCTGTGTGGATCCATTGAGTTCAAAGGAGGAGTCTCAAGTGAAGATGGAGGAATATAATAATTCACGATGAGATTTACAATTAAGTACAACTATGATTGAATAGTTCTAGTTGAAGAAATAAGGATGGAGAGAGCCCGAGAGGGTGAAATTTCAGATGTGGCTTTACTCTGCACAATTCAGGGTTATTTTGATAAAACTCCCTAGACAATCAAATTGGTTTTAGAAAGCCTGGTTGTATGTATGATGGATACAGGCAATTTCACAAGGTGATTATTATTTTTTTAAATTCCCTTGGCCTAAGAGAAATAGGCATCTTTACCCTTGAAGCATACTGCCCTAAGATAGATTACAGACTCCAGGCATGTTAGTTGTTGAACCTCAATGTCTTCTTTTATGGTAGCCTGACTTGTTTTTGATACCCCATTCATTCCCCTCTCTCCCAACCTTCCCAGCCGAGCAGTGGGCTCCATCTGTACCTAGGCCCAAATAGTCTATGTCGTTTCTTCTCTGAGATTTCTCCATTGCTCTGCATTTTTTTAAATCAGTTTTCCAAGCTGACTTCCTTTTCCACTAGGAAATTTCCACTCCTCAACTCCTATGGTCCTGCTCATGCCCATCTGCAAAACTTGGCCCTGCCAAGAAGTTTTAGTTACACCAATCAGGCTGACTCTGTACCAACACTGTTCCTGAGGTGCTTGTGATTGTGGATTTAGGTTCCTGAGGCTCAACACCTCCAGAGCCTTATGTGTTTGTTGGTAAGTGTTGTTCCCTTTCCCCAGGGAAACTTGGTCTGGCCAGTCTCTGCCAAATGATGGTAAAGCTCCAGGGAGCAGTGTGGGTGGGTGGGTGTGGTCTCTCCCTCCTGGTCTATCCAATTCACACTTGGTGCTACACAGGGCAGCCCCTGTTTGCCCCCACCAGCCTATGTCTGCCAGGGCTGCCTTCCAAACTGGAAGCAGAGCTTTCCCTGGGCCTCTTTTGGGGTTCCCGCCAAGGAAGAGTGGGTGATTAACTTCCCTTGTTAATGAAGAACCTTTATGCTCTTCACTGAAATACTTGAACAGAAGTAAGACATCTTAATTTGTCCTGTTTCCTCTAAGTTGTACGTCTCCTTTTAGATCAATCTCTTGCAGATTGACCCCTTGGGAAGAGAAATTGTTATATCCAATCTAGGGTAAACACATGACCTCATTTATAATTTAAAAAAGTGCTGAAAAAAATGACAAAGCAGTGAGCACATACTTCTTAGTGAAAACTTAAATTCCAAGATGACTGTTGTGAAATTCGGCTCGGGACAATGATGCCTCCCAGTGATATAGGAACCCTGGTATGTGGCATAAAGTTAGCTAAGAGGATGATCTCTGTTTGATTGTTAGCTTTTGTGTTCTGGTGGTTTTTACTCTTGGTCTTCTAGCCAAAAAGGAAAGTGAAACCGTTCTCAACTTTGAATATTTTTTTGTTGACATTGTGGACAAAGGTGGTCAGCTCTGACATTTTTATTTCATTTTATTTTATTTTTTAATTTTATTATTATTATTTGGTTTGAGGGCCACACATGCTTATTCAGAATTCGCGCCTGGCAGGTTTGGAGGACCAGATGGGATGCCAGGGATCGAACTAGCATCTGTCCCAGGTTTTCCACGTGTAAGGCAAACAGCCTACCACTGTTCTGTTGCTCCAGCCCCAAGCTCTGACATTTTTAATCCACTTACCTGGCTGCCATGGTGCTGGTAAGGTATGTTATGGATTATGTGTTTTCTGCCAGCAGTCATTGAGACTGCACATTTAGAACAAATGAAGTGAATACTTAATCAATTCATCTGTATGAGTATCCTAGTTATCTGAGAGTATTTGTAAAATATTTTATCTTAGAGTTGGGTAGACTGTTGTGCTAGCAGAGTTTAGGAACAAATTGTTGTTGGTCCTGAAATTTTTCTGTTTTTTTGCCGCAACTGGTGATGCTCAGTGGTCATTCCTGGCTATGCGCTCAGAAATCGCTCCTGGCTTGGGGGACCATATGGGACGCTGGGAGATAGAACTGTGGTCCATCCTAGGCTAGCGCAGGCAAAACAAATGCCCTACTGCTGTGTCAATGCTCTGGCCCCAAGGTCCTGAAGTTTTTTGATGACTAAGGTGCAAATATATTACAACACCTCTGAAATGTTTCTAGGCCATGTTTCTTGACCTCTGGCAAGCGCTTAAAAGGGTTTCACATGTCTAAACTTTTGGCCAATGGTAAATCTGCGAGACACTCAATTGATGATATTAGCAATAAGATTTATGTCTCCCCCCCACCCCCAATAATCACATTGATGGATGAGGAAGGTGGAGGTAGGAGTTGGGACGGATGTAGTTAACAGGATTACATACTTTCTATAGCCTGATATGTTGAAAGGTCTTTTTTTTGTTTTTTTTTTGTTTTTGGGCCACACCCGGCGATGCTCAGGGGTTACTCCTGGCTGCCTGCTCAGAAATAGCTTCTGGCAGGCACGGGGGACCATATGGACACCGGGATTCGAACCAACCACCTTTGGTCCTGGATCGGCTGCTTGCAAGGCAAACGCCGCTGTGCTATCTCTCCGGGCCCATGTTGAAAGGTCTTACGCATACTGATGAAAGCTTGGAAATTTCTAAGCACATAAATACAGGACACATGACTAGCCCATCAAACTTGTTTTCCATGGCTAGATTCTGACCCTCCTTAAAATGTACTTGGGTGTTAAATTTTTGCTTTTCACTGCTTTGTAGGGGTCAGAAGAAGCCAGACTTCCATCATACAGTGAGTAGGTGCTTGCCTTGCATGTGGCAACCAGGGTTCAATCCCTGTCATTCCATATACTCCCCCAAGTACCATTAAGAGTAATTCCTGAGTGCAGAGCAGGAGTAAATCCTGAACATCACTGGCTGTGACCTCCAAACCAACTAAACAAAATTCTGAAAAGAATAAAGTTTAATGGATTCCATATTTTGATTCTTATTTCACTTTTTATCACTTGAATGTGCAGAGATCCAAATCCCTGAAAAAGTGCCCAACAGCATTTAGTCACTGACAATTCATAGATGGAACTGAAGGACCAAGGCTCTATAGGAATGATAGCAATACTGAAGACAATATTTTATTTTTGGAAAGTTACAAAGTTGTTCATGATTGAATTCAGTCATACCAGCCATGCAGAGTTCAAGCACCCATCCCTTCACCAGCCCACCACCTCCTCCTCCTTATTTCCCTCCTGTCCCTCAGCCTACCTACCTCTATAGTACACACGTTTCTTTTTCCCTTTTGCTTTTAGGCGCTGTGGTTTTCAGTACTGTTAACTGAAAAGGGCATCATTCCCATATCCCTTCTCTGCATCTGATTCTGGTCTAGAGTGATTACTTTTCCATTATCATTGTCATAGTATTGTCTTCTCTGACCTAACTGTCCTCCCCAGTGTGGCAAGCTTTTCATTAATTGTCTGTCCTCTGGCCTTCATTTTTATTGTCTTTAGCTATTATTCTACTAAGGTATTTCTTTCTATCCTGCAAATGATCATTCTCTCTCACTCTATTTCTCTCACTTATTCATTCAGCACTGTACTCTCCTTGTATCATTCATATATCAGCCAATTTTATGACTTCATTTTTTTCTAATGGCTTTCTTTCTAATTCTTTCTAACGTTTCATTGTGGAGATGTGGCATACCTTATTGATCCACTTGTCTGTTCTTGGTCACTTGGATTGTTTTGAGATTTGGACTGTTGTGAATAGCGCCACAATGAACACTGGAGTGCAGGTGCCTTTTCTCCATTGTGTTTTGGGGGCATTACAATATGTTCCCACGAGTGGAATTTTAAGTTCAATGCCTAGTTTGTTGAGAATGAACATATTGTTTTCAAAGAAGGTGAGACCAGTTGACATTCCCGCCAGCAGTGAATGAGGTCCTTTCCCGCTCACATCTGCATCAACACTGGTTGCCTTTGTTCTTTGTGTGTCTTTGTTGTAAGTTGGTATCTCACTCTTGTTTTCATTTGCATTTCTCTAATGATGATTGATGCAGAACAGTTTTTCATGGGACTTTTTTGCCATTTAGGTTTCCTTTTGTTGTTGTTTGTTTTGCATGTCTCTAATGATGATTGATGCAGAAGAGTTTTTCATAGGACTTTTTTGCCATTTAGGTTTCCTTTTGTTGTTGTTTGTTTTGGGTTCATACTCTGCAAAGATCAGGGTTACTTCTGGCTTTGAGCTCAGGAATTTCACTTGTCGGGCTCAAGGGTCCATGTGGGATGCTCTGAGTTGAACTCAGGTCATCTGCAGGCAAGTCAAGCTTCCTAGATGCTATACTAATCCTCTTTTCTCCATTTGGGTTTTATTTTTCTTGTACTAGTAGTTTATATATTATGGATATTAACTCTTTATTGGATCAGTTGTTGGAGTAAGAATTTCTCCCATTTTGTGGCTGTCTTTGTATGTAACTCTTCCCCCAAATTCCTGTTTCCCTAACCTCTTCTTTTGGTATGTTAAAACCCACCTGGTTTATAGGGCCTTCTCCACCCTGGTAGGTCAAGTTCTGGGTAATACAGAAAACGTGCTGGTTTTGGGTACAAGAGAGAAAGCACATGACATAGGCAGCACAGGACCCTGAGAGCAAATAGCAGCTAGTAAAGGACATGGCAGAGAAAGGCCGTGAGGAATGAAGTGAACTGGCTCTAATGAATGCCTATTCTGATTGCTGTGTATTATTTCTCCTCCACTATCCTGCTTCATCAGACCCCTCCGCCTAAGGGGTTAGAAACACGGTGCCTGGGGCCGGGTAGGTGGCGCTGGAGGTAAGGTGTCTGCCTTGCAAGTGCTAGCCAAGGAAGGACCACGGTTCGATCCCCCGGCGTCCCATATGGTCCCCCCAAGCCAGGGGCGATTTCTGAGCACATAGCCAGGAGTAACCCCTGAGCGTTAAACGGGTGTGGCCCAAAAAAACCAAAAAAAAAAAAAAAAAAAAAAAAAAGAAACACGGTGCCTGGGACGGTCTCACCCAACTTGTGGAGTTAATTTTTTTTTAATTTTATTTTACATTTGTTTTCTGGTCTTCATTTCCTTTGAGGTGCAGAAGCTTCCTAATTTGTTGTAGTTTCATTTGTGTATGTTTGCTTTTGCTTGCTGGGTCAATGGCATTTTATTGTTCAAAATGCCTCTTGTTTCAGTATCATGGGGAGGTCTGCTTAGGTTTACTCTATGTACTTTATAGGTTCAGTTCTTTTATCGAGGCCTTTAATCCATTTTGATTTGACATTTGTGGATATTATTAGTAATAGGTAGGTCTACGTTCATTTTTTTTTTTGCATGTGCCTGACAAGTTTTCCTCGCATCACTTGTTAAAAGAGGCTTTCTTTGCCCCATATCATATTTTTTGCTTCTTTACTGAAGGTTAGCTGACCCTATATCTGAGTGTCTGCCTGTGGATTTTCAATTCTGTTTATTGATCTGAAAGTCTTTATCCCAGTTTTGTGCTTTTTAAAATACTATCACTTTGTAGGACAGTTGGAAATTGGGAACAGTGATGCCTCTGGTTTCCTTTTCCCAAAAATTGCTTTGGCTATTTGTGTGTGTGTGTGTGTGTGTGTGTGTGTGTGTGTGTGTGGTCAATTTTTTTTTTGAAAAATGTCATGGATAACTTTATAGGGATTATTTAATGTTTTGTGGAGAATTGCCATTTTAATGATATTACTTCTGTCAATCCATGAGCAAGGTATGTGTTTCCATTTTCTTGTGTCATCTTTTATTTCTTGAAGTTGTGTTTTATACCTTTCTTTATGGGTTTTTCTTCTTTCTTTTGTTTTTTGTTTTTGGGCCACACCTGGCAATGCTCAAGGGTTACTCCTGACTCTGCATGAAGGGTTCTTCCTGATGGTGCTTGGGGAACCATATGGGCTGCTGGAGACCACACCTGGTTGGCTGCACACAAGGAAAATCCCCTACCTACTGTGTTATTGCTGGACCCCTTTGTGTTTTTTTAAGTACTAAGTACTCAAGTTTTTTTGTTTGTTAGTTTTTGGGCCACATCTGTTGGCACTCGGGGTACTCCTGGCTCTGTGTTCAGAATACACTCTTGGCAGACTCAGGGGACCATATGGGGTGTTGGGGATCAAAACCTGGTCCATACTAGGTCAGCCTCTGCAAGCAAATATCCTACCGCTGTGTCCTACTTTGGCCCCTTAGGTACTCAAGTTAATTCCTAGGTACTTGATTTTCTGATGCATAATTTTAAATGGGATTTAAATTTTTTCTTCTATATTATTACTTGAATATAAGGGAAAGTTATGGGCTTCTGCATGTTAATTTTGTAGCCTACTAGTCTGGCCTATACTTGCAGTGCAATATTGAACAACTTCAAGAATTTATTCACTTCTAGGCTCTCTTGTTGCATGGTATAGATTTTCAAAGTAATCTCTGATGTTATTTGACTTTGTGGTATCTGTTGTGATTTCCCCCTTGACACTGTTTTTTTTTTTTTTTTTTTTTTTTTTGCTCCATCTGACTCTGTGCTCATAAATCGCTCCTGGCAGGCTCAGGGGACCATATGGGATGCCTGGGATTGAACCTGGGTCAGTCCCAAGTGCAAGGCAAAAATCTTTTTGCTGTGTTATCACTTAGGCTTCTCTCCCTTTTGATTTCTGATTTACTTTATTAGGAGGCTCTTCGTGTTTTATTAGTAATTTATCAATCTTGTTTATCTTCTATCTTCTGTCTCTTATTATCTTTTTTGTCAAATAACCATTTTTGATTTTATTAATCTTTTGGCTTATTCTTATGAATTCCAACTTGTTGAGGTCTGCTCTAAGTTTTCTTATTTTTTCCTCCTGCATGCTTTGGGTTCCTTTTGTTTTCATTTCCAATTTCTTTTTTCTTTTTCTTTTTGATATCTTTATTTAAACCCCTGGATTACAAACATGATGGTAGTTAGGTTTCAGTCATGTAAAGAACACCCCTCTTCACCAGTGCAACATTCCCATCACCAATGTCCCAAGTTTCCGTCCTCTCCACCCCAATTTTTAAGCTATACAATCAAGTTATTTATGTGGACCCCTTTATACTTCCTGTTGAATGCTTACACTTAACACTGCATTTTCTCTGTCCCACATGTCCCACAATTCTGTCTAGACATTCTGGTAGCTTTTGTCCTCATTTTTGTGTTTTTCCAGGAATCTTTTTATTTCTTCTGTGATTTCATCTCTGACCTACAGTGTGTTCAGTTGTAAACTGTTTAATTTTCAGTGTTTCAGTTATTTGTCCATTTTTATTTGTCAGTAGCTTCTATTTTAAGTGCTTAAACTTAACTTCTATTTTAAGTCTGAAAAGATAATAGATACAATTTTTTTTCTTGATTTTATGGAGGTATGTTTGGTGCTCCAACATGTGGCTATCTTCAAAAATGTCCAACGTGTATTGAAGATGAATATGTATTTGACATTTGGAGAATGAAAAGCCACATATTACATTTATATCTATGTATTATACATACCCATTAAACCTATCTCTCTTTCTTTAAGAAAAATTATTTTCTTGTAGTCTTTTTTTGTATTTTTTTGGGGGGGGGGGGGTTTTGGGCCATACCCAGTGGCGCTCAGGGTTTACTCCTGGCTCTGCTTTCAGAAATCATTCCTGGCAGGCTCAGGGGACCATATGGGATGCCAGGATTCGAGCCACCACCTGTTCTGAATTGGCTACGTGCAAGGCAACTGCCCTACTGCTGTGCTATCTCTCCAGCCCCATTTTCTTGTACTGTTATAGATCTATCAAGAAGTGAACAGTTCTGCTGAAGTCTACAACTTCTATTGTGTAGCTACCAAAATCCTTCTTGAAATCTATTAGCAGTTGTAAGTATTTTGCTATTCCCTCATTAAACATGACAATGTTTAGGAAGTGATTTCTTCTAGTTTTATATATCTTTTGATCATTTAAGGAATAACTGCCTCTGTCTCTTACTATCTTTTGTTTTTGTTTTGTATTTTTTGGGACCACACCTGGTGACGCTCAGGTATTACTCCTGGCTCTGCGCTCAGAAATCTCTCATGGCTTGGGGGACCACATGGGATGCTGGGGGATCGAACCAAGCTTCATCCTAGGTCAGCAGTGTGCAAGGCAAACACCCTACCGCTGTGCCACTGCTCCCGCCCCAGTATCTTTTTTGTATATTACTATGGCCACCCCATCCTTTTTGAGGGAATTGTTTTTTTAATTTTGAGTCTGTTTATTCTAGTGATTTAGGTGTTTTTCTAGCAAACTGCAGAATGTTGGGTTCAATTTTTCAATATATTTTGCCTCAAATTTTTCTTAATTGGTGATTTTACAACACTGATATTAAGAGAAATTATTGTTATGAAGTCTTGCTCTATCTTTCTGTAGACATTTTGGGATTTATTTTGTCTGAAAGCATTGAGGTTTTTGCTAGTTTTTTGGTCACAAGAGCAGTGTGAGCCCAGGAATTACTCATGGCCATGCTCAGGGCACTGACTATCTGGGATTGAACCTAGGTTGGCTGCATGTAAATCAAGCAAGCACCTTACCCACTGTACTATTTCTCTGTTCCTTCCATTAACTCTGCCTCCCTCCATTGAGTTTGGGCTTTGATGGATGCTATAAACATTAGGGACACTACTTTTTATATAATTTTTTTTTGGTCTTGATGTTTTCAGTATTTTATCTCTTTCTATAGCTCTCATCATTCTAGTTAAGATGTATCATGGAGTCTTTTTATTTGGGTCTCTTCAGTTGACATCCTTTGGGCCTCCCAGATTTGGGTACACATGTTCTCATTCTCCCTCTCTGAGAACTTCTTAGCAATGATATCTTTGGCTGTTGCTTCTTCATCAAGGTTGCCTTTCTGGCCTCTAGGCACTATGGTGATTGTTATGTTCTTCCTCCTATAAAAGTTTTCTTTTCTGCTATTCTTTGTTTTTGAGGTTGTTTTTTATTTTCTTTTTCACATTCTGTGGTTGACTGGTGGTTTTCTCCTTTTCATTTTAGGAATTCTCTGATTCTGTCCTCAGCTACTAGACTTTAATTTTGAGGCTTTCGGTTGACTTTTATATTTTACCTATCAGGTTTTATAGTTCTGAAAATTTCCTTCCTTCCTTCCTTCCTTCCTTCCTTCCTTCCTTCCTTCCTTCCTTCCTTCCTTCCTTCCTTCCTTCCTTCCTTCCTTCCTTCCTTCCTTCCTTCCTTCCTTCCTTCCCTCCCCTTCCTTTCCTCCCCTTCCCTTCCCTCTCCTCCCCTCCCCTCCCCTCCCTTCCCTCCCCTCCCCTTCCCTCCCCTCCCCTCTCCTTCCCTTCCCTTCCCTCCCCTCCCCTCCCCTTCCCTTCCCTCCCCTCCCCTCCCCTTCCCTTCCCTTCCCTTCCCTCCCCTCCCCTCCCCTCTCCTTCCCCTCCCTTCCCTTCCCTCCCCTCCCCTTCCCTCCCCTCCCCTCTCCTTCCTTCCCTCCCCTTCCCTCCCCTCCCCTCCCTTCCCCTCCCCTCCCCTCCCCTCCCCTTCCCTCCCCTCTCCTTCCTTCCCTCCCCTCCCCTCCCCTCCCCTCCCCTCCCCTCCCCTCCCCCTCCCCTCCCCTTCCCTCCCCTCCTTTCCCCTCCCCTCCACTCCCCTTCCCTTCCCTCCCCTCCCCTCCCCTCCCTTCCCTTCCCTTCCCTCCCCCCCCCTCCCCTCCCCTTCCCTCCCCTCCCCTCCCCTCTCCTTCCCCTCCCTTCCCTTCCCTCCCCTCCCCTTCCCTCCCCTCCCCTCTCCTTCCTTCCCTCCCCTCCCCTCCCCTCCCCTCCCCTCCCTTCCCCTCCCCTCCCTCCCCTCCCCTTCCCCTCCCCTCCCCTCCCCTCCCCTCCCCTTCCCTCCCCTCCCCTCCCCTTCCCTCCCCTCCCCTCCCTTCCCTCCCTCCCCCTCCCCTCCCCTCTCCTTCCCCTCCCCTTCCCTTCCCTCCCCTCCCCTTCCCTTCCCTCCCCTCCCTTTCCTCCCCTCCCCTTCCCTCCCCTCCCCTCCCTTCCCTCCCCTCCCCTTCCCTCCCCTCCCCTCCCCTCCCCTTCCCTCCCCTTCCCTTCCCTCCCCTCCCCTCCCCTCTCCTTCCCTTCCCTCCCCTCCCCTCCCCTTCCCTCCCCTCCCCTCCCTTCCCTCCCCTCCCCTTCCCTCCCCTCCCCTCCCCTCCCCTTCCCTCCCCTTCCCTTCCCTCCCCTCCCCTCCCCTCTCCTTCCCTTCCCTCCCCTCCCCTCCCCTCCCTCCCCTCCCCTCCCTTCCCCTTCCCTTCCCTTCCCTTCCCTTCCCTTCCCTTCCCTTCTCTTTCTTTGTTTTTGAGCTACACCTGGCAGCACTCAGGGTTACTCCTGGCTCTGCATTTAAAAATTGCTCCTAGCTTGGGCACCATATGGGATGCCAGGGACTGAACCTGGACCAGACTTGGGGTAAGCCACATGCAAGGCAAACACCCTCCCACTGTGCTACCCCATTCTGGCCCAAGTTCTGACTTTTTTTTTTCTTTTTTTGTTTTTTGTGTCACACCCGGCAGCACTCAGGGGTTACTCCTGGCTCTATGCTCAGAAATCACCCCTGGCAGGCACAGGGGACCATATGGGATGCTGGGATTTGAACCATCATACTTCTGCGTGAAAGGCAAAAGCCTTACCTCCATGCTATCTCTCCAGCCCCAAGTTCTGACATTTCTATTTGTAGTTTTAACCTTCTGCTATCAGATTCTTCTGTGTTTTATTAGCTATGTGTTCCATTGTTTATCTGAACTCATCAAACATCTTTACATTTCCTCTAAAAGAGATTATGTAGGTCAATATTCCTTGTTAAGTTTTCTGGGTAACTCTTCATCTATGGGTTTCTATTTTATCATGCTGGTTCTGAAAAGGAGGAGTTGGCTTTTTCTAAGAGTTGGTCCAGGATATGGCACCTAAAGGCCCTAAGTTCACTAGGAAAAGTCTTTTGTGAACTGAAGACTAAGGAAAAGTAAGTGCCAGAAAGGTAAGGATGAAACTCGGGGATGAAATGAGGCTAGAAGTGTCTGAGCGAGTAGGGACTATTTTTTTTTTTTTTTTATGAGGGGGAAGGAAGGGCTACACCCGGTGATGCCCAGGAGTTACTCCTGGCTATGCGCTCAGAAATCACTCCTGGCTTGGGGAATCATATGGAATGCTGAGGGATCCACCAAGGTTCCTCCTAGGCTAGCGTGGGCAAGGAAGACTCCTTACTGCTTGTGCCACCGCTCTGGCCCCTGGGACTATTCTTTACCTGCTGAGTGTATGAGACCTGTTCAGAACAGGAAGGCCATGATGTAACTGGTCTAACTGTAATTTAAACTCCAGAGCTCTGTTCGGATTCTATTTTTTTCTGTTCTAATCTTTAACCTCATTGTGCCATGCAATATGAAAAGCATGCTTCATATTCTATGTTTCTTCATGCAAAAAGTAGGAGAGAATAGGAGTGTTTGCAAATAACTTAGCAGACCCTGAGAAATGTACCAGTTGTGATGAAAATGAATGAGTTGGTTCACTTGTGTGTTTGCAGGGATCACTAGCTAAAGTCACTTCATCATCTTATGCTAGGGGGGATGTTATGTAGTTTAAATCCATCATAAACACATTATGTAGTTGGATGTGTGTGTTACCTGCTCTGCCTACCCTCTCTGGTTTCCAGTATACCTTTCTGAAAATATATTCCTGGGTGCAGCACTTTTTCAAGTTTCTGATGGTTGGTTATTTTTTTATAACTAGTAAAAATTGCCTTAAAATATAAAGAAAAAAAATTAAACAACATGAAAAGAGTAATGGACTGTGCAAGTTCAGTTTCTGAATCTAGAAGTGTAAATAATGACAATAAGAAAAATGTCCACTTAAGATTCAGCAAACTTAGGACTTTGTCTGAACTCTTTTTCTGAACTCTGTTGTGATAAAGAACTTTAAGACGAGATGACAGCTTTACGAACAAGATTGCTTCAATTTTCATCTCAAGTTGAGAACACAATTCAAATAGACAGCTTCCAATCCATTATTTATAATGGCATTCTTGCACAGGAAGCTGTATCCTTCATACTTGAAAGGATGTGAGAAAACCATCTAACAAGCAGAACTTCTGATGAGCCCTCATCAGAAGAAGAGAAAAAAAAAAGACCAATAGTTAACTGACATATTTTCTGATTCATTTTATAATTGTTAATGAGATGTACTGTTATAAAGCTTCAATCTTTTCACTTCCTACCTAATGAAGCTCTCCCTCAGTCCTTCTGAAGCATGCCATTCTTGATATTCAGTGTTATTAAATATTTCTGTTTTTTCCAAAATATTTTTATCATTCTGAACTGAATTTCTATACCATTAGACAGTTTTTCATGTCCCTTGATCCCTGATGATATATCTACTTCTAGTTTGGTCAGGAATTTGCCTGTTCTGCTTGTTGAATATATGAATTTGTATATGGATTTGTGTAAATTTGTCTATACTTCTAGTTGTGGTCAGGACTTGTCTGTACTCTTTTAATGAAACTATGCAACATTTGATTTTTTGTGGCTGGTTTGTTTGGTGCCATAGAATATATTTAAGATTTACTTATGAAGTGGCATATTTTAAAAAGCTCATTTCTTTAGGATGAATGTTATTTTGTATGTATTTATTGCAGTTGCTTTTTTATTCATCTAGCTATGAACATTTGGATTGTTTCTCCTTTTGCAAGTAATGTTAGAAGCAGGGTGTTTGCTTGATTCTCTTGTTTTTTTTTTTTTATTTGTTTGGAATATGCCTAGAAATGCAATTGATAGATCATAAGTTATTTTGTGTGTGCTAAGTTTTCATATTTTCCATAGAAGCTGTAGTTTATTACATATGTCAACAATATCTGAGGCATTTCTCCACCTTTCTCTCTAAATATTTATGTTTCCTCAGTGAACTGATCATCTTTTCATATGGGTACTACTTATATATATATATATTCTTTGTAGAAGTAGCTGTCAAATCCTTTGCATGTTTTTTATTTTTTTTTGCTGTTGAATTTTAGTTTTCTTTTATATATTGTATATATTATTCCCACTAGCTAGAAATTAATGTTTTAGTTAATTAACTGCTAGTAATTTATAGTAATTTAGTCTTTTTATATTTCCTTTTTTTTTTTTTTTGGTTTTTGGGTCACACCTGGCAGCACTTGGGTTACTCCTGGCTTTACGTTCAGAAATGGCTCCTGGCAGGCTTGGGGGACCATATAAGATGCCGGGATTCAAACCACCATCCTTCTGCATGCAAGACATACACCTTACCTCCATGCTTACCTCCATGCTTTTTATATTTCTATAGTTAATGTTTTTTTTTTGTTGTTGTTTTTGGGCCACACCCAGCGGTGCTCAGGGGTTACTCCTGCCTGCCTGCTCAGAAATAGCTTCTGGCAGGCAAGGGGGACCATATGGGACACCGGGATTCGAACCAACCACCTTTGGCCCTGGATTGGCTGCTTGCAAGGCAAACGCCGCTGTGCTATCTCTCCGGGCCCTATAGTTAATGTTTTTAACTTGATGTAATGTCTTAAGTCACAAACGTTTGAATTTTTGATTCAATCCTATTTTTTGTAGTTGTGCTTTTGGTATCATACATGGGTATTACAGCCATTCAAAATCTGTGTGTCAGGAAATTTTTCTCTTATATTTTCTTCTAAGAATCTTTTAAATTTATTTTTGAGCCATACCTGGTGGTGCTCAGGGTTTACTCCTGATTCAGCAAGTTTTGGTATGATTTGGAGGGACCATGTTAGGTGCTGGGGATCAAACCCAGGTTCACCACATGCAAGGCAAGTGCCTTCCTCACTGTACTATCTTTCTTCTAAGAGTTTAAGAGTTAGAGCTCATTATGGTTTGGTCCATTTTTGAATTAAATTTATTGGTGTTTAAGGTCCAATTTTCTTAAATCATTTATTGAAAAAATATCTTGCCCTTTTTTTATGTCAGATGGTTAATATACTGATGTTGTCTGTCACAAGGTTTTAAGGAGACCCATATCACATATCAGCTGTCTGCTTATGAACTGATAAAGGATCAAGAAAATGTCTTTATTTATTTTATTTATTTGTATTTACTAGATTTACCATGCAAATATATATGAGGGCTTATTATTGAGTTCTGTAGTATACTTATTTTGTCTGTATGCATATCTGATATCTGTCCTCATGCCAACTCAACGTATCTTTATTATCATGGCTTTATAGCAACTTTAGAAATCAGGAAGTTTCAATTTTCCAATTTTGTTCTTTTCAAGAGTTTTTTTGTAGGGGTTAATTGGCGTCTTTTTAATCTACTTCTGTGTGAAATGCCAGGGAGTACATTGAATTTAGATTACTTTGATTCGAATTAAAAGTTAGCTATTAAATATTCTAGTTTAAGAACATTGGATCATTTAAAATTTGATATCTTATTTATATTAAAGCAGCATTTTGTGATTTTCAGCATACAAGTTTTGTGTTTTTAGATCAGTTCACACTGTGAACTGGCTTTATTCTTAATAAACTTCAATTACTTGTTTTATTATTCTTAAAGCTATTTTCCAAATTTTGTTGATATATGGAAACAGTTGTTTTTTGTACCCTCTAATCTTGCTGAATTGTGTGTATGTATTTCTAAGATAACACCAGGTTTGGTAAAACACATAATTCTATTTTTTCATGTTTAATAATTGAGTATGGGTTGATTGAATTTTTCATATTCTTTTGGTGATCAGAATTCTACCTCCTGAGAGAATCTACTTAAGAACGCTCTGAGATATACATTTTTTTCGTGTGAGAAATTATCTCAGTTTTCAAAATCTTTCAAATTTGATACTTAGATTTTCAAAAAAGGGTATATTTAAATGATAATATTGACGCTCTTAGAACTCACTTGGTTGGAAACTTCAGTATGGGGATTTATATTTCTTTACACTGAACCCACATCAGAGTTCCAGAAAAGCTGCATATATGACATTAACCAATGGAAAAGTCAGATAGTACCAGAAAAGGCATGAGAAAGTCTGATGATATGGGCACAAGATGGGTACATAAAGGACCAGGAGGAGAAAGTGGTTTAGAGACATAAGGCATACACTAGAGAGGAGCAGGCATACACTGACCCCTCTAGAGGTCTTCCAGGTTGTTTGTAAGGGAAAATAAGTACCCTGAGGAAATCTGAGGTGGGATTGAAGGTTTACAGAAGGTGCAGGAAGACTGAGAGGTAGCTTAGGCAGACCTGAGATTGTGTTTGTGTGGACTGATTGGAAGCGTCACAGCTTCTCATGAGATCTGGGAACAAATGGTTTGAAGAGTGACCATTCACATTCTCAAATGAAACTGAATTTATCTGTGTATATATAAAAATATTTATTTTATGGGATGGGTTCATGCAGCTATGGGGTCAAGGGTCTGAAATCTGTCGGCAGCCAGCAGTTTAGAAAAGAGGACCTATTTGAGAGATATTTATCTCAGTATGTCTCTTTTCTGTGGTACTTCGGCACAGCACCTTTCTGTTATCTGCAAAGCCAAACAGGCGATCCCTCTAGATACTGGTCAGGCTGCTGGTTTGGTTGCCCCCAGCTGTCTTGCACCCTGATTCTCTGCAACTTCAGGGGGAACTTGGGCTGGGGTCTTGGCCAGAGGCATCTCTCAACACACAGAGATAGCTTTGTGGCTATCAGGAATGTAGCTTGTGCCTCAGTGAAAGAAGGAGAAGTCACCCCCTTCTGTTTTCTGCCCATTGGAAGCTCCTTGTGAGAGCTGGGGTAGACTTTAATTCAGCTCAGATTCCCTAGAGCTCACACAGGAGTAGAAATAAGATCATTTATGTGACTATTTAGGGGGAGTGTTGTCATTTAGGAAGTTGTGACCTGAAGTGAGAGCATTAGATCAGTACATCATGGGGCCGGCGAGGTGGCGCTAGAGGTAAGGTGTCTGCCTTGCAAGCGCTAGCCAAGGAAGGACTTTGGTTTGATCCCCCGGCATCTATATGGTCCCCCCCGAGCTAGGGGCAATTTCTGAGCGCTTAGCCAGGAGTAACCCCTGAGCATCAAACGGGTGTGGCCTGAAAAACAAAAACAAAAAACAAATTAGTTCAGTACATCATGGTGGATCCCCTCTGAGAATTGTGTTTGCTCCTGTTTGTGCCAAATTTGCAAAAGCAGTAGTACCCCCATACTTTCATATCTCCCCATATTTTCATACCCCTTAAATACTTCTATGAAATAAGGCTAAATCCGTATTTTTCTAAGTATGATTAAATCTTCAGTATGTGATAAATGTTAAGAGGAGACATCGGTTTATGGGAATTGCTGAGAACATGGCAGAGAAATTCACTCGTTTGAGGGCTTGGAGACCATGCACCTTCTCATGATCTGGGGTTGGTGACAGTCTCTGGTGTTAGAGGGCAAGTTGGTGCCCTTAAAGCAGACCTCTGAACCAGAGTTAAAGGGGTGTCCAAGCATTACCCGCTAAAACAGATTGCTCTTGAATGAGATGTGCAGTAGTTTTCTTTCTGGCTCAGTTTCTCACGCTCTGTCTTTATTCCAGGTGCTGTGGTGCAGTCAATGTAATTTGAAGACGGCAAGAAGGAACAGATGGCTCTAGCTGGTGGCCCAGACTCCTTCTTGCACCATCCGTACTACCAGGTATGGGTGAGCATGGGTGCCTGAATCTGCACAAAGGTATTGACCAAGAGTGGGCCACAGCATAAAGGTAGTTGTCCATGAATTGTCCTATTTCTGGCAGCCACCAGGGAAGTTCTTGGGCTACATTGTGGATGAATCATTTTGTCTTTGTTTATTTTCTTTAAATTTTTTTTAAATTATATCTTTACTTAAGCATCATGATTATAAACATGTTTGTAGTTGGGTTTCAGTCATAAAAAAGAACGCCCTCCTTCACCATTGCAACCTTTCACCACCAACCTCCCGCATTTCCTTTCTCCGCTCTTCCCCTACCAGTGTTCAAGACAGTCATTCTATTTTTCTCACTCACTACCAATGCCATGATAGTTGTTAGTGTAGTTATTTTTCTTAACTGAGCTTACCACTCTTTATGGTAAGCTTCATATCGTGGGCCAGTCCTTCCAGCCCTCCTCTCTATGGTGTCTGGATATTATTAACATACTGTCAGACACCATCCTTGTAGTGAATCCCCAAGCTACTTCACATTATCTATGCTTGATCTGTTTTCACCTTTCTCTGAATTTGTTTTTTCTTCCTTATTAATATGGGAAGTCTTATTTTAATTATCATGATGAGATATAGCCTGTAGTGTAATTTTTACTGCAGAAACACTTAATATATTTGGCATCAGACAGAGTGAAGCAAATCTTTGAAAGAAGGCTTAAATTTGGGTGCCGGAGCCACAACACAGCGATAGGGCATTTTCCTTGCATGTGGCCAACACAAGACAGACCCCAGTTCGATTTCTGGCATACCATATGATCTCTTGAGCCTGCCAGGAGCGATTTATGAGCACAGAGCCAGGAGTAACCCCTGAGTGCTCCTGAGTGTGACCCAAAAAGAAAAAAAAAGCAAAGAAGGAAGACTTAAATTTAATTACGAATACCATTTAATGTAACTACTGATTTTGAAACAAAGCTAAAATTCTTAGAACTGTAAACTTTGCTAGTGAAGGCTGTTTACTGGGTCAGGTTGGTCCCAGCATTAGCTGCTGCCTGCCATTTAGGCATTTTTTCCCTTCAATTTTATTTTTGTTTTTTGTTGTCTACATCTGGGTCAAATTCTGCTTGAGCACGAAAGCATGGGGGCAGGAACTGCACTTAGAACAATTAGATGACTATAGGGGTGGGCTGTAGGTCAGAAAGTTACTATTAAACAGTTGGCCCCAAAGTGTATGTATTCTCATTATTTATTCAGTTCCTTTAGATCATAACATTTTATATATACTTAAAAGAATTTTTGTGTGTCTGATTGTCTTGTTTGCAAAGAGATGGGGTTGCCTTACCCCACTGAGTGAAGCTTTCTGCTTTATTCCCTAGTTACATAGGTCAATTCTCATATGGCAGATTAATTTTGGTTGTTGCATGCGACATGCTGCTTGCAGCTAGACCATAAGTTTCATTCCCAGCCACCTTGTCACCTCACTTAATGGCTTTAAAGGCATCCTCTAATTCTTGTAAAAACCTAGCTGCCATGTTGAAGTCAGGGTGACACGGAGCTTCTTCTGGTTTAGGTGGCAATGCAGAGAACCCTGCCTTGAAAGCAGGTTGTTGCTGTTTCCAAGTCATCAGGGTGTCAAAGGAACTCTGGAGCAAGTTGATAAAATAAAATTAAAAAAAAAAAACCTAGCTGCTAATATTGTTTGCATCTGGCCCCTCTTCTCAGGAAATTCAATGACAGTTCTAGGATTTCTCAGGAAATTGGGTGATTTATGATAAATTCTAATCATGAGAGATCTGCAGTTATAACAGTTCGATATATCTCCACTTTTTTTTTTAGAAAGAAAACAAAAAGGCTTCTTAAGATCTCCAGCATCTTAGCCACTGTTAATAAAGAGTAATTCACTAATAGTTGTGGCTAGGTTCTACAAATTATCTATATATCGGGTATTTAATGTGCACAGAGTACTACAATGCAAGGCAAGTTCCATTCGCACTGTATATCTCCAGCCCCAATTTCAGATTTTTATGTGGGCTCATGGCAAGTTTAATGTGAGTTTCTAATTTCACTGTTCAGTTTTCTCAGGTATGGAGGAAACTTTCCTTTTTCACTTGTGTCTTATTTTTTTCCTTTGTCATAAATATCATCTAGTATGCAATATGTATATGTTACATACATATGTATAGTATATATTTATACTAATCCCTTACTGTTTGGATTCTGTCAATTTGTAGTATAGTTTTAAGCCAAGGAGTATGATTACTGTCACTTGCTAAATCATTGGGGCTTTTTGTGTTTACACAAATTTTAGTAAAGTATGCTTTTTTCTGGAGGAATGCTTCTAGACCTTTTAGGACAGATTGCACTGAATTTATATATTATTTTTGGAAAGCTGGGCATTGTAGAAGTACTAATTTTTCCAGTCCACACAGGCACAGAATAGCTTTTCATTTCTTTATGTCTTTTATTTATTCTGATACTGTCTGTAGATTTTATTATACAAAACTTTTATCTCCTTTGTTGTTTTATCCTAGTTTAACTTAACTCTTTGGGTGCTAATTAACAATAAACTCATTGTTATATGGAATTGTTTTCTTGTTTATTACTCTTTAGAGAAATACGATGTTTTAATATTTTAAAGTAGCATTCACTTTACTCTTTATTATTTCTAATAGTTTATTACTTGTGTTTAAAAATTTCTGTGTATTATATAATCTGCAGATAATTATAGTTTAGTAATTTTTCCTCTCAAATTTAAACTACTTTTTTTTTATTTTTGTCTGTCTGATTGTTCCGGCTAGACTCTCTATATTGAATAATTGTGAGTGGAAATTCTTGTCTTACATTTGGTCTTCAAGGGAAAAATGATTTTTTTTTGCTAAATATGACATTGATTCTGATATACATATATTTAGAGAGATTTCTTTTTGTTGATTAAGGTATATTTTGTTAACATATTTGTATGTTCTGACAATCTTGGCTTTCCTAAAATATATCTACTTGTTCGTGAACAGGGATTCATTTTATGTATTGTTGGGTTTAATGTACTAAGATTTGTGAAGGATTTAAAAAATTTTTTTTTGTTCATCAGAGATAGTTCCTATAGCTTTCTTTTTTTTTTCCCATAATGTTCTTCTTTGGCCTCATAGAGCATGTTTGGAAAATGTTATCTATTGTTTTCTTCTTTGGAAGAGCTTTAAAAGATGGATATCATGTTTGATTGGATGTGTTGCTAGAGATGACTGATGAAGTCAGCCGGTCCTGCTCTTAATATTAAGTCTTTTCCTTTTTGTTTTAACTTACTTGCTTGGGATTGGCCTGTTCATGTTTTTCTTAGATCCTTGGAAGATTGTGTGCTCCATGGATTAGAGAGCCCTGGGCAGCCTTGAAAGAGAAAGGGGGCTTCCAGGGATAGAGGAAAGCTGGCTGTGGGAAGGAAAGAAGACATACTTCTGCCCGCATCCTGCAAGTTTTAGTTTTGCAGTGTTTTCTGCAGAAGTGTGAGTTCCAACAGTCGTGGGCTAGTGGCCCAGGTGTTTCACGAACTGACTGGGAAAAAATACTTTATTGTTATACTGGGATATTAATGATGTGTTAGAAAATAGCCTGGACCTTTATGCTTTATATTGTATATCATAGTTATATGGAATCAAGAGGATACTTATTTTATTATTTTTTAAAAAATTTTTTGTTTGTTTTTTTTGTTTTTTGGGGGGGCCACACCCATTTGATGTTTCAGGGGTTACTCCTGGCTAAGCACTCAGAAATTGCCCCTGGCTTGTGGGGACCATATGGGACACCAGGGGATGGAACCGCGGTCCTTCCTTGGCTAGCGCTTTGCAACGCAGACACCTTACTCTAGCGCCACCCTCACCCGGCCCACATTTTTTAAAAAATTTTAAGTAATATATTTAAGCACCCATAATTACAACATTTTTGTAGTTGGGTTTCAGTTATGAAAAAGAACACCCCCCCCTTCACCAATGCAACCTTCCCACCCCCACAGGCCCCATTTCCCCTCCTCCTCTAACCCCTACCTGTATTTGAGACAGACAATTTTTTACTTCTCTCTCACTATCAATTGTCATGATTGTGACAATTGACAAGTGAAATATGTGTTACCTTTTGTATTGTGGGTTAGTCTGAATGCCTGGTAGTTCAGCCTTTATAGAAAACCAGTATGGAGATTCCTCAAAAAACTGAAAATTGAGCTCCCACCTGATCCAGTTATACACTTCTAGGGATATACCCTATGGGACACAAACACAACACAAAAAATGCCTTCTGCATACCTCTATCATTGCAGTGCTAATTACAATAGCTAGACTCTGGAAACAAACTAGATGCCCGACAAACAGATGATGGCTAAAGAAACTGGTACATCTATATAATGGAATGCTATGTAGCCATCAGGAAAAATGAAGTCCATGAAATTTTCTGTACATGGATGGACATGGAAACTATTGTGCTGAGTGAAATTAGTCAGAGGACAGAGACAACATAGAATAGTCGCACTCATCTGTGGGATTTAAGAAAAATAGAGAATACCTTTTTAAAATGTTGGGAATAATATGTTCGATACACTCATTTCACTGACTAATCTCTAAGTGATTGGCAGGCCACAGCTGGATGTTGGCATTTAGGCAGGATGCTGACCTGCCTTCGGGGAAGATAAGTAGACTCGTGGGATAGGCCAAAGATCGAATGCTCTGTTTAAATCTCTTATCATCCTCTTCTGTTGGGAACTTCATGATCTCACTTTTGTATGTGAGAAGAATAAGGCAGAGTACAGATAATACCTTTCCTTTCCACTGAATAGAGATTTTCTTCTTAATTTTACTGGAAGAGAGAGAAAAAGAGGGAGGGGTGGCTGTTCGTGAGAAGGAAGGTAAAAATGCCAGAATAATGGATTTAATTATTCTTTATTTAGTTTCTGTGATTGCTATGTAGACGCATACCATGATTGAATTCCTTCAATCCTAAAATATGTATTGAAGCGTCAATTTTAATAACAGCTCTTCAGACAAAATAGAGAAAGACAGATGGATTGATTGGAAGACGTTTTAGTTGTAAAGATGTAAAGTGGAATCGAGAAATGCTAAAACTGAGTCTAAGCAAAAGCTCTGAAGTCCCATTTAACTTTGTTTTTTATAAGAGAAGGCCAACTAACCTTTAAGGGAGCTATGATTTTTTGTTTTTCTTCCTCCTTTGTCGAAATTTCATTTTTTCAAAAATGTCATTCTTCAATATGGGCCTAAAGTCTTATATTTTTAGCTTTGTTATTAATAATGCAGGTAGCTTTTCATTGAATGCTTTTGTTATTGCTCTTTTTCTTAATTCTGTGTAAAGAGTGCCACATTGTGCCACATATATATTGTTTTCTTTTTCAGTTAGAAGACTCCACTGTATGAAATGTGATATAACTCCCTAAATTACGTGGCTTATGACTGAATGAAAGTGCATCTCTTTTACTTAATGCTTTCTGCTTCTCCGTGCACTGTAGATTGGTCTTACGGTCAGTAATCGTCTGTTACAAAAAACATGTTTGTAATCATGGTGCCTTAAATAAAGATAGCATTTAAAATAAATAAAGTTTATTATAAAAAAAAGAAAAGAAGAGGAGAAAAGGAAGAATGAATTCCCATGTGGGGGAGGAACTTAGCACAGAACTACATTATTTTTCCATACCATAAGATGCACTTTTTTCCCCCAAAAGTGCATCTTATGGAGCAAATGCCACCTGAAGCTAAATACCTAAGTACAGAGGAAGAGAACATCCTAAAAACCTATGTGTTATTTTATAGAGTGAAAATAATGGTACGTTAAATATGGCTTGCTTTGTAGGTTTAAAAAAATAAAAGATTTCATAGTTGGGGAGCGAACAAGGAATTGGGCTCTGTTTTGTTTTCTTTCTACTCATTCCGGAAGTTCAGATTGCACAGAAAATTTATTGACTTTTCTTTCTTTCTCCTCTGATGAATATTGAACTTTAATTACCTTCCTATGTTTCCCTGTGCCCATGGCAGTTAGGGATCGCTCTCTTCAAAAGTAATGTTGGCCTTTTGAGATCGGATCATGCATTTGCGAGTTATAAGGTCTTAAAGTTTATTTTACCTGTCAGGACAGCAACCAACCCTGCTGAAAGTAATAGGGGCTCTGAAGTGCAGGAGGTGGGGGGGACATGGGGAAAGGGGCAAGGGAAAGGGGAAAGGAGAAAGGTCAGTAAGTAGCATTTGACCCTGGTATTTCTCTGCAACCTCTGAGGGTGTCCCACTTGTCCCCAAGTTGGAAAGGTTTCTTGGTTGAGCTGAAAAAATTAGAAAAGAAGAATTCATCTTATTTTATTCTTATTAGAAATTTCTTTCTTTCTTTTTTTTTTGGGCACACCTGGTGGTCTCAGCAGGTTACTCCCAATCTTCTGTACTCAGAAATCACCGCTGCAGGCTCGGGGGGACTATTTGGGATGGCGGGGATCGAACCTATGTCTATCCTGAGTTGGCTGCATGCAAGGCAATTGCCCTATCACTGTGCTATCTCTCCAGCCCCTTGAAATGCATCTCTAAATGAATGTAGAAACAAATAAATTGAATTTTTGATTTGCACATTGATACCTGGCATGTCACAAAGATGGCATCTTCCCCACCCCTCACAGTCCCTTCCTCAGAGTGCCAGCATACTGTTTGGTACATGTTGCCGAATCTGGCTTGTCAGGGGACCCACCCATCTCCCTGAATTTATTGCTCTTATTCATGAAAGATAGACCCTTCCTCTCCCAATTGACTCTTGTATTTTTTTAAAAGTAAAAAACAGGTTTTATTTGGAGGTATTGAGGAAGGGGGAGGAAGAGGATGAGAGAGAAAGAGAGAGAGACAGAGAGAGAGACAGAGAGAGACACACACACACACACACACCAGAGAGAGAGAGAGAGAGAGAAGAGAGAGAGAGAGACGACCAGCTGAAAATAGGAGAATCCACATCTCAAGAGGAGACATGCAGGAGACATGTACATGATCTCAGAAAGCATGTATGCACTGCTCTCTACCAGGGGCAGTAGAGGGGTCCAGTACATATCCCCAGAGTGAAAGTCCACATCTCAAGAGGGGACATGCGGGCTACATGTACTCAAGCTTTGTGTCCCCAGACAGCGACATTTGCCCTCTTGGATTCTTTGACAAATGCTCTTGATAAAAGAGGTTGAGTGTCCTGAGGTCTGAGGTTGATGGTTCATTTTAGAGGGAGCTGGTCTTCTGGGGCTCTCCAAAAGCCAGCCTGTCCCCTGGAGAACCCGACTTTCAGCCTGTCGTAGGAGGCAGGTTGTAGGTGAGAACCGATGATTTATGAGGCGGGGGCTAAGACCCTTTCAGTGGGATGTGGGAAGTTGAGAAACAGGGGGCCAAGACATTGCACCGGCCTGGTGTGTCTTCGTTGGCCCTGTCAGATCCCTTGAGCTCTGCCATGCCAAGCTTCCGTGCTGACATCACTCACCAGCTCCGTTGGGACTCTGTCCCTGGGTCTCCACCTACCTCTGTCTGCGTCTGTCTCCTTTCCTTCATAAACGTCATTCCTTAATTAAAACACTGATTTTCTGTGGCCTTTCACCCCTTGCCTACGTACACACGGAGCTCTGCATCTTTCCACACCCTGCCCAGACCTTGCGAAAACTTGAGAAGTTTTCTGCTGTTTTCAGTCCTCAGATTGTTTACCTTGGACTTGAGCCCTTGAGGACAATAGAATGGGAATGGGGGTGGATCCACACTTGTACAGTGAAATCTGACTTCGTAGAATGACTCAGGCCTAGATCTATAGAGGCAGCTTAGCCAGATAGAACTGTAGGTAGGTTATAAGAGCTGACAAAGAAATGGGGAATTGGGGCCTGAGTGATAGCACAGAGATAGGGTGTTTGCCTTGCACTGTGGCTGACTTAAATTCGATCCCTGACATCCCCATATGGTCTCTGAGCCTGTCAGGAGTGATTTCTGCGACAGAGCCAGGTGTAAACCCGTAGTACCAACTGGATGTGGCCCCCGAAAATAACCAACCAAGCAGAAAAAAATGGGGGAATCCTTATTTGCAAAATTGTGATGAGGTTCCTAGTAAACTACTTTAGGGGTGTCTTTCCTTAAAGGTCATCTTCAATCATTCACCTCGCACCTGTCGGGGGGCTAGCTTGGACCAAGTCTACCTTGTGCATCAGAGCACTTGACTCCCCTGATTTTGGCCCTCTGGTATGACTTTTGTGTGTTGGTGGGGTTCCCAGATGTTGCTGTGCTTATTCCGAGGCCTTTTTCCTCACTACCTACCAGCCCACAGGCTTCTGGTCTTTGGGGGCTCCACCCCTGCAAACATGGGTGCCCCAGGGCCTGGCCTTTCACAGTCTTCTACAGTTTTCAGGATCTTTTTCACTTTCCTATAGACCCCAGCTTGGCCGGGAGTAGAGCTTGGGGTCAGGGGACGGCTAACCATGGCCTGGACTGACCTATAGAGGACCCCAATGTTACCCTGTTACCCTGTTGTTATGACATCATGTCCTCCACACTTTCACAGCTTCCTGGTGTTGGCGGTCAATAACTACATTGTGCTCTTGTGGCTTGGGGTTCACCCTTCTTCCTCCCCAGACT